>NW_009650250.1:2631726-2738636 GCF_000708025.1 Charadrius vociferus
CGCTCTTCCAACTCACTAGAAGCTGTGTGGAGACTCAGTTGGATATATTGTTTTAAATTTGGTGTTCTGCTAATACAACAGCATGGCTGCCAACTGGCTCAGAGCATGGGTCAAGCCTGCTCACATCAAACAGAAATCAAATGGCTTAAAACAGACAAGAAACAAATGGCCCAGATACAAACGTGCCTTTGAAATCTGCAGTGTTTGAGTTTTAGACCTTAAATTGGCCTATCAAAACATAAATAACACTTGGCACCTTTGGTTTGGATCCAAACCATCCTAAAGTACACAGATTTTGAGCAGGATTTTGAAATGGAAGTCTCTATTAGCAACCGAGTAAGCTAGATAACATACACTTGTAATCATCAGGGCAGGGACACCACCAGGTGACTGCTGGAGGTCCTTCCCAGACATATTTACTGTGACTTTTTCTTCATTGAATTCTACATTCCCCATTTCTTTGATCAGTTACAGCTGTTACTGCACAATTTGTCTGGCTTTATCCTCCCACCTGTGTCTGACAAAATGGCTGCCCTGCAGAAAGCATATAAAAGTCACATATTTGTGATGCTGGTAACATCTTTATTTGAAAATAAGGCTCTAGCCAAAGAAGTGCTGGTCTCCTAGTAAGTTTTAACCTCAGTTATTCATTTCCATCTCTTGCCTAAAGCATTTAGCCTTGGTTTGTTTGCAGGACAAAGGCTTCAGTAAACTCTGAGGAGTACCCTGGGTGAGGAAAATAGAAGAAACTCACTTCTTCAGAGTCTTGGGTTCAGGTGCACCGCTGTTTCCCTCTCCCCTTTTCCCAGGGACCACATCTGCTTATGGGCTGACTTGGTCCCTACCTTCTGGGCAGAGCACTTTGCAGTGTTACACCTGCGTAACAACAGGGTACGAGTGAAACCTAACACTGTAGTTACAGACCTAATCTTCTTATTAAAAAAAAAAAGTGTATTACTTAACAACACCTTCCGCACAGAGGCGGCAATACTGTTTTAGTTTTCAAAGAAAGTGAAAATCCCACATAGAGCGATTTGAAGTCACCCTTCAAGATCTGTGAGAGCAGCCAATGCATGTGACACCCAGTGTCACAGGGGAGCTGCAAATCGCTGGCTGAACCAGGGAGCAAGGAAGGGGAGTTGGAAAGCTTTAACCCCAAACAATCAGTGCAGATGACTCTTTCTGCCATTAAACTCACTAACAATGTGCAACAGCAAAAGCTCAAGTTCATTTTAGGTCAGCTATGAATACAGCATGAAACAGAAGTACATTTGGATGTACTGTACAAATGGGAAAATAGAGATACTTAAGTGGGTACAGCTGGGCTCTCCCTAGATAAAAGATACATCATAAGATCCAAGTTTCAACGTTCAAAGAGAAAGATAATTCTTTTAAAAGATCTTAGATCACACTAAACAAGAAACCCAGTCCATCTCAAAACTTCAAGTGTTTCTCCCCAGGGAGAGAATCGAACATAAAAACCTCAAGGAGGGTGCAATAAACACCCCTCATAACGAGCAGAAATCTACACTATTACTAAGGTAGTAAAACACCATACTTAATATATTGTGCAGACTTAAAAATTATAAGGCACTGGGCTGATGTGTGATTCTTTCCCCTCCAGAGAGGATCTCCCCATTTTTATTCTCTCAAACACAGTGAAGAACTGGGATTTCCCATTGATGTTCACTTGTGGCACACTGTGTGCTTGGCAGACCTGAAAGCTTATGTGGCAAAACCCCTAAGGTGGGACAAAGGGTTATTTCAGAAACATGCATGTTTGTATTATACTTGGCTTAACACAGGCCATTTTCTTCGGCTTGGGAAAAAGAAGTAATGAATTAAAAAATGCAAGTGCAGTGGTGAAGCACTTCATTTACCCTAAGCTTCACTGTATTCACTCAAGGCCCAGACTAGCACATTGCCACCTTTCAGTCAGTTCTCATCACAGGTTGTATTAAATTCACGCTGTCTTAGATACTTCATCAGTACTTAACTGGGAGAAAACTTCCATTGTGATATGGAGGAATCACAAAGTAAGTGTTATCAAAAACTCCGGTCAACGTGGAACACATGATGGTATGTCCAGTATCATAGGAATTAAAAAGTATGGGTTACATGCCTGAAGCCTGATACTGATATTGGACTTCATTGTACTATTCCATACATTTATGATTTAATCAAGGTACTTCTCCTTTAGAGTCTAGGGCAAGTGAGAGATCACAACAAACCTAGACAGCAATACAGATCATATGTACAGTGAAAAAAACCACCCAACAAGCAAAACTGTTGTGTTCAACTAAAAGAAGGATTGGATACATTATTCTTCTGGTGCTTACCAAGCTAGTGTGTAAAATACCACGTACATGCAACCTATCTGGTACACCAGTTGGAAGCTGTTGTCCTCTAGGAAGAGAAGTCAAGTATCTTCTCTGTCTCACACTATTTGTAGCGATGGGGTCAGATGTTAAAACACTCATGCTGGAGCACTGGCTGCTTGAAGCACATTCATTATGGATAGCATCTTGCCAATGGCAGGGGCTCGATAAAGGTCAGTTGACCTTCCTGAGAATACTTCAAGCAGCAGAGGTAGCAAAGAGAAACAAACCCACACAAATCCACAATTCTTTTACTAAGAGTCATTTCTCAGGAGATACAATACTGTTTGTTGGGAAGAAACACTTCCTCTGCAAAAACTCTCAGGGTCAAAGCTCTGGGAAACCACTGTTGTGGCAAAGGAAGGTTGTTTATAAAGCATTACTACCGGCAAGGATTGCATAGGGATGTAAGGACATACATATGAAATCTACTTCCTACCTGGAGTGGAACAAGAACCTGAGGAGAATGACTGCACGAGTTTATCTCTTTATAACAGAAGAGGGGTGCAGCTTGCTCAGCGTTCTGGAGGCAAAGCCAGTCTTCTCTGCCTACACCTGCTCAGAGCCTGCCAAGATCAATGCAGCGGCTCCCATTGACTGTGGGAGGCTGTAAGCCATGGATCCAAATCAGTGTTGCACTTCAAGAGGTGCATCATTTAGCGTTTTAATGCAATATAAACAGTAAAATAAAAAGCACAAACAGAGTAAGTTAATTCTACTTTTAGAAACAATTGCTTTCATGCAACAGCAATTGCCCATACCTGAAAGCTTTAAGTGCCGTTTAGGTGCCTTCCTAGTGTCTGTATACTACTGCTAATGTAATTCTGTCGGTGTGGCATTTGGATATCTTACCGAAGTGCACAGTTCTAAAGAGAGCTCACTATCTGCTGAGGACAATGTGCCTCTTATGTAAACAGAAATTTTTGTAAAAGAAGTTTTGCTTTTTCTGCAAGCCGAGATTCACATGCCCATATGCACAAAGATCCAACCAGATGACGGATGGGGAAGGCAAAGGGATATACAGCTGTGGCAACACATCTGGATACATGTGCTGCAACAGACATGTAAGGGGAGGGAGGAAAGCCCTCAAACTTTCCACAAATCTGCCTTGAACTAGCAAGAGTATTCTGTCCAGAGTTAGAGCTTGCACATGCAAACCTAGCTAGGCAGCAACACAAAGAAGTATCTAGGATACAGAAGCACCTAGGAAAAAAAATCAGAAGCATTTACTAATTGCCAGTTAGACATCCAGGAGGCATGGCAGGGTCTTTCCTATTTGAGATGTCTCTCAATCATCCCCACCATCTTTCTAGGTGTTTTTTTGGTAGAAAAACAAAACTAGATAAACTATAGTTTGATCACTGAAGGATGACAGAGACCCAAACTGTCATAATAGGCAAACATGCATTACAACAACGGCAGCCAAAGACCCCAATAATTGTTATTGCTATCATTATCACACAAAGTTGAGCACTCCGCCATCACTGCAACAAAACGTACTTTCTTTACAGGGCATTCTGTATTAAATCCTCACTGTATTGTCCTTTTTCCATGTATGCCGGTAGAAACTCATCAATGGTTTCAATTAACAGCCACTTGATTTGGGAGGGCAAAGCCTTAAAAACCTCCTTCCCATTTTGCCGTATTCATTGGGACCAGGTTTCACTCTGTTCCAAACAACAGAGCACAATGGAGCATTTGTAAATGCACTCTATCTTTTGTAAATAAATCTGACAGCATTAGAGATAAATCCACAGTCCCTTGAGGGTGAGATCAGTGCACAGTTGCATGCTTGTACGAGTGTACACCTACCATTAGTCTGAAAAATCGGAACCTACTGACATAATGGGTAGTTGTGATCAAGGCGGAATAAAGCTTTCTACCCAGTTCCTAAATTTTTCTGTCACTGTTAATCATCTCTGTTTGGAACAGTGTTTCTTGTTTACTAGCAAACAACTGCCTGTAGACGGGCTAAATATTTCTCTATCAACGCTACAGTACACTCATACCAGGATTCAAACCTGAAGTGCCAGCGAGAGAGATGCTCCTTTCTCCCTTCTCTCTCCCACAAACTCAGCGTGCCTTCTGTAAAGCCATCTTTCCCTGACATAGACCAGCAGGTCTTGTCTAAGGACCCTCTCCTAAGGGTCTCCCGTTTCTTTTACACGGGCTTGAATTAATGAGCAGCCCCCCCTGCACTAAGCCAGCACAATTAATCAGCATCACTAGAGGTTGCCAACACCTGCTGAGGTGCACTGCCAAGGTCACAGCCCTGCTGTGTGTCCTGACAGGGAGAGAGAAACGCACAGGGTGTTAACTCTGCGAAAGCTGGAGCTTTGAAACCCTGCTTCTTGCAGGTGTCGTGCTGAAGGTATCTTCCTTCCTGCTTTCCCTGAATCGCACTGATAAACAACACACCTCCGAGAGCTGGAGGAGGACAGCAGAAGACTAAAACTGAAACAGAGTACAGCTGATGTTATAATGGCAGCTCTCTGGCAGCTGCCTTTGGAGGTTAATTACCTTTCTAAAGAGTAACGATCCATCTTTTCGCCCATACCATAATATCCTGCAATGCTAATTCTCATTTTCAAGACAGGAAAACTAATGACAGAGAAAAGGTTTAATACATATAACTCAAAAGAGAGAATAAGTTTGCCATAACAGGGTACTAGACTCCATCAGTAAAACCTCATACCAAAAGATCACAACTCAGAGTATTCCCAGAACATAAATATTTTCTAGGATACACCATCATTAGCAGAACCCATCAAGCTTTTGTTTCAATAAACAGCACCTGCCAGGAGCATCTTCTCTGAAACAGACAGTATTAAACAAAATTTGGTCTCTCATTTATTAAAGGGGCAGACTTCTGGGCTGGTGTCTCAGGAGTCTTCTGAAAGCTTTAAAAAAACCCAAAACAACCCAAAAGGAGGCCTTTTGAAAGAGGCTCATCTCATTTGATACAAGACTTTCCATCTTAAATACTCTAAAAGAAGTGCTATGAAAACACTAATGTTCTGGACCTGCTGAATATCATTTTGCAAAAAGCACCCTTACTTACTCCTGAATCCCTCAGGTATACTAAGCAACTACAGAGCCACTTTCTGTTGCTAAGACAGGAAGGTAACTCTCATGTTATTGCTTTTTAAAGAAAGAAAGTAAATGAACTGAGGAAAGCCAGCTGCAAAGGGACTCGGGTACACAGGCTCTGGTGTAGGAGCAATGTATCCTATCCACAGCCCAGCTTAGCTGTGAGAGTAAGGCCAGCCCTGGCCAGATCCTCCGGCTTCCAACAGTCTGCCCCAAGGAGGGCAGAAAAAGGCACCTAGAAAATGCTTCTCCTCCCTCCCCGTGAGATCCACAGAAATAAGCAGAGCAAGTAGCTAACCCAGGGTAACTGCTGTTCTCGGCAGGGGCTGAACCAGTGATCACAACCAATTCCATAGGTTATCTAATTTTGTACTCATTGCCTGGTTAAAATACCCATTAGCTTCTCTTCTGCTCACCCTCACCCTGACTCTATTTGGTGGTGTTTGAAAAAATTAGTAGCCAAAACGTAATGCACCTCATGATGCAAGGTTTCCTCAAGTCAAATAAACATAGGCAGAATGATATCAGGTTTTCCCCCAGGCTTGGGTTTTTTGGATGAGTTTGTTCTGTCCTCGCTGCAATGCTTTTGTGCTGTACAGCTCCATGGATAAAGGGCATTGGTGTGTTTATATTTTTAAAGTCATATGAAAGACAGTCATCCTTAGAGCACTTTTTTTCCACTAACTCTAGCCACGCTGAAATAGCCATTGCAATACCACAAGCAAACTGCTTTACCTTTTCACATGCTGGAGCAGCAGGAGTGAAACGTCCTCTAACTCATTGCTGAAAATGATAGAAAAATCAATGCAAACTTAGTGAAGAGAAGGCATTGCCATTACAGGAAAGTCATTTCTAGGCTCTCCTGCGGTACTAGCTTCCAGAAAGCAAGACACAGCATGTGGTGGGTAATGCTCTTCCAATTGAAAAATATTATGTCAAATATTCCCATTAGAAATTTAGTTTAAATTAAATG
The DNA here is from genome assembly GCF_000708025.1 of Charadrius vociferus. NCBI lineage: Eukaryota > Metazoa > Chordata > Aves > Charadriiformes > Charadriidae > Charadrius > Charadrius vociferus. The sequence continues at coordinate 2,638,168 of NW_009650250.1, forward strand.
TGATACATATAGAGAAGCTGGAAGGATCCGGTGTCACATCTAAGCACTTCCCTGGATTTTCACAGCAAGCAGGTTGAGGCCAGGCCTGTACCCCTGAGAAAACTGTGAGAAACAAGAGACAAAAAAAGGAACAGCCAAACATTTCAGCAGTGCCTACTGATTTTCTTTGCCTTGGTATTTGTTGGTCCCTGGCAGGGGGACGTCAGCAGCACCAGCCGATGGCAGTGCTATCCCGTCAGCCTCACTCCAAGGCTCTCTGACCCACTGCTTCTGCAAGCCTGGACCTGGGTGACCAGATCATGACAGACAGAGCCAACAGCGCTGTGAAAAACAAAACCCAAACTCTCCAGATTTTGTAGTAACTAAGAAAGCTGAGTCTCAGCTCATGTGTCTTTGCAAGATGTTTTTCTCTGCAGCTTTCTTCCCTAAGCTCTGGGTACCTGTGCCGCTCGGAAGGACGTTCCAGCAGCAGCACAGCAGCGATGCTTGCCTCAGGTGCTGCTTTCATAACATCTCAAAACGGTCTGAGTTCTGTCACGGACCTGTGAGTCAACAGGTCTCCTTTCTGAGGCACAGGGGAACAGCAGCAGAGATTTCTCCAGCATTAACTCTTTCTGATTTTGGAGACACTCCAAATATAACAGATAGGAGCTTTCATCTAGCTCTGCAAATGGATTAGCAAGCAGCAGCTCCCGAGTATTTTAAATTCAAATTATATTAAACTCAGGTTAAACTCACTGCTGCAGAAAAAGTCAATAATGTTTTCCCATCTTGATTTTTTTTTTTTTCTTTCCTCTCATTTCATTCCTTTCCTACAGCTGCTGCTGGGATACTGACTGCAGTTGGCAGTATAACCTTACTTATGACATGCTCAGGAACAGATGTTTTTCTTCACATCTACCCCTCCTCTCCTACCTTTGGAGCAGAATAATGAGATACTGTGCAGCTCCAGTTCAGAGCATGGTTATTAAACAGCTAGGGAAAATGATGCTGGCGTGGCAAACTGTGTATTGCTGAATTACTATGAAACATGGTGATGAGAAAATAGATCTGCTTTGAAGGAGAAAAATGGCCTGTTTTCAGTCAAGAGCTCTTTCCCGTTAACCAGCCCAGCCCATCAGCAAAGTATTAGATAGTGTACACAGCAATTTGTAGGCCGCATAGAGGGCAGCAGTTTGTTCCTAGAAGCTGTCACATACCTCCCTGGGTGGATGTATCTACCTAAGGGCCATTCACATGATGAAGAATTTATGAGCTGTGATTATTGGGGATTTGTTGTTTGTTCTTTTTTTTTTTTTCTTGCTACTCTTTAGAGCAACAGAGCAAAATAATACAAACAGTTTTCCTGCAGTTTCCCCAGTGCAGGATGTTGATTGAAGCTCTGTAGCTCAGAGAGAGAAAGTCTTACCAGATCCTTCCTGTATGCCTTGACAGGCAGAGCACTGCTTTCCAAAGACACTGGCTAATTGCTTTGCTCTGAAGTTTATTTTGCATTCCATAGAAAATGACCTCATCAAAGGAAGGGAAAATCTAACTTGCATAAGGCCCTACATATTTAGTCTGAACACACAAACTTTTGGCAATCTCTCATATCTCTATTTCTGCTGTAACAGGAAATCAGTCACCTGCAGTAGCACCTTTAAGTAATTTTATGGGGTTCTGTGATATAGGAGATTTCATTTTCTTAGGTGAAGGGTCTCTTGATGGAAGCTGTCCTAGCAGAACCTCCGTGATGCTCCTTGACAGAAGCAAGCAGGAAATGGTGGGCTCCTGCTTCCTCACCATCATCACTTAGCAAGGAAACTCAAGAAGCCCATGAGCAGGAAAAATGTGGACCTTCCTATTCCTAGCATGTTGGCTGTGTCACTACTGCTAGGGAAAACCACTCAGTGATAACACAGCATATAGGACCACAGGGCTTTTTTAATTCTCCCCCATTCATGATGGATGGCCACAGACCTAGATCCTTGTGTCCTGGGGCACCGGACTGTGCATGGAGACTGTCTGTAGCTTTTGTGATCCCTGGGACTATCCAGGAGGGCAGGAAGGGAAGCTTGAGAAGCAAGTTTTAAACTTGAGTGAAGTAAGCAAATTGGAAAATTTTATCCCTGCTCTCAGGCCTGCGACACTGATACACAACACGAAGAACGATGTAGTTGCAGAATGCAGGTATCAGTACGTCATCTCTCTCTCACCTGTTGTAGTCTCTGTCACTGTATTTTCAGGGTGCCTCTTAACTACATGCACCTTCCCACCTGTAGGATAAGGGCAGCTATGATAACAATAAGTGACTTGTTAAAAGGTACACAGGAGGTCCACATTACAGTCATACTTCAGCCCCAAGACCATCCTTTCTTTCTGCATTTACAACATGAGCTGAATAGACTAAGTCTGCTTGTATCCTAGACAACAGCTTCAATGGACTACAGCTGCAGGCAGGAAAAGGAAAGGAGAGATGAAGCATAACTCAGACCTGTACCTAACTTAAAATGGATTTGGGCCAGCTCTCCTCTGCCTAAACCTTATCCAGTGCCTAATCAATCTGGGAGAATTTCTTTAGTGGTTCACATATAAGTCTTTTATGCAACCCGCCAAGAACACCAGGCTATGTATCTCAGTTTAGGAGATTATAAATAAATAGAAGTGCCTTACTCTGTTCTTTCAGCCAGAAAAACAAAAAAAACAAAACAAAAAAAAAAAGAAAATAGTAAGTCAGTACTGTTTTGTGGCAAGTTAGAAGCAGAAAGGATTCTAAAACTAAGACCTGTAAATACTAATTCCAAACAAAACCCTAAAATTCACTCTTAACCTAATCAAAGAACATAAATTATCCTTTTTCCATATCCCCACGTGAACCACCAGACCACAAGGTTTACTTTGCAAGTTTCTTTTTTTTTTTTTCTAGCATCTATATACACTGCAGTTACGTTCTTCAGTTGCTCTGTATGAGACCAAAAATGTGTGTTTTTATGAGAACAGAGATCCTTATTATTGGAGTCAAGAAATCACGTAAAGTTTAAGAAAAATTCTAAGACATGGAATAGAATCAAAGGAACAGAATTGCTGCTTTAGAAGGGTCATTATAAGAGATGAGCTTGGAGATCTGAAAGCAGAATCACTTCTTAAATATGAATTTCCATTTAAGACCTTCTCAAGGAAAAACATAGGATATAGAAATAAAGAGGCAACATTGTTTTTCATTTGGAAGGAAACACTGAGAAAAAAATAATTCCAAAGTACTCTATAGACTGATTCATTTGAGCTGGTGTGGTAAAGGAGCTAAGTGTCACTATAGTCATTTTACAGTTGGACAGTGTAACAGTCAATGGACAGACAGAAATCGCCATAAAGGCAACTTTGCATCCCTTCCTATAACCATTAGGAAAAACACCTGCTTCACTCGTCCTCTCCTTTGATTATTTTATAAGATGATAGGCTATAACACTAGCTTTTTTCCAAACGTCCATTTCATCAAATTTATCATACTAAATATTAAATCATGTCCCTTATTTTTATTTATTTTTTTGCAGTAATGGGCACTGGATGGGTTGTATTCTGTTGTTTAATAATGTACCGATCAAGGAGCCAACCATTGCTCTTGCCTTCATTTTCTCTCTCACATACCTTAATCTAGATTCAGTGTGTGTGGGAGTCTAAATAAGTGTTACTACTCCTTTGGTAATCAGCAATTTGTTACCGCATTAGAGGCGGCCTAAGTATTCAAGCTAAGAGCTGCCACTAACTTAAATGGGAGCAAAAGGCATATTATTGGACTACGAGGCGGATGCAATTGATAGCTATAAAGGACAGTAAACAATATGAACTTTCTTTTCAAACTCTCATTATTATTTTGAGGAGTGAGGGAGGCAGACCACTTGAAGCTGCTAAAACAGAACAGGGACTAGCAGATTTACTGGAACACATTTAGATGTGAGGAAGAACTAAACAAAAATGCAGGATGTCAGATGATGTAAGGGGAAAAAAAAAACCCACCCCAACACAAAAAAAAACCCACCACCAACCACCCCACAACACAACCCCACACCCCCCAGCTACCAGAACAGTAAGCTGGGCTCAGAGATTTGCTGCAGAGGCAGAACTGACTCTGGTCTACCACGCTTCTACGCAAAAGTCGCCTGGAGAGCTGCACACAGCATCAAGTCAGAAAAGAGAACTTCTAAGGTTTCTGGTTTAGAGGCTCTAAATTGCAGCTGACTCCACGTTGTGCTGGACGGCCATCCTGGCCCAGATGAAAGTAAGTGCAGAATGCATCTGAAATGCTTTTAATTTGGCAGTCAGTGCCAGAGTGAAGGTCAGAGTTACGCTGCTAGTTCATGAGGTCCTTCCTACACGAAGGAGGGCTTCCCGATAATCCATTCTGGGTGTTATTTCCTCATTCTTTTACACACAATTCTTTTCCAAGGAGGGCAATTCTGAGCTTTCAAACACAACTGTTGTTAGCTTGAGTCTCTACTGAGGATGCAATACAATGTTGTGTTCCTCCAGGCTCTGCCATGTACCTTGGCTTGTTATCATAAAGGCAGTGCTCAGAGTACCCTTCTGTGACAAGGCAGTTGGTTGCACTGCACCTAAAAATCTCAATGCGGTAATGAAGTGGGAGATGGGAAATACTTGGCCCTAGTGCTCAGTTGAGTTAAACACTAATTTTTTCCCCTAATATCAGAACCTGCATTCACATTTGTCCACCCCTACCAGTAGGTGCCAGACTCTTATTAAACTTTGTCTAAATTCTCTGTCATTTTAAATTGAACAATGACTTTAAATCACCAGCTGCCCTGATGAACTGTGTACAAATTCAGACATGCTTTGTAAATGCTAGCTTTGTGACAGCAGTTCCTCTCTTGCCTTTCTTTTGACTGTTCACCTGACAAGCTCCACTTAGCCAAGGGTTGGGGAAATAAGGCAATGTCTTCATAGAAGTACACACACCTGTCATTTAAAAATCCTGCCATGTGGACAGAGTTGTACTTTAGTACCAGCACTAAAAGTCGAGTTACACCATGCCCTACTCCAGGCAAGCTTAAATCATCAGCCTCATATAGAGATGACGTGAAAGACAGAGTCCTTGCAGTGCTGGCCCAAACCAAGCCCCCTCTTCCCCTTGCTGTTCTCATCCCGCTGGCCTGCGCACTCCACAGGCACTGTGAGGATAATGGTGCAATCACAAATGGCCTTACTGTCTCCCACTGCCTGTCTAAAGTAAGAGATACCATTGATTCAGAGCAAGGGACTAGCTGTTGTCGCCATGCCAACTTCTTTCCCTGCTGGGGAAAGCTTGGTATATTAAATCCAGGCACAAGTAGAGAACTTTGTGGCAGCCCCTGTCAGCCTTTTCCGGTGAGAAGTACATCGTGCTGGCAACCTCCCAGCGACACTGCCTGGTTAGTGTCCCCCGGGCTGCAGGGGTGCCACGTGTGCTCGGAGATAGGAGGCTGAGCAGCAAATTGCACAGGTCACCCAGGTGTGCCACACTCACTCCCTGACTGTAGCCTTGCATCAACGGACTGACTGCAATCAATGCAGCAATCATTCCCTGAAGCTGTGGAGCTATACAAAAGCCTTTAGAAGAAGCGTGTTCTAAAAGTCTACCCTCTCACTTCCCTGTCCGAGCCAACAGAAAGCACCAAGGTGTAATTGTTTGCGATGGCACTTCTAGATGATTTAACACAGGATGCAGTAACACACACCAAGTTTTTTTATAGAGGACGAACTGGCTTTGTCTGAAGAACACAGAGTGGGCAAACCAATATGTCATTTTCCTCTCTAATTTCTAGGAACACATGAGAAACAGAGCAAAAATAAAAATATTTAAAAATCCCTAGCCTTTGTCACTGTATTATCTCGTACAAAGGCAAAACAAAGCACACATTATCCAGGAACATGAATAAAATGCTCCAGAGAGCGACAAAAGCCTGTTGTATCCTCCTAGGCACGGCTTCACTGCAGACCGGCTCAGTGCCTACCTGTCCTCTGCGGACAATCAATCAGGCAGCTCCACTCCCACCTCCACAAGTATCAGCTGCTCTCTCTACAGGATCTGTCATCTCCAACAATGAATGAGAAGAGGCCTCAACAAAAATCACATGGGGGCACGGATGCTCAGGATGTAACGGACCTGACAGCAAGCAGCTGCACAGGCTGGATCCATATATTTTAATAGCACGTAAAACACAGGGTGAATTGTCTGGGATGTCTCATGAGGCATTTTACCAGCCAGAATTTCATGGAGCATGAGAAAATAAGAAAAATTTAAGAAAAACAACCATAAAAAAAACCCAACCCCAAAAAACAAACAAAACCAAACAAGCTGGATAGAGAAGTGAGCTTAGAATGAAATCCACTCTCCACAGATTATTTTCAAATGCCTCTAAAACATTCCCCAGTAATGTCACTTTTCCTCCTGCTATATAGCTATTGTTGTTCTTCACCTGCAACAGTTGCTGGGTGTGCTCAGGACACTGAGAAGGACAGAGGGCACTTTTCTATGACCCTCTAGGATTTAGGGAGACACATGGAGTTTTCCGACATACTTCTTCAGAGGAAGAGGAAATGGATCATACCTATTTTACAGAGCTGGTGAGAACCCTGGGGACCACCAGTGCCTGCCAGAACCCTGGCAGGACAGCGGTGTATTGCTCTGTTGGCATGGCTTTGGAGTATGACTCCTTCTCCTTCATGTCCCCAAAGATAACCACTCTTTTTTTCTCCACTCAAAATGCAGGCTGTGCCTAGAGCTCAGCATCGACAGAAATATCTATACCTGTTGTTCCTCACTGCTGTGCTGCCCAGGTGACCAGCATACTTTTCAAGTAGCTGTCCCAGCATACAGGTCCCCCTGTCCCCTCCCCAAAATTGAGGATGCTTTTAACCTCTCCTCCCCTGCCTTATCATAGTTGTGTTTTGTTTGTTTTTTTTTTTTTTCATTATGTTTTCTTTTTCTTTTGTAAAGAGAAAAGTGACAGTGGGAGAAAAAGCATGAGCTGTGGGGAAGATGAAGAGGGAAAGGAAAAGGGGGTTGAAGGAACCAATCTCACTCGTGCTTATACGACGTGAAAAGCAGAGCTTTTCAGGCCAGCAGTAGAGGGGGAGGGGGAGGTGTCAATGGAGAAGTAGGTGAGAGAAAGAAAATCTTTTCAGAAGTAGTGCTTATGAAATTAGCTTCCTTCAGGCTATTTGCTGATGCTTAAGAACAGAGAGGAAGTGAATACAAATCAGCAACTGTAATTCAGAATGAAAAAATGCTCCATAACATGGAAGGACTTCCACAGCGATTAACTAGACAGAACCTGATCTCAAGGCCAGTGAGGTCTGTCCTCAGAGGACCCAGGCCAGGGTAAGGTCTGAAGCGAGAGGGCTGTTCTGTGTTTCTTTCAGATTCACTGGTGGCTCCAAGTCTTCCAGCCCCTCTGCCTTGTACCCTCACTTGCAGTAGTTCAGAAGAAGCAAGGAATGATTATACATGGCACTAGAAAGTGATTTTCACAGTGGCTTTGCAAAGCTATAAATGACTGTGAAAAATCAGGAGGAAAAATGTTGTTTATCACAATATGAATTTTTTTATAACCAGGTCTCACAATATTTATGAAATTATGTTTTCCCAAGTGACATTCATCCAGCTATAGCCTTGAAGGAAGTGGACACTAACATCTTACAACCTACAAAGGTGGGCAGCTGGAAATCTCTCTGATACGTGTTCGCTGAACAGCACTAATGAAGGCCTAATCCAAAGCCCCTGAAATCACTGGGAGTCTTTCCATGGTTTCTACAGATTTGGGAACAGATTTCTGATTAATGTTAAGTCCCCAGTCCTGCAATTATACTCTGGCAGAGGTTTGTCTGCACAGATCCAATGTCAATCCCGCTGCTGGGCAGTATTTCAGAAGTCTGACTGGGAATTTATGACTGAGACAAACCTTTATTGTAACCAAGAGATTAGTAAAGACTTTGCAAGGAAGTGAGAGAGATCCATGCCTCAGTCCCTCTTTGCCTGTCCATGGAAGAGCAGACTGAATTGCTCTGTTGGGTTGCTTGAAAAAAGTTCAAAATGGAATTCTCCATTTCATTAAGCATCCAGTGCCCTTACAATTGGAAGCAAAATTGGAAGTTTCCTTTAATTTAAGCCTGTTCTGCGATTAATGTCTTTGCTCACTATCCACACCGCTGACTTAGATTGACAATGAACGTGTGAGTATTCCAGAGCAGCAGATTCTCAAATACTTTTTCCCTCTCTCATCTTCTTCACACTACTATTGAACTGGATTAGATCCAAGAGGGGTGCGTTTCCAGTTCAAAGCACCCTGTCTTGAGAACTCTGCATGGTTTGGAAAGAAGCCTTTAGTCAACAAGTGCTCAAACTGTTCTTGCCTTCACTCTGGATGAATTTAAGTGTTCTGAAAAAGCTGTGGAGACCGTCTTAGCCTAGAGTTCTTAAAAAAACGAGTTATACGTACACTTGTACTCTCCTTTTTTGCATATGTAGGTCTCTGTAAGAGGATGGAATAGCACTTGTGATATTACTCTCTTCATTGTGAAATTTGCAGTGTTGAGGATGGGATAGCATTCCTCCATCCCTCCTTGCCCTCATTTAGAAGCTTCTCTGGAGGACTCAAATACGATGTGCCAGATGAGACTTATTTCAGCAACAGACCCTTGCCATAAACTGTCCATCAATAGTAAGACCTGAACTGCCCAGAACTGAACTGTTGTGAGTCAGGGATCTTCACCCGTTAGTTTTTGTTGATCCATAGACAACTAATACCATCAATGGGCAACTTTGAATTTCCCAATAGGTAACACCAGTCATTATCTCTCAGATATCTTTTAGAGATGACTTCTAGACTATTGGTAGAAGTGATGGGATCATTAATAATCTGCCTGACACTCTCTTTCCTCCAAAAAGTCTCCCTAAATTTTGGAATCTTTCTTCTCCATTTCTGGTCCTGCTTCTATTTTGATCTAAAGCACTAATTGTCAGAAGATAATTCTCCTCCTTCTCTGCAAATAAGGACACTGACTATTTCAGCAGCTTTCCTTTGAGAGAAGCACTTTCTGTCTTTGTCTTTTAGCCTGGCTGACAGTCCCAAAATGCCTCTAGACTGGTTTTCATTTGATTAATTACATTACTTGCTTACGTTTTATAGCACGGCTTTAGGAGAACACAAAGCCTGAGGAAAAAGCCCAGAGTGGACTACAGCTGTGAAAGCTCTCCCATTAACCCCTGGTATGTCTTATCCCTCTGTTGCATCTCCCTGGCAGTCACTCATCCTTCCTGCTCTTTTACTGCTTTGTACGGCGAGCCTGGCAGCAGCACTGCCAATTAGCGGAGATCACCACAGCACTTCTTCCTCGCAGGTTTCAGTGAAAGGCAAAAAAAAAAAAATTAAAACAAACCCAAAACCAATCCAAGGGTTAGCAGCCAGCCTGCACTTTCCTTTTCATATCTTATTGTACACCATAAATAACTACCTATACTTGTATTCTGCTGCTCAGCAACAACTTACAGCTTTCATCGTTGTCTTGCAGCAAAGCTGTGTCACTTAATGCCTTTGTCCCATTCGCCAAATGAGATGTCTGAATCCCCATTTTAAAAACTCACATCACCCTTCTCTCTTGCCTTGACAACCATCTTATTGCCCCCCCACCTCATGCGCTGTGAATACACCTATCTGCCTTCTTTTCACAGCTCTTAAGACGAGTCCTTGACAAATTAATCAGTGCCTTGTCCTTTCTGCACAAGTGACTGTCAACAAAGCAGATGGTGCTGTCCCTTACAACACCTTGTCTCTTACATCTCTCTCTCTCCGAATCTGTGTCCGCCAGTTTTCTGACAGGGGCTGCTGCATGCCTAATTAATTATTTTTTTTTTTTTATTACTGAAAACAGCTGACTTGCCACAGGACGTTGCTCACCTGGTCACAAAGATGACAGTACACTAAAGTTGAAAGAAGTATGCGAATGAACAGAAACGCATCAAGAATTCAGCCCTTCTGCAAAAGCCTGATGACAATTAACAGTCTGTTGACATTGGAAAATTCTCAGATTATAAAGAGTCCCGTGAAACAGGATTCATGAAGACTAGCGAGTGCCCATGGCTCCTGCTCAGGCAGGTTTGACTTGTACAATGAGGGAACTGTCACCCTTCCCTGAAATAGCCTTCAGTTTTCTAACTGAACCTTGGAAACCCAGAGATCACAAAGCTTAAACATCCAAAATGCCTCATGGCTCCTATGAATTTCCCAGTTCACCAGGAATTCCAGTCCTCGCTGCCCCCCATATTCTGTTCATTCCTGAACAGAATGAAAACAGACTAATGAACACAAACCCAGAAAGCTTTCCACCAGCTAACTTCCCCTTCCCCAGTACTGTTTGTTCCAATACACCCCAAACCCCAGTTTCCAGGGCTAAATTTTGAAAAAGGAATTTATTAATAGATTTTATTTGGAAGAGTTGTGCACGTTGAAAACACCAGATATCAACAGTACATCCCCCTCCCCCCATCCTTTTGATCTGCTGTTTCATAATAAAGAGACACTCAGATTTCAGTGGAAGCTGATGGAAAAAGAAATTAATAATCTCTTTGATGAAGAATACCTACTCCAAACCCACACATCAAGTCCTCACAGACCCACAGAGAAGCCTCAGTTGAAAAAAAGCCCCCAACCAACTCCATCGAGACCACCCACCCTACATCAGCTTATTCCACTGGTATCAGACATCAGAGCCATCAGAGAACTGTGTAGGAAAGAATCATTATTAATGCTCCTAGCTTAGGCTGATGAATCAATATCTGGGATGAGATCAGTGTCATCCATGAATGAGGTTTCTACTGTGGCACGCATTAACAAGCAGCTGTGAAATGGTGCCATGAACTCAGTGTGTCACTGAAACACCTACAGCACCTCACTGAGTGGGTGAGGAAGAAAGCAATAGACTTCACTTTTTCTTTTATGCAAACTTGAATGTAAGAGGAGCTATACTATGCATATATCCATTTAATAGGCTGATTTTGCTATAGTATTGCTGCCTATATAGAAAGGGCTTCAGCCATCTTTCCCCGCTCAGGGGGGTCCAGCTACATAGCGTTTCTAAGCTTCACGATCCTGAAGGACATTGATACAGCCAAGCAGGGTGAACTGAGACCTGGCCTTCTGATTAACAACTGTGGTTCTTCTGCTGATTGCCAGACCCAGCCAAGGCTATTCAGCAATGTAAGCAAAACTAAACTTTGGAGCGACAAAGCTGGGATGGAGAGCCAGAAACAGCCACAGAGTCTGGTAGGCTGCTCTTGCCACCAGAGAAAGAAGAGGTGCAATGGTAAGCCCTGCTTGTGGAAAGAAAGGGAGCTCTCCTCTCCTGGGAATACACACCAATGGCTGCTCTCAAACACCTCAGCTTCTCCCTTAATAGCTGCAACTAGCCTTACTTTATGGGGCTCCAGGTGGTGGTCTTTTTCCTTCTAGTAACAACGTGCTGCCCTAGATGATGGTTGGTTTTGGCTATGCGTAGGGCCAACTACCCTGATGCTGCTTTTACTCTGGAACCAGCCTTCTGTTTGGGGATGGACTTTGAGTTGGGGAGAAAAAGCAAGCTCAGGACAAGCTGCAAAACTTCTTTCAGTCACAATTGAAATCTCAGCCCCTATCCCCCTCCCACTTGACTAAAGCTCTGGAGCGGATACAACGTGCAAGAGACCTGAGTCCTGGGGGAACAGGCCAATAATTCTTGACTTCAGTGAGACAGATCTGCTGGAGTATCTATTGCTAATCAGGGAAATGGGTCCAGAGCTAGCAAGGCGAAAAAAGTAGTGCTTTCCATGCAAATATAACATTCCTCCTCTGCCCCCCAGTTTTTTCCCATACATATACCTCCTCCCCACCTTTACATTGTATCCAAGAATCTTGACACTGTCTTATACAAGTCAGCTTTCACTTCACTCTTTTGGCAATTCCTTGCAGTTCAAGAGGTCTGAAGTCAGCCACAGTGTTAGATGCAAAATGCAAATGCCTAGGGCCAGACCTGTTTAGATTTCAGCATAAATATAAATCACCTCTCATTCTGTTTTTATTTGCTGCCTTAAGCTAGTCATTAACGCATTGAAAACAATCTGGGTGCAATCATTTTCTTCTGATCCAGCTTCTTTCCCCTGTAATCAGCACTCCAGGAGAACATATGGGCTGCTTCTGTCGCTTGGCTCCTGATTGACACCAGTGTAAATCTACTGAAGGCAACAGAATTCCCCAGAAGCGGCGCTTGGTTTTGTTGCATGTGAGCAACCGCTGAAATCAAATGAGCCCCTGTGCTGCAGAGAGGTCACCTTGTACAAATATTCTTCAACCTGGGGAGGATGTGCCCAGTGATGAGAGGGTGCAAACACCTCTGCCCCACACCTCCAACGCACTGACAGTTGGCAGAGCTGAAAATCCACTTCCACATGTAAGAGCTTAAATTCTCAAGTGGCCACCAAGTGCTTCGGAAAGCTGAACACATCTAGTTTGGGAGAAAAAACTTCAAGAGGCCCTTGTCAATTTTCAAGTGCACGTGTGTGTGTTTGGGAGTGAAGGTTAAACACTTTTCAGGTTATGTTAGGTGAGGAAGAAATTACCAGGAGATCAACAAAGACAGCATTTTGCAGAAGCGCACTGTAGGTTTAAAATGCAGGTTAGTCAGTGCTGTCCCTGAGAACAGCTTTCTCATCTAGTGTTCATTATTAGTGTTAATTCAGGTTTCGGCTGCACAGTCAATCAGTTCAAATAGTCTCTGGCTGGGATTTCTGCCAAGCTCCTCCTTCAGAGGCAATTCCTACTCTGGTTCCCTCTTTACACCAGGTTTATTTATACTCGTCTCCTACTGTCAGCAGATCCAAGCCAGTTAAAAAAGCTGAGGGCACAACCTTTCCTCTTTGATCTGCTTTTCCCATGTTATGATCACTGTGGTTTTGCAAGGATTTCATTTAGAGTTTTCTCTTGTGAAACCTTCTAGAGAAAAATTTGCATGCAGTATGCTGACATCTCCACCATCTCCACTTGCAAAGTGGGTACAGAGATAGTATGAATATGACACTGCTAATCCTCAGCATTTCCAAATCAATCAGCTCCCCTCGGATTTATTCAAAAATCATACTATTCTCTGAAACAGAAACCTATGACTTCATTACTGATCCTCAGCTTCTTAAACCTTCCAGGATAAAAAGGAATCTCTCTTTCTAGAACTGCTTCTGTCTAATTAGGTGAGAGGAAGTGCACGAAACCTGAAATTCACTTAGACCACGACAGCAGTAAGACAGTTTTTAGAAAAACATGAAACATGAACCTAATGAGTTTTGTGATAAAATTAGAAATGGGGGAGCCAGGAAACGAAGGCTTTAGGCTTACTAATGAAAATCTGGACCTGGGTCATTTCACCTTATCCTCACCGATTTCTAAATTCAGTTTGATGAACATATACCATGCTTATCTTGTGGCCGTTAGGTCTGTGCAAACGAACTAAGTTTTCATTGCTGCATGAGTTACCAGAACTTAGTTCCAGATTTGCCATACAGCCCACTAATCTCAAGCAGCAGGACAGCAAAGGGGGTAAGATACAGCTCTCAGCATCCTATTCCCAATAGCAGGAGTTCAGGGAGTCTCTCTCTGACCCTCAGGCTGTGCTGAAGGTTTATCATGGGAAACAGACACATCCTGATAGATCTCATCCCCTCAGAAGAAACTGGGGCTTAGGAACCACCCTGAGAAGACAGCCATCAGTCATTATCCCAAACAGATTCTTTATCCAGGCACATGGCCTTGCTGTCCAGACCCACAAAGAGATTGCTCTTTACTGTAACCCTTAAAATTGTGCAGGAACCAGGGAGTCACACACAGCCTTCATACCTCCCCGCCTCATCAAATGAGATCTATGGTTTGCAGCACTTTTCATCCTCAGACGGGTGAGAAAGTTGAGAAACTACAAGAGCAGTTTTACTGGCAGTAAGCTGCATTCATTACTCACGTCTGGGTTTCAGGGTTGGGCAGGCTGTATCTGCTGATTGCTACTGAAGGGGTAAGCAGCAGCCAGGCAGCAAAATGGCACGGGTGGTACACTTTAGCCAAAGGCCAAAGACCAACAGAGCACAGGGTAGGTTTTAGCCAAGGACCATTGGGTATAGCTTTTCACTTAGCAAAGGCACCACAGGTTCTTTGCTATTTGTGCAGGGCAGAGAGGACACTAATTTGCACCATCTGAACCAAGTGGTCTCAGAGGCAGCAAGCAGAAAACGTTACAGTTAGAGGTGTCTCAAAGCAGTCTCCCGAGCCAGAGTTTTGGCAGGTGTAAAGCAGCAGAGCTCCTGTGAAGTCAATCAATGAATATTGACATAAGCAGTAGAGCCAACCTCCTCTCTCCAGGAGAATGTCCTGAATACCACTTTTCCCTTGGGGGGAAACTAGATTTACATATGCTTAAAAATCTAACTTATTGTGATAGAGATTTCATAAACTGTGAACAAAAGCTGATTTACTCATTGCCAACCCCTACTGACCTTATTAACATATCCTCCTGGTGAAAATCAATTTTTTATTTTTAAAACCGAATATTTAATTATCATCCGTATTGATTTAAAACTATCTCAAATTGCATTGATGTTACTCAAAAAAAAAGATCCGAGTGGGGAGTGCTCCCTCCTGCAATAAGTGCGCTCACACTGTGCAGGCATTTCTGAATGGAAGGGCTTTTCCTCAGGAAGGCAAACCAAATGCTAGATAGCATGTGTACTGTCCCAGGGGAGATTTAGCTTCAAAATGATGCCTTGCCATCTCTCTTGGGTAGTAATTACAGTTATGGTAAGATGTTAGTCTAATACCCCTTCCTTTTTTTTTTTTTTCCTTCTTCATTTCTTTTGTCATTATCTGTAGGGACTCGGAGATGCGTGTGGATAAAAGAGCTCTGGGCTGTTGCAAGCCTTCAGGGAGGGAGCACTGAGCTGGTGGAACTCCCACCTCACAGGCTCCCAGCTCCCAACTCACAGGCTCTGCTGCTCCTCTAAGCAGAAGCGGAGCGTGTGCCCTTCAGCCCTGCACGCTCCTCTGGCAGAGCAGCTCCCCGGGCAGAGCAGGGGGACTGCCTCTCCCCAGGGCAGCTCTTGCCACTGGATGTGCTCTGAGCGCATCCCCGAGCTCTGTAGCGAGGTGGGACAGCACAGAAGCCTCATTCCAATGCAGCTAGTTTGAAAAGAGCTGTCTTTAACCCCCAGATAAGGTGTGGGTTGGTTTTTTTTTTACTTATTATGAGCTATTTATTTTTTATGCTTTTTAATGATACAGTGAATGCTTCGGCAGCCATACTTTCTACCACATTAAGCAGGAAGTCACTGTGCTAAACCATGATAAATTAGTAAGAAGGAAATATATAGATTTCCACTTCAGAGGGAAAAAAAACCTAAAAAAATATCTGTACTGGCATGCATTTTCCTTCTCTCCCTTCATTTGATGATTTTTACATGGTTGGTCATTACCTTACCAGCTGGATGTGTTCACATCAAATAGGAGGAAAAAAAAGTCTAAAAAGGAAGACTCCTTTGTCCCTACCTAACGTGATGAATATGTAAAATCCACTTGGACCAAGTCAGCCCACTGCATTCCCACATATCTGCATGTTTATTGGCTTGTCAGCCGAAAACCAGGCAAAAGCTCTCAACCAAAGAGCCTGCTGATGAGTGCCTTGGAGATATTTTCAGTGAAAATGAGACCTCCTGTCCTTATGCATTTCTAGCTACATATGCAATACCTTAACTATTATAGGTAACAGGGGAAGAACGACTAGCTCCCTAGGATAAAAGTAAATCTTCTTTCGTATTAATAAGGAAAGGAACTGTATTCTCAAGTTATACAGCTGTCTATTGATAGAGGAAGGCTAGCTGCCTTTCTAAACACAAGGATTTTAAAAGCAGAGATCACAGTGTGAAATGTTGATGAGAATAAGCAGAACATATCTGAGGTAGAAGTATATCTATCTTCACATGGAAATACTGGAAAATAAAAGTGATAAAGGTTGCCAACCTGCTGCTTTGGAATTACCGCTTTGAAGCTACCATCTATCAAAGGCCAGGTGAAGGAAAATTATAATAATTGTCCACCTCAAGATTCCCTGAATTTGCTCACCCTGGACTTCGTGGGAGAAGAGATTCCCACCCAGTTCATGCAATAGCTGCAGCATCAGGGGTACTCACAACTCTGAAGAAAACAATTGCCAGTTGACACAGCCCTTAAGAACTAATGAGGAATGAGAGCATTCAGGAGAGCGCCTCTTTGCCAGAAAACTGCATCTTTTGTTCACCATCCCAGACCTCCTAGCACCAATGCTACCAATTCATGTGTCCCCACTTTTGCCAGTTCTCTGCCTTACTACACCAGCGATTCCCTCACCTCCCCCATGGGAGGGGAAGTATTCACACACACTTTTAAAGTCACCATGAAAAAGTACTGCTATAAATATTATTTGAGGCATCTTTTCCCCATGCCCTCTTTCAAAAAAGAAAAAAAAAAAGTCAACAACTAACCAAAATAATACAAGAGAGGAATCTGGACATTTTTGACTCGACTCAGTCTGAAGGAATTAACTAACATATTTATTACGCTATCTGTCCTCCTCTAATTTTTGTTTAATTGAAGACTTAATCATGAAATAGAAGGATTAATAAGAAGCTGATGTTACAGGCTTTGTAGCCACTGTGGGCAAAAAAAAGTATTAACAGTCTCCCAAGGAAACTGCTGTCATCATGCAGCCCTGTATTTAGAGTCAGGTGTTCCAGAATTTCTATAAAACCATTTGAATCGTCAGGTAATTTTTTCAAGCAAAACTATGTTTTCTCTTCATTCCTATGAGACCTTTATGTGTCTGTATTTAAGAATCCATTAGCAGGACAAATAAAATAGAAAGATAAGTATTTTGACAGTAAGAAAGACAGGTAGTACTTCTTCATATAGTCAGATCTCCCGAGTGAACAGAAGTTGAACCACGCAACTTACGCAGAGTTAGGAAACATGCCCACTTGTGCCTCTCTCTCCATCACTGGCCCTCACATTTTTCTGCGCAGAGCTTCCCCAGAGTTCTGAGCTATGCCAGACCAAGAGGCTCTCACGAGACCCAGCATGGGCCAGCTCCACTTTTACACAATACAAGCAAACACTCATTAACAGAGCAGGTAAAAAGAAAGACACAGCACACTCCCCAAGTATCTGGCTCTTCGAGTCCGTTCTGTTTTAGGAGATAAATATGCAATCTGCTAATTTATTTTTTTTTTAGGCATCAATATTTACTTAAGAGCAACAATAGCTCTTCCAGGACCTTTTAAGTTTATCATACCACTGTGATGCTAATCTCTCTTAATGAAAATAAATTACTTCCCCTGAAGGATCAATCTTTTGGGCATGACTCTGACCTTGTTTGCACTGCTTTATTCCAGCAGCTGCAGCTAATGGCACGTCTGCTGATTTACACCCACGATCAGAATAAGCTTCTTTCCATTCACAGCAAGCACAGTGCATGTGGCATCACTGGAGTCCAACCTATTTGGAATACAGCTGAGAGTACTCTCAGTCTTTCACTTTTCTGAACTTTTATATCATGCTGCTTCTGCTCACATAAGACAGAAAATGAAAGCACAGTGTACTTGTATAGCGTAACTAAGCAACAGGGCACAGCAGGGAGACCCAGTTATCTGGTGCTAATCATACCCCAGGGATGTGAAGCTCATGAATTAAGGGCCATTTTAACATTTATCATATTTCTTTTCATTTAAAGGTAAAAATAAATTATTTCTATAAACTGCTTTGATCCCTGGAAAATGCCTTCTGACATTAAATACACTCCATCTGGCTCTCAGAGATTAGCATACTGCATACCTAACCGCCACTCAAAATGCTCAGTCCAGAGCGATGGATCACAAAACCATTTCAAACATCCCAGTCCAGAGTCACCTCTTCCCAGACCTGGTCCATGCCATAAGACCTCCACACATCACATTTGCAAGTCCCTAAGTCCTGCACTGGCCCCAGAGAGCTCCTGACACTGGGGTGTAGGACTAATGGGAGGCTGCCTTCATGCCCCCAAGGATTTTGAGTTTTAAATGTCTCCAAGGGGTAATTAAAATGACAATATGTAATTTATGGCAGTCTGCTAAGAGCTGCATTTCAGCTCTGTTGGAGATGGGAGCAGCCCAGAACTCCCATAGCAGGTTACGTACCAGCACATCTCTCCTCACACCCAGGAAGGGGTGTGAGGAAAATCACGCATGAGAAAGTGGTAAATGTGGTCTAAGCTCTTTTGGGCTCAGCTCCAACAGTGCTGTCCTATCTTCTCATCATAAATTCCAAGACCCGAGGAACTCTTTCCATCATTTATCAGCAGTCCTGGCTAACTAGGGACGTCCCAGTTGACTGGAAGTTTGCACATCTGATGCCCATCTATAAAATAATATTCAGCTGTATCTTAGGATATATAGAGGCCAGCAGGACTAGGGAAGCGATTGTCCCTCTCTCCTCAGCACTGGTGAGGCCACACGTTGAGTACTGTGTTCAGTTTTGGGCCCCTCACTACAATAAAGACATTGAAATTCTGAAGCGCGTCCAGAAAAGGCAACGAAGCTGGTGAGGGGTCTCAAGAACAAGTCTTATGAGAAGAGGCTGAGGGAATTGGGGTAGTTCAGCCTGCAGAAAAGGAGGCTGAGGGGAGACCTTATCGCTCTCTACAGCTACCTGAAAGGAGGTTGTAGCCAGGTGGGGGTTGGTCTCTTCTCCCAAGTAACAGGAGATAGGGTGAGAAGAAATGGCCTCAAGTTGCGCCAGGGGACGTTTAGGATGGATATTAGGAAAAATTTCTTCACCAAAAGGGTTGTCAAGTATTTGAACAGGTTGCTCAGGGAAGCGGCTGAATCACTATCACTGGAGGTATTTAAAAGATGGTTAGATGTGGTGCTGAGGGACATGGTTTAGTGGTGGACTTGGCAGTGTTAGGTTTATGGTTGGACTCAATGATCTTAAAGGTCTTTTCCAACAAAAATGATTCTATGATTGTATTCTATGTTTCTATGAACTCAGGGAAATGATAGCCTCACTCATTTCAATAGCACTACCAGCAAAGTAGTATCACGCCATAGCTGCAGGTGACAGTATCAAGCCCCAAATACTCCAATTAAGTGCATTATTCAGAACTTGTATTTAGCAGTTCTGTAGATGAACCTATCATATGAAAACTATTTGTTCTTTTATTTTATCCTGCCTCAAGGCAAGGGGGGCTAAATGAACTACTTAATGTCGATGTACACCTACTAGGCCGTTTCTGTGAGTATTTTGGTTTACTGGGGCTGTTCCAGACACAGCAAATCATTCCAGCAAGGTGGTATGAAAAAGCACAGAGATAACATGGGTGCTCTGTCTAAGATCAGTGATAAAGATCCTTCGATGCCTGGACACTAGCTGCAGCAGATGGCAGCTATATGAAATGGAAGTAATAATCTTTGAGCTCAGTTATTAGGGATAGGAATGCCTACTGTTGAGCACATGCCTACACATGTAGCCAAAAGGTTTGTTTCACAGGCAATGCCAGAAGGCAATTATGTCAATTAGGTGGTCTTTTTGACCCATTTTAAATGGACAAATAGCAGGGATTATTAGCAGCTTATATTTTGTTCCAGTGATGATCTGGATCCTCCTGCACCGAGGATTCAGCACAAGCTGTGCAAGCACAAAGATAATTTCCGTCTAATTTGGCATGGTGCTGAGCTACAGGAGAGGAACAGGGACCGCAGGGCTGTAGGGAACAACAGCACTATCCCAGGCCCATGGGTGACCAAGGCTTACAGACTGATAGCACAGCTATCTGCAAGTGCTGTTTGTTTTCATGACTATATAAGTTATGGTAATATCAGCAGTTCATGGTTGCTGCTGCATTGCCGTGCCTGATTTCTTGTGTCATTTGGAGTAAGGCAAGGGAATACAGCGGCATATAATTATCCTTCTCAAGTCAGACATTGCCCTGCTAGGCAAGAGCCAAGTCTCAGTGTTGGGAGGTAGGCTGCTTTTTGTTAGCAGTGGACTCCCTGAAAGTACAAACACCCAGAAGCAGAAAACAGAGCGCACTTGAGCCAAGAGAGGAAGTGTCCTGCTGCAGTTAGAATCTGCTGAGAAAATGCAAAAGCAGTATTTTGCACATTACTTAAAGCCAAGAGGTAATAAGATTTCCACTGGGAGGACAGCACAGGAAAAGAGTTTCGTGTTGATGGCAGGGAAAGCAAGTCTAGAGGGTTCATGGGAAGACAGAAGAAGGAAAGGGACTCCCTGACAGGGAGGAGGTTCCTCTCTGATCAACCACACATCTGAAGCAAGCACAAGAGGCATGAGCCTCCCACAGATCTCTTGTAATTTCAGCACCAGCAAAGTCATTAGCCATGCTAAGAAAAAAGGCAAATACATTTTCTTTTATATTTGCTCCACTGTTTCTCAGCAGCTCTGTCTCTCGGCTTTCCAGAACACAGAGAATGCAAGTAGTTTCACCAGTCATCTTACTAAGAGGGATACCTGGCATTTAAAGCAGCTTACTTTTTGGGTGGTTTTTTTTTGTTTTTTTGTTTGTGTTTTTTTTGTAGTGTGTGAAGCACTTTGGGTTCTTAGCTCCAACTGAAGGATCTATCTTTGCTCCTCAGCAGAGAAATCAGGTTATGCCCACTTTAATAAAGACTAAACGGCAAGTCATTGAGATGCAAGGTCTCAATTAGTCAGTTGCTGTACTGGGCGTGAAAGCATTTTTCACATATAGAAAAGGACTAACAGCCTGCTGGTTAGGGCAACTTCCCTGGGGAGCAAGAAGCCAAAGGCGCAGCCCTTGCTCGGCTCTCTGCCCACCTTCCAGAGGTCTGTACTAAGGCAGCCTCAGTCCCCAGGGCCCTATGAGAGTGCCTGACAGAAAGAAGCGGCAGTCAGACACACACCAAAATAGCTGATGGTCTGTTGGACTGGTTTCACTGAAAAATGGACAAAATCACGCAGGAGAACAGCAAAGCTTGAGCTAGCAAAGTACTGTTCATGCATTCTTTGTTTCCTTCCCAATTAAATATTTAATCCAAACCAGTTCACTACAACAAAGGGTCTGTGAGAGAACTACCATCTAGCTCTCACTGACCAACCAGATAAAACAGAGATCTGCAAATAAAACCTCTCTTGTCCTTCAGGGATCAGCAGCATTTCTATCACAGTGTTTACAGGCACCACTTACAGTTTTCAAGAAGAAAAAGGAATCTGAGAAGTAGTAATCTGAGAGCAGAGAATTATCATCAGCGTTGAGACAATGGCTCTGGTCATAACAAGAGGGTATTGTGAACCTCTTGAGGCCAGGCTAAGCCTCCCTGTCCAACCGGACAGGAAAATAATGAGAAGACCACAGGTCACATCAGCAGAAATGCTATAGGGGTAACATTTCCCAAGGGAACTAGGAGGATGGACTAACAGAGTTAAACACTCATACTGTTGCTGCTGCAGTGCTGACATACCGCGACCACCACAGCACCAGCACACAGAATTAACCGCTAAAGATTTCCCGACGTGAAGTATGCCCTTGTCCTCATGTGACGGCCTCCAGCTTTCTCCCCAGCACACCATGGCTCCTGCTTATCACCATGGGATGCTACAGAAAGGGTTAATGCTTTCTGGAGCATTAAGGGTTAATGCAAAGGGTTAATGCATTCTCGAAATGCAAAGCTCAGTTTGCTCCTCTCCAAGAAGCTCCTCCACCATTGCTGCTCACAGGGCTGTTAATGGACACCTCCTTTAGGCTGATATTACAACACAGCTTGGTTTATATACTGACTGCCATTAAATCAGGCTGAACTGAAGACCTGCCAGTAAATCAGGAGGAAGGTCTTGGGAGTGCCTAGGTATGGTCTTTGCTTTTTCAGATTATGCAGCTCTGCTTTATGGATACACAAATTACAGAGTGTAAATCATTAATATCCAATTTGAGGAAGTCACTGGAATGTAACTGCTGTGTAGGCAAATGAAAATATAAAGCTATCAGCAATATATTCATTTTGTAGTGCTCCACATGGAATGAAGAGCTGTAGTTTATAGATACAAAACTTCTTGCCTAGAGGGGCAGCCTTCCTTTTATCTAGATTAATTCCTAAGAAAAGCCTAATACTATCTGGCACTCTTCAGATCAAAGTAATTTGCTTATTTGGAAGACTGAAGGGAGTTTCCTAGTAGTGGCAAGTGAAAAGACAGCCTGAGGAACTGAGGTACCAAATCCAACTGCTCCACGTGTCACTTTGCATTTCTCCGGAGAGCACTGTCAGTTAAATCCCACTGTTCACTATCTCAGATACCATTCATGTTGTGCAAGGTAAGGAAAAGACGTAACAGAATACAGAGAAAAAATTCCTCTTCTTGTTTTGTGAGCCATTGTCCTTGAAAATTTTTGGTCTTTTTCCAGGGTGGGGGTAGCAAAGGTTATTTTTTGCATGAAAGAGATTGATCCTATATGAACCAGTATCCCAGCATAGCCAGAGAATTACTAGAGATGCCAGGAGAAGCCTTGCTTTGATTACTTTTCATAGATCTGTGCAAGGGATGGGTCAGGCAATGTCTTACTGAACAGGAAAATTAAAGATTCTCCAAGGAAATATGAGCTGAAATACAATTGGGCTTTTTGCTTTTAATATCCTAGTGTTTGCCATCTGTTATTTGATGTTCTGAATTCTTATTTAAACCCTGTTTGACAAACAGAGCTTGATAGAAGAAAAATTAGAAGTTCAAAATGATCACATAAGCTTCTGTAGAAGTCTCACCTGTACATCTTCATCTACGCTGATCTTACCTAGTGGAGCACAAACTTGAGGTTGCCATACAAAAAGCCCTCATGAAGTGCAATATCCCACCTGAAGGGAGGCTTTTGCTTACAAATATTTTCTTGACATTTCAGGAGAAATCATTATCCTGTTTTACTTCTCATCCAAAAAAAAAAAGTTGCAGAGGGCAGCTGTTTCTTTCTAAATCTTCATCATACTGCACTTCACTGATATTTCAGGAGCGCTTTGTGCAGGCTTAAAAGTATCTTCTAAATATAGATACTTTGCTTGCAGTCTCCAGAGGAGACGCATGGCCTTAACATGGTTTGGTTTACCTGGATAAGGGGTTCCACTCAACAGCTCACACAGAGAAGCCTGATATTTTCGTGTTATGATTTCTTTGGGCCACATTTATTCCTTTCAGTACCTTCTGAGTAAGGTTACTTTCTTATACAAAAGGTGCCAGGAAAGTCTGTCACAATATTCAAAAGCATTATGCCAATGCAAAGTGAGAGATTAGAGTAGTCTAGGATTGTGGGGAGAGGTGGGAAAAGTTCCCAGATGAAAGCAGATGATTGGTAATTAAATACAGTTCCACTATTGATCTAAATTTTTTAAGTAGATTTGTATTATTTTGTAAGTTAATCTGTATTCAGACTAGTCCTACTCATTAAGTCTCCACCCATTTGTTCCCTATAGATCCCATTAGCTCTTCTCCACTAGTAACATGACATATACTTTTCAATTATACCAAATCAATATAGGTTTATTACCATACAGTGTTTCCCTTTCGATTACATGGTATCTACTACAAACACATACTTTCCTCCACTAATTCTTTGCCCCTAATGTACATCACAAGAATAAACAAAAATCCTGTCTGTCTGTATTAAAAAAAGTAGGCAAACATAACACCTTTCAATGCATACTGGTTTCTGCATGAGCACTCTCTAGACTCAGCCAACAGGACACATTTAAATTGTATTGCCCAGCACACACAGAACACCAGAAGTTTTCACTGTGGCTTTGCACACACTCTAGGGTACTGTTAAAGAATGTGTTATTCTGGTCATGAGCTCCCCTTAGGTCACTACAAGGGATTATTCTGTCTTAAAAGACAACCTATCTTCCTTATTTAAATGGGACTTAGTAATCCCGACCATCTTCTGCAAAGGGACAGACGCTTCATTCTTGCTTTCCCAACAGCTTAGTATGTACATGAAATCTACTGTCTGTAAGGGGAGAGGGGCAGTTTGGTATCAGCTGCTTCCTCTCCTTTCCCGTGCCAGCTCTTGTTCTTATTTCCCTTCTTGCCTTCCTCCCACTGTTTTCCACAGGCAACCAGGAAGAAAGAAGGTTAGCCTTAAGACAAGTCTGATGGCATGAACAGACTATACATTGGCCTGTGATGTGAAGAATTGTAACGTTTCCTCTTTGATCTTGCTTTTTGAGCTAATTAAGTAGTGCTCACACGAGGTGTGGAGCCAGCCTCCCCACCTCCAAGTACAGCACTGCCCAGCCAAGAGAGAAGCTTGGACTAGAATGGGAAGATGTTTCGGTAGGTGGGGGGGGTGGTGTTTTGTCACTCCAAGTTTCTCACTTTCCCATTTGAGAGTAGGACAGACGAGAAAGAAGAGGATCTCTCTCCCCCCTTTCTACATGTGTGCACAGCTCTGATCACAGATGGGCATCTGTAGATGTTGTTCCATTCACCCCCATTGTGGGCTATTCTTCCTGTCCTATACGGACCTACACAAGCTAAAGATGGACTTAAGTTCAGATTAAAGGTGGTTTTTCGAGGACAGCTGTGGAGTAAATAACAGAAATTCTTTCCTGTGACTTTTCTCAGTACTACAGAAAGAAATACAAGTCCTTCACGTGCATGGTATTTACACTGCTTAGATGCCTAGTGATACTGTTAATCTCTAGTTAGCCAGTGCATCCTAGTAGAAATTTTCTCTTTAGGTAACTTCCCCACACATTTCTTTGGCAGTAGAATCCTATGGCTTATGTAACTTACTAATAACTTCTTAAGAATGGAAAAAAAACCCCACGCCAAGTAACTAAGAACTTAATTTTCTCTAGATTCTTGTTTCAGGAAAATGTAACTCAGATTTATTTTAAATTAATACTTGGGTGCTTCATACTTCACTAAAAAATACCAAATTATTCAAGAGAGCTGACACATGATGATTTTGCCTTGAGATGGTCACACTTAAGCAGAGCTGGGCAGCCATCCCAAAGACTATTTTTCATGCAGTGTTATCATTAACCATCTCACAGTAAAAGTATAAAGAATCCTACTCTGGCACATAAGAATCTCATTTTGGAAAAGCCTCAGTAACAGCTATTTAGCGATGATATTAATGCCAAAAAACCACCCCCCAAAACGTATCAATACCTAACTGTGGATCTGAAAGCGCAACAGAAGTCACCAATCCGGTATCATGAGATTAATGCACCCTCTGAAGGGAACTGTGCATTTTTCTTGCTTCATCTCTACTGTCTGTCTTCTACATTGGCTTAAAAAAAATAGAAAAAACCCATTACTTTAAGGTAAAGCAAAGCTACAATGAAATAAGAAAACCAGCTATTACTTTTTGTGTGAGTGAAATGGAATCTAACTAACAAAACATGCACAGGAGATGACCTTGTTTGTCTTATTCGTTTCTCCAACTTTGTCTCACTTAAGGAGTATGAAAATCAAATTCTTTTTGCCTGGTAACAAATAACGGACACCAGAAACCCTATGAGGGTTGTGAATGTCAAGGGAAATTGATAATGGACTGTATGAATTTCCCTAGCGAAACAGCACGCCAATGGCTCATTCAATTTGTCACCTGAGACCCCTAAAATTAAGACCAGTGGCCAACACTCTCACTCCCCCTCCCCAAGTAAGCTTGTTTGTGACAAGGTCCTCATCGCCCTTTCATTAACTTCGGGCTGACAGCCCACCAGGTATAATCCAGTAAATAATAGTAGAGGTCCATCAATACCTCAGACATCACCCTCATTTGGGCGCGCCCCTAAGTACACGTCCTGGATTTTACACAGAAAAATGATATCATTATATCTTTTCATCACTAACGCCAGTAGTATTTGTGCAAAGTTATACACAAAAAAGAAACAAATGGTGTAGGAAAAAATAATTTCTACTATCCGTTTGCTACATAAACAAAGAGGAAGGGATCTGGAATCTTTGTTATGTATGCACTGCATTTGGCCAAGAGATTTCCAAATGTAACTGAGCAAACCAGCCTCAGCGTGGACCAAACTGTTTGCAGATTTAAATCCTGTTGCACTCCATGAAAGCAGATAGCGATTTTAGCAGTATCCTTGTCAGTGAGCTTCACAGGTTCAAATGAGATCACAAATGAGATCTGTGTTTCCCAGAGGCGCTGGGGTTTGATTTAGCCAGGAACATAAACTCCAGTGTCAGTGATTTACATCTCATGGCAAACCAGAGGCAGAGTCTGTGCTCCAGGCTGAGTCCTTGTATAACCCTCAATCCCAGCTTTGCCTTGAGAAGGAAACTGTGAAACCTAGAAGCAGGCAGAGGCTGGATGCGAGGCCCAGGAGCTGTATGAACTACACACACTGAGCTGTTTGGCTCACTCTGGAGCTGCTGAGCTGTGTTGGGAGGAAGCTCCTCAGCCACATCTTGGGCAGCTGCCATGAGGTGCATCTCTTCTTCTTGTTTCCGTCAGTGACTAGACTTCCCCCTACCCCACAGTTTGCCATACTCAAGAGATCAGAGATTCAGCTTCCTGACTAAGGAACACGGACTTTGTGTCCATGACCACACCAGTCAGTAAGCAGGTAGAACTGACTGCATTCAATTCTCAGATGACCAAGTGACTTCCATGACACAACCAGGACCATAATTCTCATAAAAAGCAGCAGACCCCAGCCCAGTCAGGGAAGAAAACGTTAACAAAAACCCAATCTTTCTTTTATGAATAATGTCAACATTCTATAGTTGCTCAAATCCCTGGAAGAGCTCACTCTGCTGCTTTCATTTCCTATCTGCTTACTGTACATGCCTACCATAGCCAAGAAAACACACTCGCTATTTAACCTACTGCTTGCAGCTCAGGATCACGAGGTACATTTTTCACCTATCTATTTATGTACTCAAGCCAGTTTTTAATTTTTCTTAGTTGTTCCTGTGCACTAGAAACTTGGGGACACTTTCAGTAGCGCTCCTGGCCCAAACTAAGCATCTAGATTATTGAAAGACATTAGCGTGCTTTGAAATTCAGACTCTTGGAGTCATAAATCAACCATAATAAGGGTTTCTTTTTCTGCCACGATGACTTTAATATTCCTTTGATACTGATACTATGATTGAATAGATAGTTGCCAGAGTGTTGGCATCAGGGATGGGTACAGCCTCCAATGTAAATTGGGAGGAGGAAGAGGCTGTGTAGGCAGACACACAGGCTACAAAGCATGTCAAGCAGTCTTGGACCAATGTACCTGCTGGTACGCTGGGGACATCTAAAGTCTCCTTCACTCCCCCCTCTTGCTCTTCTAGCATTTTAGGATATATCCTTCTGATGAGCTCCGAGGGTAACGTTACAGAGCACTGCAAACTAATATTCTGGGCTATTTCTGCAGTCCTTGTAATAAATGATGGATTAACAGGTAGGCCAGGAAGAGCCATTACAAAGGATTCACCAGCTATACACAAGAACACCAAAGCTCTGGTTTACCTTTCCTTTCACCTGCAAAGGCAGATGCAGGTAATGCTGTGGAAGGCTGCTAGTACACCTTCGATATCTTAATCTCGATTACTGCAAGATCCCAATGCCGCACCCCAAGAAGAGCATAATGCAATATGTATGTACCATACACACTCACAGCATCTAATTATAGTAGCAGTTCTTCAGACCCTGTAGGTTATTTTCCCTGGGATACTGCTTACAAATTACCTTCCTCCTCACCATTGTCTTCTCATGCTGCCAAGAGCCGAGAAAAGCTCCCGCTGTGTGCAGAATGCTAATAATTGCCTGAGTTATCAATCAAAACAGATGCAGACAAAAGTAATCAGCATCATCAGAACATCTCTATGATACAGCAAGGAGGTATTTTGAGCTCTGCTCAAATGAATGGGCCAAGCTAAGAGCTAGCTAGTGCCTGAGAATTACACTAATGTGATGTGACATTTGCTTAAAGCCAAGTCCTTCCGTTAATGAGTTTCAGAGTTCTCACAGCAAAGTCACAGCTACTGTTCAAGGTTCAGAAAATCTGCAGATGGCAGGTCAGAATAATAGCAAAAGTAAAAAGAAATAACAGTGAAATGCCAGGGAAAAGGAAATCAGAGCAAGCAAAGTAGAACTTTCTAGGGGTTTTGCATTCAAAATAGTCTATAGGAGCGTGTCTCTGCAGACATATCTCAAGCAAGCTCAGCCACTCATCTGGACCAACACTTCACTTCAAACATGTCATCTGTCCCCATGCTTTACTGCTTAGCTCGATCAGGCAGTACTTTGCGTGTTGCAGCAACTCGTTTCTGTATGCAGTAAGGGGAGACTCATATCCTCCAACATTTGTCATTTAACCGAGCCGTCAGCCATTTAGAGAACATCACATCAATTCGGGCAGGGCAAAGATCTTCAGAAGTCAGATCTTTGAGGCATCAAGCAAACTGAAAATATGTTTATTTAACTATTCACTGCCTTTCTTAAATATTCTGTGTTTTGTCATCTCAGATTACAGCGTTTTTCTTTGTCAGGGGCCACTACACAGTACTACTTCACACAGTAATTTCCTTGTCTTGTCGCAGACCATTTTATTCATGTTTATGGACTTAAAATAGTTAATTCGGATCTGTGTTAGCTTGGTTAATTCAGTAGAACTGGCTGTCAAAAACACAAGCTGTTCCTAGGCTGGCTGTTAAAAAGTTTACCAACCCCTGAGGCCCGCTGCTGCCTCTCCCTGGAGGCCACGTTGGCCATGGCTGGCTAGACCACTGTTCCCACAGCCTGTATAGCCTCCCAGGCTTCAACCCGAGTGTCCCCTGTGTCAAGAGCAAGGGAGGGAAGAGCAGAAAGAGCCTTTGCTGCTCTCAGTCTCCCTATTGCCATCACCAAGTTCCTTGTCCTGTCCCAGTATCATTTGATATTAGTTTGACAGCTCTTTTCTTGTTAATTGTGTAAAATGTTTTTTAAAGCCATTTTGAGGATTAACTTCCCCCAACTTTAATGGAAACATATAACTAACAAAAGGGTTCATATATTTGGATACTGTATCTCTAGAGAGCTTAAAGGTTTAGCTAAACACTGTCAAGGTATCTGAAATCCTCTTCCCTTTGCATTGTTGTTTATAGTAGTTCCTAGTAAGCATGCAGTGGAAGTTTTCTTTCCCATTTCAGACTGGATTCTCTCCCTGTGTAAGTGACATCACTGACATCAAGAGGGTTACTAATTGGGGCAACCATCTCCTCAGCCATGTTAGGCTATTTTCGTCTCCTTTCCCCTCTGAATTACTTGTGCACCTTTATTAGTCCAAGATCACTCCCACTGACATAATGACACCATAAGGAGGAAAAAAAAGAGTGATCGAATGTGCGTGCACTTGCAAGTGTACATATACACACAAATGAAAGTAAAGAAGCTACCAAAAATAGGCATAGAATTTAGATATAGATTCAGAGACAAAGAGTGGAAAAAACTTACATTGGACCCACTAATCTTAAGTGTCCTGCTTTTGTCATGACTTGTAGGTAACAAATGCCAGCAAGAATACTTTGCTCTTACTGTAAAGTCACCGAGTTTTGGTTGGGTTTTTTTTGTTTTGGTTTGGTTTTTTACATGTGGTACTCCAGCTGGCAGGAGATTCAGAGCCCAGCAGCTGAATCGAAAGGGGGATACAAAATACAGGCACAATCCCTGAGGCCCCAGATGACAAATACATGAAATTTAAAGAAAAGCATATTCATACATTTTATAAAAGCTATGTGCAGCTCTGCCTAGTGCCACATGAAACTGCACATTTGCATGCTTCCATTTGTAGATATCCTCATTTCTGCACTCATTTATTGGATACAAACAGCATATGACATGTCCAGACTGCAACAAGCTGGTCTACAGATTTTCCCAGGCTTCTCTGGAAACCTGGAATTATAAAGCACAAATCACGCAAAGGCAAAAGATCCCAAGAAACCAATGCAAGGCTAAGCAAGCTGTTTAATGTGCTGTTTCCAATTCCCTGCTCTGCCTATTGGAAGTGGTCCAGCAGCCATGCCCCCCACCAAGCCTTTCAGACTCGGCTGCCTTGCAGGAACATGACAGATGACTCCATTTTGCAGGAGAATGCTAAGGAAATGTCTTTATAGGCCCTGAAGCATCTTAAACACCAGGGCTTGCCTTCAGCCAAGCAAGCTAAGGTCCTTCTAATTACGTACCTCTCCATTTAGTCTTCTCTTCCTCCCCTGTAATGAAAGAGTGACTAGAAAATGCCCTATCTCTTTAAAGGAACATTTGCTCTTTATGTCAGGTGGATTCATGATTAATTCATTTAAATAGTTATTCACACAGCACTTTGAAGACATAAAGTTATAAGAGCTTAAGGAGGTTTGTAATTCTAAAGTAAATATTAAGGTGACAGTTGCATTCAGTTTAGGACTTGCCAAATACTTCTGCCTTAAATAGGTGCTAGAGGTACATGTCCCATCACCGTTTGTCCAGCCAAAACAGGAGGGTGACTTACAGTCGCGCTACTGCGCACCTTCATGGAAATCACTCCATTTGAGATTATCTCACCTGACTGGAGAGGGTGCAACAGGCCCAAAAGGAACGTTGGCCCTGTGTGGTATGTCCCAGGCCATAAGCCATGCTGCCCAGGAGAGGCCTGAGGAAGATCTCCCTGAACCCTCCTTGACAGTGAAAAAGGCTGTCATTGCTTTAAACAGTGAATTGGGCAGTTCAAAGAGTTGTGGTGAAGGCACAACGGCACTTGTGGAAAATGAACAGAATAGTCTTTTTCTGAGCAACGTTAACTGAACAAACCAAAATATGCAAAAACCCCAACAAAACCCCAGTCCCTTAAAACACTACAGTTCACCTTTAAGAATAAAGTAGATTTTGTTTTTGCATTAATTCAGAGCAAGACAGTAAAGAAGCATCATATTGTCTTAGTTTCTCATGTTCTGCTTCAGACAGTTATGCATTTTTAGTACCCAAAATATGAATTTTAATATGTCCAAGTAGATGTCATTTTTAGATCATTTTAAGTCTAAACTATTAGACTTACACTATTTAAGCTATAAATCTCAGATTTTGACTATCAAGTACAATCTTCAGACAAAGTGCTATTCACGTATTTCATTCAGTGGATAGTTCCAAAAATAACTTGCATTAGCTTCCAAGAGCTTCAAAATTACTTAGGCAATTTCTGGACCAACAGGAAAAAGGTAAAATTTGTCAGATAAATGATTCATTGTGAATAATTCCCCCTGTTCGGCCAGAAATACAGTGGCAAAAAACCCTCATGCAAGATGCAGAAAGCTTACATGTTGCCCAGGTTGTGCTCCGATATGCAACACTACTTATGTGACAGTTTTCAGGGGCACTAAATGAATTCAGAAGTGAAAAGGAAAAAAGAAAGGAGGTGATTCCTGACAAGTCTTGGAAGTTTAAAAAAAAAATAAATAGTTTTCGTGTGTGTGTAAAAATATCTATGCAAGTTCAAAATTACTAACCTGAAAAGAGATTAAAACCAAAAACGTCTACCTGTTATATTTTGAATATGAGAAGGAACAATCCATGACATTCTTGATTCACATTGTAATCCCAGTTTACCCTCACCATTACAGTGACAAAATAAATTATGTATAGGTAAAACATACATAGCTGAAAATATCCAAGGATAAGGAGTTATTATTTATTGCAGTCGTCAGGCAGGCTGCGGATGCAAGCACTGATATTGCACAAAAGAAGCCTCAGGTAACGAGCAAAGTCACAAATGCCACCTTTGCTTGGGGTTTCTGTAACTGGAATGACCAGCTTGGACATTTCTGGGTAGGTGCCAACCTGCTCTCCCCTGCCAAGACACAAACCCTTCTGGCTGCACACAAAAGCACAACTTTAAGAGCCCCTGAGTCTTTGAATGAGTCAGCTGCAGTTGAGCCAAGCATGCCATGATCCTCACTGCTGATGCAGGTACCTGTATCGCTAAAAAAAAAAAGTCATTCTTTTAGCACATGTCTGGCACCTGTTGAGGAAGGGACTATCCAGTGTGGCAGAAAGCACAGAGGGAACTTCTTCCCCTATCCCCCATAGAACACCCCATGTTCAGTTTTTCCTCTCCTGGCATCTTTGTTCTTATAGCTGCTGCTCCTCTTCTCCAGCAGTCAGCTGTTAGAGGGCCCGAGGTCTATTTTTTCCTGGTCAGTACCTCTTTTATGACTGTGCTGTAGCTCAAATCTTTATATAAGTGGTAGATAAAACCTACAGAAACAAAACTTGCTCTAGTGTCTGAGGATATTTATATGGGGATATACTGGAAAAACACAGTCTATGGCATCTTCCTTATTCAGTGCTATGTTGTCAGACCATCACAGTGTGTAGGCTCAATGATGTGACATTAAAATTACATGGAATTTTCACAGGTGCTTTTCTGAAAGCCTAATCTAATCAGAGCTGAGCAAGTGCTACCACCTGCACCCTCAACTCGTCTCTCTCCTCCTCCTCCTGACCCTCAAAATGGAAAAATGCAAGCACAAACTCCTTTCCAGTTTGGCCCCTTTCTAGCCACTGGCAAGCTTACACGTCAGCACTTTCTGGCTTCTGAGGGTCCATCTGTCCTGAAGATCAGAAATTCCCCATTTTTTCCTGCCTTAAAAACAACCCTCTATGTGCTGAAACTTAAAAACATATGCATTCATCCTATTTTTCTTCATATACCTAATTGCCCAATGAGGTTAGAAAAAACAGATGATGTTGAACAAAATGTGTTCATTGAAGTGTTTTAAAGCACAAGCCATGTGCTTTGTTCTCATAGATCCTTGCAGGTTTTGCTTCCAAGAAAAAGATGCTTTCCAATTTTACACAAACTGAGTGAAAGTCCCCAAGTCACATGAAATGTGCCAGTGACTGACATTCCAAGAGGGTTAAACCACTATTAACATTCATAGCTCAGTCTAACACAAAATGGTAAGCATGATATAATTATCAAAACAGTCTAGGAACCACAAAACATCATTAAATCAGAACAAGCATTAAATTCCCCAATTTTCTGCTTTTTGTTATAAGATGTTACTTTCCTTCAAAGTTGAAAAGTGTGGTAGCTCTTTGAAGTCCTGACAGTCATTATTCTTAAAAAATTCTCCACTCCCTTTTCTAATTGCTTTTTTATTCATGAAAAGTCAATTAAAACCCCCATAGATCGCATTACCAGCATTTCTAGCTTATCTGGCCAGTACAGGGAAACTGCTTGGATATAGCGTCACTCTCTTTTATTAATTCCCTGCCATCCATTGTTCAAAAAAATAAAGTCTGTTAAGTCCAACAATTCAAAGGAGCAACAATTGTGGTTATCAATCTTTCTGTCCTTATCATCCCACCTCAGCTTTTATGTATCATTAAATCTTCCACACCTTTAATGTGTAGGCACACTATGACAGACCAACTAGAGTATAAAAGTAATGCTTCTGAAATAAAAGCATTATAGCAGCAATTCCCTCCAAATATTTTTTTCTAACATAAAGCTGAAAAATTTGAGGAGAATAGAATTTTCACCTCAATACTTTAAAAGAGTCAAAATAGTACAATTTTGTTAGAGGTTTTGTGTGAAACATTCATCAGTATCTCCATGAATAAGCGGCAGAAGAATTCAAACCTAGATATTTAATAAATCCTTGCATTTTTTTATTCCTGATTTTTTTACTGGGAGATGTGCAGTCATTAAAAAAATCCTAAAATAATTTTTAAAACCTTGTTTTTGTGCATTGATAAAATTATTGATTTCACGACTGTTAATTGCTGAATATTTTTTTTTAAGAAGAGATTAAAGTATTACCAACGAACATGTTTTTGATGAGGATGTTCCCTCCAGGTGGCTTTATGCATGTAAAGGAAGCTGATAAAAGCATTTTCCCAGTTTGTTTCCCATTTTAACTGGAACACCCAACTCAATCCAGATGCAAAATGAAATTAATTTCTGCCCAAAGGCGTTCATGATCTACAACTCTGTCTACTAAGAAACATCACCCACAAAGTTTAAAAAGTTTTAAGACACAAGGCTTAATAAAATAGTTCCTCCAAACATTTCATTGGTGAAAAAGTTACATTCAACACCATTAGCAAACGTAGTGAACAAGAGAAGATATTTTCAGAATGAAACCTACTGATTTTCTGATTTTAACTTCTGTAAAATTGGTATCTATTTAATTTGAAATAAAATAAACACCATTAAAGCACGCTACATAAAGAAATGCTATATTTCAGACTGAATAAAGTTTGGCTTTTTGTGTCAATGAAAAATATTGAAACATTTTTCACGTGGAAAAGGTTTGAAAACATTCCTTGACGTTTTCTAAAAGAGCATCTATTATTCAGACGGATACACAATGAATTTCCTCAGATTTAGGTAGCCTCAAGTGAACTTGAACACTCCCTGAGTACAAGTTAGTAAATAAAGAAATCATGACTGAAGGGAGGAGCCAGACAATTCTTTTTCCACCAAAACAAATAGCAGAGTTTACTCTAAAACATTTCTAGGACATAGAAGGCAAATAGGGACTATCTTTGCTTTCAGATACAATTAAGTGAATTGTTTGGACTAGTGGAGGAAGGGGAGAAGAAATTTCCTCAACATATTTACAATAACATTTCTTTACAAAGTAGGATTTGCATGTTGTTTTCCATTTAAAAAGTGATCTATTTCAAGAAAAGAAAAAAAATAACAATACTACATACCAGCTTTCACACTTTCCATGGCGCTGAAGCAATGTTGTACCTTTTGGGAAGACAGATGCTGATGGTGTTGGCTCCGTGCTGAGATGGGCTTTTCCACAGAGGCCTCTCAGGACAGGCTGAAGCTCTACTGCTGGTGGTGGTTTCAGTCCCTCAAGCATGAGCTACTGCCAGGAGCCAAGTTGTGCTACAGGTGAAACCCCTTGAAGAATACCAGGCTTCCCAGGGTGCTCTCTGACCACCTCACTTTAGCACAGGTGAGTATCTGTAATTAAAACAAAGGCAATTAAAATACCCACTTAGGATGCGACCTAATTCCTCCTCTACTGAAAGCTGATGCAAGGGCCTGGGCATCTGCTGCATCTCAGCAGCGCTGATGTCAAACCCAAGATGCTGGTGTGAAGAAGCAAAAATGTGATAATCAATTTGAATTACTGCCTAAAGCTTGTCATTACTACTCCTGATCTTGCAGAGAAATCCACGTAGTCAGAGTTCACACCTTAAGGAGAACTCATTGCAGGAGGGGTGAATTAATTCCTGCCCCGGTGACTTACATCTTTCCCTTTATTCATATCTCTAGAGACTCTCTTTTTTTTTTGCCAGCTGTCTTCTAAAATACATTTTAAGACATCCAAATAAGTATCCACAGTTTCTTACCACTCCGCTTAAACCCAGATGCTACCTATAAGCTCCCATTAACCTGTTGTGCAGGGAGGTGTTCGCGAGCATCTCCTGTTCTGCAGGATGGCTGCAGCCCCTGGGCACAGCACTGCAGGGAGCGCACTGCAGCACTGCCCTGCCTCCCCTGCCTGCCCGGGGGGGCTCAGGCGGCTCTGCCGGGCATACAGAGCAGCACGCAGCAAAAGTACAGAGACACGGCTTTCTATTCAGTAGGGGCTTCTGTACTGCAACGACAAGCTATATTTGCAAGTTAGACTATGCTCTCCAAGTTGTACATTTTATTACCTTTTTGTTGTTGTTGTCTTACTCCCACAGACAATCTGGAAAATGACGCGGGAATTTCCTCTGGCCTGGGTGATATTTAGGGCTTGTGTGTGCTGGTGACATCAGCTGCTAGCTGAGGCCACCTAATTTTGTGCTGCATAATGACCTTACAGCAGAGGAATGGGATCCACTCAGAATTCCTTGTAGTGCTCTTACAAATTTCATTTGCTTGTAAATTTAGGCAAGCGGCAGATGTACTAGATGCCAAAGTGCTCTGTGCCACTGCGTATCTGCTCTACAATCAACAGCAGAGGTGTCCATTTCTGCCTGCCCAGGCTCAGTTAAAAAAGAGAAATCAAATGTGTTTTTGCCATTATCCCTCCCAGCTCTCCCCCCAGTCATTAAACAAATGTGACTTTTAGCCACAAAATAGACACAAACCACAGGTGTAGCAGTTTTGCAGTTTCTAAAAAAGCAGCTTTGCAGCCATCCCTTGGAATAGCCTCTCTTGCTTAAGAGCATGGCAGAGGAAATAAGCCAGCTGTTTTGATGATGGTTTTTAGTTCCCTACAAGACCCAGTTTGCTGGGTTGGCAAAATCCACATGTCACCTATCTCTGACATGCTTTTTCATTCCTTCATGGCTTTTCAATGTACAACTACTTCTCCTAGATTTACAAGATGTGAATTCACACAAAAGTGCAGGAATGATTAGTGCAATGCCTTTATTCAGCTGTGTAAGGGCACTTGAAACTCCCTCACCTTCACCTGTGTTTGCACCAACACCCGTGACAACATCAACCCCTCCCTACACTCTGCAAAAGGGGTACTTTTCTGCTGCTCCCATGCCAGGGCACAGGTAGGAGAAGGCAGAGGTTTAGCCCTAAGGTGCTCGGCATGCATCCCCCCAATGCTGCGTGAGCTGCTGCAGCAGCAGCAGCGAGGACTCCCCTGCAGCTGTGTGTCCCGAACCTGCTGTTCACACCACACACAGCAGGCAGATGAGAGGGGTGCCCGGTTTGCCCACAAGCTCCTGCAAAGTAGGGCTCCTTTTTTAGGGCAGCAAAATAAATGTTCTACTTAGCTACAGCTAGCCTCACCTCTTGGTGGAAAGCAGCACTAACACAGGCACCAACATACACACCAGCATGGAGCAAATGTGAGACATCCTGGTTCCAGGGTGGGATGTGGGTTTGATGCTTTCAGAGAAGTGGGATCTTCTCTTCTGCCCCTCTGCAAGCCTTGGGGCACAACGATCTGCTCCCTCTGAAAGCATGGAACAGAGGGAGTGCTTTGCCCCACTAAGAAATGTAGGGTCCCAGGTCCCACTTAGCCCAGACCTCAGTGACAACTAAGAGCTGCAACAACTGTCTTTGAGGGAGATAAGACATTATGCATTGCTCTTGCCTGTCAGTGACCAAAAGACAGGAGGAGCTGGGAGCCAGATGTTTCCTCCTACCCACGTTTCATACCATTTTTCTTCCATTCTTGCTCCCTTGTCCATGGATCAACAGCCCTCACACTTAGTTATACCCAGAGGAATGCTGATTTCATAGAGGTTGTTTGAAACCAGTCCTATTAGGGTCTTAGGGACATCAAATCCTATGCATTTCTGCTACACTAGGACCTTCAGAGACGCAACTGTACTTGTTAGTGTTGGCTGTGCCTTCCGCTTCCCCATTATCAGTTAGCACAGACGTCTGTCACTCTCCAAAATTCATGGGTTCCATAGGTCACAGCAGTTTATTCTAATAGATACTAGTACTCTAACCTTTCCATTACAGCCTAAAGGACAGGCTTTATAAAGCCACAATAAAGATGTATGACAGCTATATTTGTTACTGTCGCTGAGATCTGGAAGAAGGAGAGCTTTGTTACAAAATGGCATCCACAGAAGAACTGCAATAAACCAGATGTGTTCTCGAAGACAAATGCAGATATAGATAAGGATATATTCATATCAAAGAGATCCTCTGATGAAGTCAGTAAAGATGGTATCGGTCAGAGAAGAACTTGTGCTTTTGTGCTGAAGAGATGAGTAAGGAATTCATAGATCAGGCAAATGAGGAACGAATAACAATGAGTCCAGCTGGGAGCCGCAAAGAGCAGTCATTATGGAAATGGTCTCTTCGTGGGGCTCAGTCAAGGTCATAAGAACGTCTGCTTTATGTCTCCTGAGCACAAGAAACACATCAGTGACCAGTCCCTTGCAGGCAGGAACAGGTACAAAACCTAAAGCAAAATGGTGGGAGAAGAGCAAAGAAGAACGAGGAGTGAGACTGGTTCAGAAAGGCTTCCACAGTAGGAGGCCCTGGGCAGAAAGCCCCAGGTGGTATGCGCTGTCCTGGGAAAAGGTTGGGTGGCCAAGAGAGAAAAGCGTTTGGGAGTGGGCTGTGCAGTCACATCACTGTCTCACACTCCCTGTAAGAAGTGCCAGCCCAGCCTTCCTGGAGAAGGAAAACTGCTTCTTTCTGCACAGAATAAAAACATCTGTGCAATTCTCAAGTCTTAAAACTCTGACCCCATCCTAGACATGTCGGGAAAGTTCACAGTCTCCAAGTCTTTTTAAACCTTGGCTGTTCTGTGGAAACAATGATCTGTCTTATGGGTGCCACAAACAACCATGGCTTGTGCGATATAACCCTTTGTCCAACAGAAGCCGGAGGACCTAATTCATTTCAGCCAATGAACACCTGCAAAATTATGTCTGCTATGGTGTTGGCACTAATATGAGCTGTTTTTTTAAGTGGTAACCTACAGGTGAAAAGCTCTGCATTCCCCTACTCTGAGCTATCCATTTGCTCAGATTCAATATTTTATGTTCCCTATGGTGTTGGTGTTCATGCAATATTTAATGGATGCATACAGTGCTTTGTGGATCACAGCGTATCCCGTATTTCCGCAGACATAATGTAAACCATGACCACATGAAAGATCTAATGCCATGCTTGTAAAATGCATGTTTTTATTGCATGTAAATATGAACCCTATGTAAACAGTTATACACCAACATGCCTTACTGCAGGCAGGTTAAGATAGAGTGCTGCAACCCCTCTGAAGCATGTAGTGCAGTTTAAATCTATGTCAGTGCTGTGGAGTCATCACCCCCAAACTGGTAGGTCACTGCTTGACATTGTGTTTAAATCTTACATACCGAGGAAAGGATTTGCAATGGATCACAACAACATCCATTGTTAGCTCACAAGCAACCCCAATTGGATTATGGGTACATTTTTATCACAAGTCAAGTAGGCTGTGGTTCCCATTCAAATTAGCAGGAATTCAGCCATTGACCGCAAGTAGAAGCAGAATCAGGAAATGCAGATTTTTAGGAGAAAACAAAATGTCTCCGAAAGCAATTTTATGATGCTGTGATTATTCCTTCATGTTCTTACTCCCTTTGTGATTATGATCATTACTAGCCCCAGGCAGCTGAAACAGGATTTGTTCAACATCTTCTACTGGAACCACTTTTGGAGGAAAGGCGGGACTTTGATTAAATTTTTGTTTTATTGTACTGGAAAGCATGTGCTTTCATGGAAAGTTTAGATTTCCAGTGAAAGCTATTTTTTCCAAACCAATTTTTTTTTTTAACCAGACCCCTTCAAATTTTTGTTGTTGCTGTTTTGGTTGGGTCTGGCCAAACCAAGGTAGCAGAAGTATGCAGTGACATTAAAGTAAAAAATTCTGTTAGTATGTGCAAATAGATCCTCTGAAAAATCCTCAATTTTGTTTGTTTTCTGTTAGCATGTAGACAAAAAAAAAATACCCATATACATCTTGGACACATTTAATTCCTTTCTATGGGGCACTGTGTCAGAAGATAGTCCTCCTGCTGACATATCGTTCCCTGTATCTATGTTTGTACTTGTTTTTGTGTTTCACTGTTTTTAATTAGCCGTGAAAATTACACGTGGTTTTGTAGCAAGAACAATTTGGTTGTGGCTTCCAGGAAAGACGCCCTGTGACTATCATCACAAAATATAGAAAAAGAGAATTACTTTTTATTTTCTTATAAATAGCATTAGCGAGTAATGGAAACATGCAGCTCCATGGTGAGGCATGCCGTTACACAGCATCACAGAGGTGGGATACAGAGAGTTTGTGTGAATCACCACGATCAGTCACTCTGGTAATGCTGACAAGAGACTGCCCACAAGTGCTGCGTGTACCACCTGGCTGGGCAGGGATGAAGTATGTGTGGGGGGTAAGTAATGTCAAGGAATAGAAGGGAAGAGCTACAGCTGCTTTACTGTCGTTCCTGTAAATCCACCCTTCATATTATTCCCCAAATCAACAGAGTAGCTGTAACTGAAATTATTTTTAATTTTTCACCTTAGTTCAGTACGCCAAAAAGCTGTTCTCCGTCTTAAGTGCTGACAGGTGCTTGCTACAGTGAAATAGTACCTTGTAGGCAAGAGGGCAACCAGGGTAGAATGAATTGCTCTGCTTCTCTGGACTGAAGGGTCAAAATCTTCTCTTCCAGCAGGATTTAGCCCTCTACGGGTAACATTTTACTCGCGGTGCTCCATGCAGAGAAAATATGAAGCAACATTAATTCTCCCTGCTGCTTTATCTACGGGCAGACTCCATTTTCAAACTGCAAAGCAGCACACAAAAGAAAAAACAGCGAGCATCAAACCCCTCGGAGTTAGTAAAGAACGTGGTGGCAGAAAGAAAGGAAGAAATCAAAATCTTCATTACACTCCATTTTGACCAAAAAACCCTAACACTGGTTGCCAGAAAAAAACCTCACCGAACAAAACCCACTGGCTTGATACGGTCACAGAAAGAACTGCCCCCAGCATGCGTGCTGTAACAAACCCCGTTTTATACAGTACAGGAACACTAATAGTACACTTAGTGAAAATGTACGCATTACATTTGGCCACGGTATTTTCTGCTGTACATGACAGGGTACTAATCTACCTCTTGTAACAATGAGCGCTAAACACAGAAGAAGATTTTGTCACCCAAATCAACTGCAACAGCTAATAACACAGCAGAAATATGACTACTGATGCAAATCTTAACTGTAAAAAGCTATTTGCAGTCTGCAACAGAGTGAAGCACAGAAGAGCTAACAAGGGTCATTACTGGGATGTCATGCTACCCGTCTTCGGATCTTCTCACAAACCTTTCCCAGCCAGGTTTTCTACTAGACAGCTGGCTCATCTGGCAGGCTAAACCAGAATTCAGCTCCTGCTTTCAGTATGGTGAGTTCAGATCCTGGTTTCCTGCATGGAAAGATTTTTCTGAGGATCTTTCCAAAGCAAACACATAATCCCCCAGAACTCTCCCGCAGCCCTCCCCTGCCCAGCCATTCCAGCAGTCTGGGCAGAAGGATGGGGTGGGAATAAGGAATCAGAGAGCGGTTACGCTTATTATAGCATAAATATCCACCAGACTTGCTGCTAGGGATCCCAGTGGCACCTGTGTTAGGACTGGCAGTAGGGAGGACAAAACTGTCTTGACAGAGTTTAGGAGAGTGCTAGCTCCCATCCACTGGAGGCCAGTCAAGTGACATAAACCTCTACCAACTTCTTAGAGAAGCTATGTCCTCAAACAGCAAGTACCCACAGAAGAATACCCATAGGATGATGGCTATTTGATGAGTATGTATTATGAGTATTCTATGATTAGCAATGATGCCATTTGAAGCTAAATAAAACTTAGGCCTCTGAGGACAAACCATGGTCATGTAATTGTGGAAACCGAGATCTCTTTCCCCCTGCAGTAAAGGATCATGAAATTAATGCAAGCACTAATTAAAGTTTAAATAATTGATAATATTATTACTAAGGAACTATATATAGCAATGTCAAGAGGCCTAGAAAATCTGGCAGTAATTGAATTAACCGTGTCTAAGGAGTAGCACTAAGCAATCTTCCCACATGCAGACCCGAAACAAACAATGCCTGGCCCAACAACGTCTGTAACAGAGGAAAAGCTGCAGGAGAGAAGAGACTAATGTTAAATAAGGGATAGGGCCACACGGCCTTTAGTTGTTCATCAGAAGAGCCACAAGCAATGCAGTTCCATGAAATGAAGGTACTGGTTTGTGCCATGCAAAGCAGTGGAAGAGATGAGGACTATAATGAGAGCAAAGAATGTTTTGTAACATTTGAAATGGAATGGAAACTTTAGCTGTGGATTTGAAAGGAGAGTAAAAGCACCCTGTCCATTACTTTGGGTCTTTAACTGGTGAATAGTAGGGGTAGTGCTGACAACCAGCCTACACAGAAACAAGGTGGAGTTAATGACTAAATCATCTGGAGGAAGGGAGGGCATAACAATGGCCAGAGGGAGATAATCAACAGGATGTTAGCTTGGTACGTCTGTTAATGAGAGGCAAAACAGCAGCTGCCAAAGCAGAGAAACTCAACAAGCCTTGTGTTGTTTCAAGACCACCGCAATACTGGTCAAAAGCTAAGAACACTCACTGGCCCCCAAAGCTCTTGTGTCTCACTGAACACTTCTCCCCTGTTCAAGAATTACTTACTTCACATGCTCTGTATCCAACAGCTTCTTTCCTGTTTTCTAATATCAGAAATCTGACAGTGAAACCGCTTTCCTTTGTCTGCAAGGCTTTCCCTGTCTGGCATTCATAAGTGATTACATATGGAATGAAAGCTCTTAGGAGTGGGGAGAGGTACAAGAAATTCTGTTATAGGTGATCATCATGAACAATTTACATGGGAACATAGAGCAGTGCTGCTCAAACCCAGGCTCCTGTCGCTATTAAAAAGAATTACTATTTAATGAGCTTCTGTTTTCATTAATGGTGTGAGATTAAGGCTGCTTGCCACCAGGTGAATACTAATAGACAATCTTTAAGCAAATGAGGCCCTCATTCCCATAATTTTAATATATGATAGAATAAAATATGCTTTCTTATTCTCCATTTTGTTAAGCAAAAGCTTCACTGCAGACTTCTTGCTTTAAATTTTGAAAGCATTTCGTCTCTCTTTGCACCCTTTCCCTTTAAGGTTTTATTTGGAGGAAAAAATTTTATGATAAAAAATGAAAAGAAACATTATGGTGAAATAATTAACTGCACAGAAAGCTCCTTTCAGTTTAAATATTCCACTGCAGTGTGTGTACTGAGGGAGAACCAGAGAAATGAGCCTAGCTCAAAGCAAATGTGAGGTTGACAGGTAAAGCTTGATGGTGTGGCTATATGAAGAAGGTACCGTGAGAAAAACTGGAGGGGAGATTTCCAGCACATTAACTGAACCATGGGAACTGCCTGTGCACATGTCTCCTCTGGAGGTAAACGTGTAGCTTGCCCCCAGGTGAAAATGGATCTTGCCATTTCCCATATACAGAGAGTCACTGGGCTGAAAGAGGTACCTGAAGGCAAGTAGAATCATAGAATCATTTAGATTGGAGAAGACCTTTAAGACCATTGAGTCCAACCATAAACCTAACGCTGCCGAGTCCACCACTAAACCATGTCCCTAAGCACCATGTCTACCCATCTTTTAAATACTTCAAGGGATGGTGATTCAACCACTTCCCTGGACAGCCTGTTCCAATGTTTGACAATCCTTTTGGTGAAGAAATTTTTCCTAATACCCAATCTAAACCTCCCCTGGAAGAGCGCTGACTTGAGGCCATTTCCTCTTGTCCTGTCACCTGTTACTTGGGAGGAGACCACCCCCATCTCACTACAACCTCCTTTCAGGCAGTTGTAGAGAGCCATAGGGTCTCCCCTGAGCCTCCTTTTCTCCAGACTAAACAACCCCAGTTCCCTCAGCCGCTCCTCGTAAGACTTGCTCTCAAGACCCCTCACCAGCTTTGTTGCCCTTCTCTGGACACAAGGTAAATACAGTGAGGTAATAATGAGATAAATCATCAGACGCTTATGAAGGGCTCCTCCCAGGACCTTTTGATGGCAGGGGGTATGAATATACTTGTTTGGAAATCTAATATGTGGACTGAATTACTCATGATTAGTCTGAGGCAGGAACTGGACTTTAAGCACTGGATGGGTGCAGAGAGATCTCTGAAAGCCACGTATGAATTATAGGGTAGGGAAGATGGAACCAGGATGCAAAGAGGAATATAACAGAGTCAACTGATGGATTGAACAAAAAACCTTTCCAGCAGCAGTTTGGGGAATGATTATATTTATTGAGAACAAAGAAAGTAGTGTTGCAGCAATCAAAAATACAAAGAGAGTGACTGAACTTAGGAGAAAGTATTTAAGTTGTTAGGATGCACAGTGGGCCCTATCTTAAAGATCATAGAATTTAAATACCTGCAGGCTCTAGAAATATCCAACATAAAATTATGTCTAATTAAGGTTTAAATAAAAGGCAGGACACTGGTATTTTTCACAGTAAAATAGAGTAGTAAGAAAGGCTTAAAAGGAGAAGATTAAGAGCTCTCTGTTAGCCATCATCAGCTAGAGCTGATGGATCAGACACCCACAAGGGATGATAGGTTTTAATTTGAACTGAATGAATCATACATATCACAGTGGTCAGTCTCAGTCATCTGCACACGTTCTGTAACTGAATTTATATTTGTAAAAAAAAAAATTTGGATGGGTTTAGCAGCATTTTCATATTGTGCAAAACCCCAAGCAAAACTGCGGTCATCTCTTAACTATTCTGAGCGAAAATGCCATTTTAGAAGGCGGAATTTGTAAAATCACAGGTAAATTAATTGGGATGGCAGAAAATACATGATGAGATTTTTTTCAATTTTGAGTGTAATTACAATCTCCCTTTAACCCATCCCTTCCCCATAGTTGCATTATGTAATTGCATTATTCCAAAGTCAAAACATAATAATAAATTATAATCAGTTAAAGCACCCAGAGGTTTTTTTCAAATGCACATCTTCCTGAAACAATTATATTTTGCTTTAAGAGCAAGAACACTCAGTGCTCTCCTTATTATTGGTGTTCAGAGCACAACAATCATATTTTATTCAGGATACTT
The DNA here is from genome assembly GCF_000708025.1 of Charadrius vociferus. Classification (NCBI taxonomy): domain Eukaryota; kingdom Metazoa; phylum Chordata; class Aves; order Charadriiformes; family Charadriidae; genus Charadrius; species Charadrius vociferus. The sequence goes on from NW_009650250.1 coordinate 2,682,812, forward strand.
ACTGTCCCAGATAGGTGCCTGGCAAATTGCTCTGAACATTTTCTAGTGCAATTATGGACAGATTGCTTAAAGGTTGAGTCCAATAAATGGAATAGCGTTGTGACATGGTTTGTGCTTATTTATAAGAAAATATAAACAGCTGTAAACCCCGCATATCTAATGGTGTGCAAAGTCCTTAACCGCAGTGGTTATCAACAGGTAGTTATATTTTTCTTTTTGTAATAAAGCTAAAAAAAACAAGCCATGAATGAGTGACTAGAGAACAACGACAATTACTGACACTTTTAATTGTACAGCACTGGTTGGTAACTTACAGCCTTTTTAATTACAGGTGTTGTTTTTCTTGTTTAATTCTACTCAGTATTAATTCCTTAATCTAGCTGACCATTAACTGTATCTGCTGGCAGGCGGAAGAGGCCATAGAGAGTGGGAAGTAGCAGGGAAAATACAGACACAGATTTTTTGGTAGGGCTGAAAGCTTAAAATCTTAAAAATACTTCCAATAAATTTCAGGAGTTTTCTCTCTTCCTCACAGATTACAGAAGCCATGAGATCTAACAGAGCAAAAGGACATGGAATTAGCTAGTTTGTTTATTTGAACTTGGCTTGTGTCCATGTGCTTTCCTTCTCATTCAATATTGCATAGGGTCAACCACCACCATTTAGAAGAATCATCGCACTGAGCTCTAACACGGGCCCATCTTTCTAATTTTCAAAGAGTATCTTATTGATTCAGTTGCAGCTCCAGTGAAAGATGTAATAAAAGACTTGTATGATTTTTCTTTGTAATACACTTAGTTAAGAGATATTTTTTTGTGTGTACTTGGGATCCATTAGTATTTACAAATAAGTCAAAACCACAAAAATACACAGAGGGAAGTTTCTCCTCAAATTCCACATGTGCTCTGATATGGGAGGCTGTTCAGGTGGTGCTCTGAATGGCTGACTTAGGTTTTCAAAGGAAATACACATGCACGGATACAATTTGACAGATCCTTGCCCTATTACCTTCAAGTTTAACTGGAAACTACAGTAGCTGCCTTTATATAACACACAAATTAGACGAAGTGTGATGATCATTCAGTTTTGCTGTACCACAGATAACAATCAGACTATTGGTTAGTTAAAGAGGAAAAGGCACAGAAGAGCGTAACACTGGTCATTCTACATTAATGAACAAGTACAGTGCAGTGAGACCCCAGCCTCATTTTTACTTACAGTATACTTCAGAATCTGAACCCAGACCCACACAAACTGAGAGACCTAAGCACAAAGTTAATCTGATACTTTGCTCCCCACTCCCCCCCACCCCAGTTTTGCATCTTGTCCAGAGCTTCAGAGCTTGCCCTACCAATTTTGCTCTGTTTCAAAAGTCCTTCAAATTACTGCAAGGAAAACTTTACAGCAACATTCAAAGCTTCCCTTAATTTCCAGAGCTGATCAGGAGGGAAGCTGGCCCTGCAGGTATTAACTGGCAATTTGGCTTAAAATGCCTCATTTAAAGAAATTACTCCATGGATGAATGGTTACCTTGCAGGAAAAGAAAAATAAACTGAAGGACCATTGAGCTGGCATATGTTTGTGACCTGCAACAGAAGATCCCTGGGAATAATTGCAAAAAACAGCGAAAAGAAACCTACTTTGCAAAAGCAGCAGGATGAACAACAGGCATATTCCTGCTTTAATTCCAGGGTAGATTTGGCCCAGAGTCTTTCCTCCTTACTAGAGAGAGCTGTGAGAATCTGTGCTTTTATTTTAAATGCGTAGCCATCAGGAGGAAGGCTGGAGACCATTTCAACATGAAAATTAAAAGTGAAGCAAAGAATAATGTTCAGAGGGTATGGTTTTCCATATTCTAATACAGTTTCCTCTTTTCACTAAAGAAGGGAGGTACAAGATGAGGGAGGGACAAGGGCCAGACTGCTTTTCAACAAGTTTACAACTTGAATACGCATAGCACACGAAATGGAAAAGGTCCGTTTTGAAGGATGGTTAATTCACGAATGAAGAGATTCAGTGATTTGTTCAGTGGGAGCCTGTTCTATAAAGCAGGAAAATACTCTAGAAATCTCATGCTCACCCTCTCTTTCTCCATGATTAATAATATTAACCTGTTAAAAATTTAAAAATTGATTTTCAAGGGCACCTGCAAAATATCTTGGCTTCCATCTATTTTTTAACACACATGTGAAAGGAAACAGTTTCAACACTGAAATAACAAAATCCTGTATGAAGAGGGCTGGTAGGAGGTACAGAGGTACCTTGTAGCTGCTTTTTGTTAGGCTTGTCAGATCAACACTTGCAGGGCTTATGGGTCAAGTAAAGACCCACGATGTCATTTTAGATCTTCATCTTACCTGAGCTCTGCTCCCCAAAAGTAGTTTCTGAGCTTCAAAGCTCAGAAACTTGGTTCACAGAGAAAGATATCTTGGTACGGCATAACCCATGGGTGCACCACTGAGAAACAGTGCGTGGTCTACCCCTGCTGCAACAAGTGGCTGGAAAGTTCTGCAACTTTAACTACAAATGTTTCTCAAAGCCGTAATGTGGCTGTAGTCACATACCTCTTTTGCCCTCATTTGAAAAAAAAAGAGAAAAGCCAATCTATTTTAAGCTACAATTTCTCATGCCTGCTGGAAAGGCACCTGCTAGCTCATTTGGAAGGTCCAATCAGGTGCAGAAAATTGAAAAAATTTCCCAGGTTTCCCAACACAATTAATCCTTACCGAATCTTCCTGATTAGCTTATTTTTGTCAGGTAATTAAGATCTTTAGCAAATTACTCACATGCTCAGGCTATAAATGTCATTTATTTCATAAGCCCTTTCTCAAAACTGCCAAATAATACTAAAAAGATGCCACAGGAGTGAGTGGGTGACAAGGAGATAGTGGACTAGAAAAAGGCAGACAACTTCTGAAGGGAAAGCGCAGGGAGTTGAGTGCTAAAGACAGGTAACTGAGGAGGGAAGGAGAACCAGGGAAAAAGAAACTGCAGAGCAAGAGAGGGATACAGTGGAGGAAAGTGGACAGGAGAGAGGAAACGACCTGGGAGGGAGTAAATAAGACGACAATACGGTTTTCCTAGTAGCCCTGCCCATACTGGCCAACAAAACAAAAGGGGTTGCCTCAAGCCCTGCAACTTCACATTAATTATGCCTGTAACCATCATGCCCATTTTTAAATAGAAGGCCCTATTTCCCTTTTTCCCACCCTCACTTACGCTTCTGCACTCAAAGTGATGCTTCTCCAGGCTGGGACTGCCTCTTTATAGTGCTCACAGAGGCCTCCATCTCAGCCAGTGCCTCTAAATGCTACTGGGAGAAAAATTATAGTAAGCAGGAGAGAAAGAGAAGAACGAACTCCTCGTCCCAGGGCTTTTTCCCATCCATGTATATCATCTATCTTTTTTAATAATACATTAATCCATTAAATAGGAATTGAAGAAAAAGAAATGTTCTTGCTCTTTCTAAAGTAGTTTACACAACTGACATTTTTTTTCTCTGACCATTTCATTGCTCTGTTTATGGTTCTTTCACCACCTATAAAACTCGTACTTTTTAAATAAAACACTTGAGTTCCAGTGAAAGGGTTTTTATCTCCTTAATGAATACAAATATCTCTAATCCACTTTACAAAACTTAAAATAAAGCCTATAAATGTACTGTGGGTGTTTGATGATGTTTGTCTCCTTTATTAGTCATGTAATACAGCACTGCAATGTTTTTTCACCTTGGGTTTTAAACTCCTCTCTCTGGACCTTAATTGCTTGCTGATGGGCTCGGGATTGCAGTCCCTTTCCCCCTCCTTCCTGCCTGGCAGACTTTCACCAAGCTGGATGCTTTGGCAAATAGTTTGAGACCCATGTTTTCAGAAGGGAGGCTTCAAAATCTGGACTGTGCATCACTGAGCATTACTGCTGCTGTGTGCAACAGCATCATGAATGTAAAGCATATTTGCATCATAGAAGATCCCAGAACAGGCATGTCCTGAGCTGCAGCTGAATGCTTACAGCCAGCTTTTGCTCTCCACTGACCCTTGGGCTTATCTGTACAGTGCTGTATGTCACAAAATATATGGCATAAAACCAAGTCAATGCTGGTGGCCTGGAGTCCCATAGGGCTCACTCAGCCACCACAGTTTCTGGTGTCCCAAGCTTGGCCCCTTGTGGTGGCAGTGAGGAACTTGCTGTGATATCTCTGCTCTTCCCAAGGGCTCCTACACCTCTCTGCGGGATGACCCGACACCTTCATCTCAATGGGCAGGAATAGTACTGGGTATGATGCTTCTTGCATGTCTAACCTTAGGCTTCCCACGGTAAATCAGAGGCACTATTTCGACATACTTTTCTTTGAAAAAGTAAACAACAAAAAAGTCATGATCTCTCATATGGGTTGGAAAGATAGATTCGACCTGCATCAACTTACTTAATTGCCTTTATTTTTCCCTCGAAAACCAGATCAGAGATGTGCTGCAGAAAAATGAAAATTTAAGGTGACAGATTAGCAATATTCTCTGCCAAAATCAGCTAACTGAGTTTAGGAGGAGGTTGTGGCTCTGCAGTTTTGTAGAGTGCTGCAAATGCTCTGCATGTGTCCACACCTCACCCACCAGGGCAGCCAGCTCACATTTTGCTCGAGAACTGACTTGTAGGAGCATTGCTCATCTCCTACCCCACTCAACACGAAAAAAATCCTGTGTGCTGCTGGAGCCAGGACCTAAGTAACAGGGCTTCATTACCATTGCAGCATGTATTTTGAAAGCCAGCCTGAAGCCAGCACATTTTTCTGACTTAAAGAAATGTTGACTCCTGTCTTGAGGGCAGAGGGAACACACAGTAAGTACCACCAAATGAATTATTAATTGCTCAGGTAAAAGAATGAGGGCAATTCCATCCTGAACTGCACCAGGATCCCTCAGGGCTCTCTATAAGATATTGATAAGATGGACATCAGATTTTGGAGCACTAATATATTTGCAGGGTTAACCAAAGGGAAATTTAACTGTAAAAATGTTGTTGCAAGGACAAATCTCATGTTGTGAGATGCAAACATTGCTAATTCTTTCACTGCCTGCAAGTAAGCAGTGCTTCTGTGATACAAAACAAGCAGGAGCAACATTTTGGTCAACCAGAAATGAAGGATCTGTCAGCAAAACATGAGCTAAGAGAAATGGGGAAAGGTTACATTTTGCCAGTGCCTGTGAACCGAGTGGGGACCGTGAGATATTTTTAAGTTTAGTTTTAGTCTTAACATGCATTTCATCAAGCTGCCAGAGAAATCTTGAGTTTTTGTTCTCCCTCTTTGATTTACTCCCCTCTACAGAATCACTGTGTAAATCTCCAGTTTTAGCGGCCTTGAAGACAAAGTCACACAACTGAGAAATAGTATACTGCCTAAGAAAGGTAGTGCATCATGAAAGCTAACATATCTAATACCCTGTTGAGTATTTGATTACAGGTTACAAATGTGCAGTGACGCTAGGCAAAAGTTTACTGATGGATCCTGCCCCCAGTGAGTTCTCTCCTATTTCCCTAGAGCTGATCCACAGCTTTAGCACTGCAGTACTGTCCATGCAGTTGGAAAGGGAAAACTGTAATCCCTCTCTCATTGTCTTCCTCAGAAATTAAACCCCCCACAATCTGCTATACTCAAGTTTAGTACATTTTTCATATTTGCTGACAACAACTTCCACCTGCAGGAAATCAAAGACGAAAAGACAGTTCTGAGTGAGATAGCTGATTGCACTCATGCCATCTGCATGATATTCCTACCATTTTTACCTCCTCCTTGCTGAGTGTGAGCTTGCTAAAGCTTCTTCAGCTTGGGGCTGACCTCTGGTAAGTGCTATGCGTGTATAAAGATGATTTGTACATCGTCCAGGAAAGAAGCAAGCACATACCATGCAAATTGGTGGTAGTTCTCCCTGCTTTGTGGAATTATAGAACAGTTCAGCATCTTCTGTGTTGGCTTCCAGCATACACTGGGTGCAATGAAAAATGCCAGAAAAGAAAAACTAACCATCGACAATCCAAATGGAGAAGATGGAGCATTTATATTCAGGTCTGCCACCAATGGCAGGTGAACTACAGAGAAATACATTTTGTAGCAAGATTCCTTTTTCAGTGTTAGAAGACAATAACCTTTCCCCGTTTCTTACCACAAAGCTGGAGCCTGTTAGGCAATGACTGGATTAGCATGCTGTGAAAGTAGCTTCCATGTTCCAACATTAACATTTTTTCATTAAAACAACACAAAACAAAACCACAATCAAAAGCACCAACTGTTTTGCCATTGGCCAAGAGTGACCAAAAGACTGAACATGTCTCGAGACCAGTTCCTGGCGATCAGTGGTTGAGCCACCCCACTCACCTCAAGCTACTTCACAGCCATTCAGCTTGCAACTATGCACGGTCTCATTTTGTGAACAGGTTACTGCTCAGTATATTGCCAGTCCAGTATCTTTCAGAACCGTTAAATGCATTTGAAAAGAAAAGATTTTACACTGTACCTAAGTACCTGATAGCAACAGCTATGTGGAAGGAAGGGAAGATTAAGAAAAATCGAAAGACTTTATACATAAATGATGAGGAGAAAACATACCGCACAATATGAGAGATTTTGCCTCTAGAACCAAAAGAATTATTAAGAATAGGCAAACCACCACAGGCGTGTTCCCAAGAGGTTAAAAGGAACAGAAGCAGGCAGATGGGATTGCAAATAATCTCACTGACATATTTGTAGAAGAGAGGTGAAATTCAGCTCCCAGTCACACACAGAGAAAACCCCAGCCCACAGACCTCTCCTGCTCTGTCCCAGTGTCATGGTTTGGGCACAGAATCCAGAGGGATGAGGCACAAACAGGACCAATGAGGAAGAAAAGGAGAGAGGAAACTTTGTATGAAAAAGATACACTCTGTGTCTGAAGAGGCTCTATATTCATCAGAGCAGCACAATCAGAATCCCATCTCATGACAGCAGAAGTAATAAAAGAGGAAAGATTTTGACAAAGAGCAAAAATAAGGAGGCCTCTCTATCACCCCTGGCCCAGTGGGAAAAGTCAAATCTTTCAAATAGCAGTGTAATTCAACTCAATTAAAGAAGGACCCTAGGCACTGGCAATGTCTGTGTTCTGGAAGTTATCATCAGAGAATTACGGGGTTTTCAGGTACACCTCAAGCACTCCTTGCTTATTGTGGAGAATTAGACTATTTGCATGCTCTTCAGTGTATCTACCTATAGTATTTACTAAGCAATTACGACCATTAACGTGATCTAATACATTACTTCAGAGCTCCAGTTGCTTAGAGAGCTCACAAAGGATTTTCCCTCTCCTCACAAGCTGCCTTAAAGCGGAGTGATATTCCAAGATGACACACCGCACACTTGGTCTGCCTGCTATAGCTTATGAAAATGTTTTAAGCCAGAATGACTGCTAATCTGGGAAAAGGAAAATAACTTCTCACCTAATAAAACCTTTGCTTTTTTTCCCTGTCCTCTGCAGCATGGACATCTCGCCGCTGACAACTCTCACCTGGCATGAGGGCTAGGTCTTTGGGCCTCATTGGCATCTCCTGTGCACAGGCACTGAGGCAACTTCTGAAATATGTTAAATATTAAGAATTAGCAAAGATTTCCAGAAAACCTCTGTTTTCTTAGAGGTTTAGGAAAGAACAGCTGCCACCTTACCCAGTAGAGAATTTTCAAAAACATACAGATCTTCTTGATGTAAAAAAAAAAAGATCTTTTAAGAGCTCATACTTTTTTTCTTACAAAAAGATTTGTCAATAGCCTACTTTTAGGACTTCTAACACTGCAAGACAGCCCTAAACAAAACCTGCTGATGAGTTAACACTCATCACTCACTGAGGACTCTCTCACATGCCAGATGGGTATGTCTGACCTTTAATGAGACCATTCTAGAAGTCTTCTGGCCATTTGACCAGATGGCTTTAAAACCTGCAATGAAAGCTTCTATCAAATGGTCCATTTGGGTAATCCTAGCTAACACGTACCTACATCTTTAAACGTATAGCACAGAAAAAAAGGTATGAGTTACAGTAAAACAGTAGTTGTAAAGGATAAACAGTTGGTTTATCACTCTCATTGTGACAGTGATAAACCAACTGTTATTGCCTGATGCTTCTTCCCAGTAAAAAATAACCTCTCCTCACATTACCTTGAGCACTTCATTTAATAAAACAAGTAACTAAAAGTGGATTCATCTGCTGTTATAGTTGCCAAACACCCTACATATAAATCATTAATTTCTCTTAATACAGCAAGGACACAGGCAAGTTTATAATGACCTAATGTCACAGGAATAATGATAATTAATAATAAAAAAAATTGCCATCAATATTAAGATGTATCCTGTGCTTTTCATTGTCACTTTCCTGACCTTCATTCTTTTCTGAATTTAGTCCTCTAATTCATCAGTGGGGATTTTTTTGCCAAATGGAACTTTGATTTGGTAAAAATGGAAATAGGTTCATCATTGGGTTAATAAGGAAGGACAAAATATATCAGAGAGTGTGTTTTTGAAGAATTAAAATCATATCAGTAATAATAGCTAGTAATAAATGTTGGTTTCACACTAGCATAGATTCATGTCATGTGGTTTGTTTTAAGGTTATTAGACCAGGAGTAACTCAAGCAAGCATTCAAACTACAAACCTCATTTCTGTTGTTCCCACAAACTCAGGTTTCAGAGTTTGAATTAAAGCCAAAATGGCCTCCTTGGTGTTGGTGGGGTAAAAAAATCACTTTAGTCTGTGAGATGCAGCAGCACTACTGTTGAGGAAACAAATCAAAACCAAACTCACATATATGAATGAGAAATGCAGCATGACAGAATTTCTGTAGTTCTCTATGGGAGGAATTAGAAGAAAGGGCATTTGTATTATTGCCATGGAAACTCCATAAACTGGGCAGAAAATACCAGGTTACCCTCCCAAAATGAAAGCAGTTTACCTGCCTCCCCCCCTCAATACAGGTTAGAGCTACTACACAGCATGAGTTGCACTACATCAGTTCATCACTGAAAGCACAGAAATATCTCCCCGACATTACCACTGGGGAAGACATTAAGCTGCCAACCACATTTTGGCACAGTTTGTCATGAAAAAACTAAAAGCTTTCCTTTTTAGAGTGGGTATTTTATCATTATGATTGGGCCCAGAATTCCTGGGAAGGAGGGGGGAAGGAATTTTGCCCTTTTGTTAGCTCTAGATCAGACACTTATGATGGTGACAGCCACACCGTGACCAATGCTGTGTCTACTGCTGAAGAGAGCTGTGACTCCTTTTCCCCCTTCTCTCTCCCCAGAGGTAATTTTCAGTGCAGGTAGTGATATGAATAAGGTGAACGAACAGACATTTTATGGATCATTTGTCATAGTTATGCCAAAGCAAGGAAACATCCAACTGTAGTTAAAGAAAGGTAAGAACTTTGGGAGGAAGCTTTAAGGCTTCTTCTAGCTATTTGCTTTCCAGAGCCAAATTTAAAATAAAAATATTCTGGAACTATTCGAAAACTCCTTACCTCCAGGTGATGTATTTATTCCTATTAGAGCTAAAATGGGAAAATAACAAACAAAGCTTTCAATTTCTTGGAGCAAGGGCCAGATATTGGAAGATAGTAAGCAGAGCAGTAGCATCACAAATTACTGTAAATTGAGTACCTAGATGTAATTTTCATTTCATTCTTTCCTGATAGATATTAGCTTGAATTCGATTACATTTTATGTCTACTAAAGTGGAGTTAAGAGAGGCTAAATATGCAGCTCCCTGAAGCAAGCACACAACAGTTAGGATGGGGAACAGGTTATTGAGGTTGCATATATCCATCAGCTACAAGCACAACAGGAAAGTAACAAATGAGTCAGGGTTTCTGTCTGTTCCTGATTGTACCATTGATTCCCTATATGACTTTTTAAAAGTCATTTACAACACAGGTTTTTTCTAACAATGTCGGTGTGTGCACACTTGAAGATCCCCAAAGTTTAGACATCAGTGCAAGCTAGTTTGTCATTACTGGAACTGGCAACTAATTTAGGAGATATGGACATTGATTACAGAAAAAGAAAAAAGATGTTAAATTTAGTACATCAGTGCCATTAGAGTGCAGCCCTTTTCAGAACAGACCTCAGAGACGCAGCTCGTTCATCCATTTTTTAGTGTTCCAACATGCAGAAGAATAGTAATATCTCCTCTATGGGTAAAAAGCAGGAGCAGCAGGTTACTGTGTCAGCTTCCTGCAGTCTTCAGTGCTGGGAACAAAGAAAGGTACGGGCAAAACCTGCTGCCCACCTGCAGCTCTGACCTGGCAGAGCAGCCCTCACTAGTTCCAGGAAGCCAGAGGCTGTGTGAGCACAAAATTGTCTTTGCAATTAGCTACGGATTTTACAATTGCAGAATTTTTATGTGGCTACTTGGAATATACCAAGTGGTATCATAAACATCAATAACTCTAAAATATCTCAGATGCCTTTTAGTTTATGAAACATCTGTTACTTCTAGCTCAAATCTACCTCCTTCTCCAAATATCTTGTACCTTATCCTTACTGAAGACGCAGTAGAACTACATGTTGATGGCCTGAGCAACAGAAAACATGGCCTGCAAAATTTTAACCTAAGCAACCCAGCACAATGAATGGTCAAGACATCTTTTGTGATGCTTCTGTTGACCAGAAACCAGATCTTCTTGATGATGGCTCACCTGGCTTTGAGTATCCTACTTGAGGAGGATACCCAGACATCCCATTTAGGGGATTCAACGCTAGAAAAAGAATCTCTGCCATCACTGCATGAAATGGGGTAAAAAGCCATTTAAGAAGGAGATATAATGGGAAGAGAAAGAGGGAGGGAAAAAAGTGAAAGAAAATACATTTTAGAGTAGCAGGTGGATCACCTTTCCAGTGTCATGGTCCCTGATCGGTTCTTGAACTCCACTGCTTCCCTTTTAGGATCTGGTTCAGCTGTACTCATCTTTACAGCATGCTGCTTCTCCTTTGTGAAGGGAAACACTATGCAGTGCAAAGAAGTGGTGATATAGCCCCATGCACAGGAGTTAAAAAATAATAAAAAATCAATGATCCAAGTTCTGCATTTAACCATGGCCACATTTAGTCACAGTTTGGAAAAGGTGAGCACAATTTGGATCCAATTTTTCTTTGATTCAAACTCCAGGCTGAGTTTTCGTCTCCACACAGCATCTTTGCCTGCATATATTTTCCCAGTATGTTTCATCTGGCAGTGATGCTTTTGTTCACAGTATTGTGCTACACACTGTTAAACACCTGCTACATCCCTCTCTTGGGGGTGACTGCATTTCTGTGGTGGGTGAAGTGATTCTCCTATCCAGGGTAACCTGTAATCAGCTGTTCCTCTTTCAGAATGAAAGGTGATACATAAATGTAAATGGTATTACAGTGCCTGTCTTTCACTTACTCTTGCAACACGGGAAAACATGTTTTCTTACAATACATTTCATCTACAGAAAAAGCACTTTCCAAGACATCTTTTACCTTGCTGCTGACACATATTAGCATCTAAAGCAGAAAAGCCCTCCGTTATTAATTTTTAAATAATGAAAACACTATTCCTCCTCAAACCTGTCACCTGCTACAGATCTTAATCAGTTTCAGCCCCATTATGGCAATGCCTGCTGCAGTGAAACAGGGCTTGGAGAGAACTTGTCATCCAGGGAAAAATTATTTCCTTTTCAGTGGGATCCACAGCATTAAAAAAAATATAGCAGCATATGCCCTCCGATATATTTTATTGAATGCTAAATGTTAGAAATACACATAAACCAAATTCTGGATAGTTTTCAGCTCCCCATTAAAGTTCTACCTTGGAAGCATTACTAGGGCAGGCTGCCAGATACAAAGAGAGTGGATACACTGTTAGGAAGGACACAATCTTTTATTGTCTTTTCCCTTTACAAAGTCGTTGCAGTCAGACGATGCATGGCTGCTGGCACTTAAACAAATGACGAGGCAGACACTGGGGAGTTTTCTTTTTGTTCTAAATCATCTTGCACTCTCTCCTTCACTAGTTAGCCATGAACATTGTCACGGCAGATACATTTCTGAGATTCCTTCGGTCTCATTTGTGGATGAATTTTCCCCCTTTTAAATTTCTTGATCATTTCAAAAACACCCTACAGAAGAACAACCTATAGAAAATCAGGTATTTGCATGGATGTTGGTTGCTTTGCTGGAAGTTCCCTGTGACATTCATGGGTCCTCCTCACCCATCTTCCTCACACAGCTCACTCGTGCAATTGGCAATATCAAATCTCACACATTCTCAAGAGAGACGGAAGGATGGCATCTCTGAGGCTATAAGAAATATTTGAAATTCTATTGCCTGTCATCACAGCACAACAGAAAATAAAAGTAGCATTTGCCATTGTACCAGTGGCCGGCAGAGTAATCCTGGATAAATCATCTCGTTTCACTCAAGTCATCTTTCTTAGTGCTTGAAATGGGGGATGATAGTTCCCGTATTTTTCAGCCAATTTTGAGAATATAAGATCAAAGATGCTCTCAGTGCACATAAAAAATAGTTCCTACACCAACAATTGAGAACCTTAGGTCAATTAAATGTAAGTCTCAAAATATCTTTGGCATAAAAAGCTTGTTGGAATACAGGAAATAACCAGGTTGAAACTTAAAAGTGTTTCTGGTCCTAATGAAAAATGCCAACATCCCAAGTGCCTTAGGGGTAGATGTGCCTGGAAACAGTAAGATATTTTTGTTGCTGGAGCTCTCCTTCTAGCTGAGACCTCACACAAAGTGCTTGAGATGGGTAAACAAACACCTAAATAGGGATATTTCTGTATGACGTACTTTATCCAGCCTCTGTCAAATTGGTGTATTTGGATAAAAAAAGAAGAGGATCAGAAATCTCATTCTTGTACTCAATATCAGTAATCGCCAGCCGTTAAACAAATTGACAAAAGGAACCAGCAGTCCTATCACATCACCATGCGCCATGTTTGCACTATGGCATTACTTCATGATAGACTGAAGTGAGAGGTGAGGTGATTGCAAATGTGTTAATCAAATCCAATGTACGCTATTCCGATCCCTTCTTTTGGTGAAGTACCTCACTCTTCTTTTTGATCTGAGAACAGCTGAAAACGTCACTGTGTAACCAAACTGCTAAAAAGATGAAAACACCCGTGCAAGCAAAGACACTCAAGACCAATCTCCTTCCTTGTATGACCAGTGTGCACATCTACACAAATAAGAAAGGGACTTAAATACTTCACATTTACCTTATCTCCTTTCTTTTAGATAATGACACAAATAATTTGTTCGATGCTTTCTTCTCCTCTCATCTTTTAATTTTTACAAATATATATTTTTTAACCATTTTAAAAAGATCCTAAAGCACTGACAACTGCTGGCTCCAGCCCTCTGAAGAACATGGCCAGATGCATGATGCTGGTGTGCAACAACACAACCCTTTCAGGCACCAGGAGCCTCCTAATGAGCAGTAGCAGGCAGCAACATCTGCCTCTCTAGATCCGGAAACAGAAGGTAAAAATCTGCTGCTGAAGAATTCTTTGTTCCAGATGGCAAAGCAGTACCTCCTTCTTCCTCCCAGACACTTAGCTGGCCAAAAGGGGCAGCACCCATTACACCGGCTGGTTTCTTAAAGGAGGCAGGACTTCAAAAGAAACCACATAAGAGGAACAAGGAAAGGAGACTAGAAGGCGGCTGCCTCTGCTTTTGGCACTGCTGGCTCTGTTTCTGCCATTGTTCCAGTGAGCTAAATGCCTTCTCTGCTCCCCCTGATCCCCTGCAAAAGCCCCTCTCCCCTGGTAAGCTCCCTCTTTTTTCTTGCCAGGACATAGCCTTGCTCAGACACCCTGCAACAACCGCCGTTCTTACTGATGCCAACCAGACGGCTCTGTATCAGCACAAACACCTTTGCTGCCATTACTGCAGTTCTCTGACCTCACATTTCTCCTTTACAGGGTGGCAGCAGAGCCTGTGCCCCCTCTTTGCTGTGAGTGCACTTTGGTAGCTGTTAGTACGTGCCAAGGAACTTGCAGCTCTACGAGCACTTCTGTCTCCAGAGTACCCCATGTTCAGAGCATGGTCTGTGAGCAAAGCATTCCTAGTCAAGCCACTTCTCTGCTGCAGATGCATCTCTATGGCCGTCTTTGCTCTTCTCTCATCCTCGCTACTGCATTGATCACAGCGTATTTCCTTCAAGGGAGATAACAGCTTAACAGCCTTCAAGCTAAGGGAGATATACGAGTCTACATCTGCTGAAAATGTGGCCCTTTGTCAGGGAAAGTGAGTTATCACAGATTCTTCCTCATCTCCAAATATCTCTGCCCACATGATGCAAGTTATAAGCATAGGTTTTCCCTAGCAGCTAAAACTACAGAGAGTCTTAAGTTCTTTTCCTAGTTGCTCTGACTGTTTGTTACTCATTACTAATCACACTGTTTGGAAATAAAGTAGGCCTTAAAACTTATATGCAATACATAGCCATGCCAAAATTTTAAATACGCAATCACTTAAAATATACTCAGACATCTATAAATCATGGGAATAACACTGATCCCTAGGTAGCTGTATGAACACATATTGCACCTCTGGAGAATGCATAGGGCTCCAAACTCATTTCCCAACCATATTTATACTCACAAATGGACTTCTGCTAAGAATCAGGGTAGAAAGGGTATGGCTACAAAGGAAACACAAATTTGCTTGCTTTCTACCTCACCAAAATTTTGACCCACACAATATTAGTAATCCAGCTCTTTTAATAGTAAAAAGCAAAAAAAAAAAAAAAAAAGCAATAATCAAGCAATACCACACTTTATATACCTTTTATATATCACTCATACTGTACACTCATATGAGTTTCACACCAGTAAGACTGAATGCACTAAAAATTCCTTGCTCCTGATTTACACCAGCATCAAATTCTTATCCTCAGTTTGCGCTCTCTTAAAGGTTAAAAAGATGCAGACAAATACAGACATACTGCAATTTTCTATGTTGATGGTAAAATAGAACCAAACCAATTTTGTTTATACGTGAAGGAAATGTGTCCTAGAGGATACCTTTACACTGATGCTCACTGTTCTTTAAGGAGCTCTTTACCAATACCTTGCATTTCCTCAATTGCTCAGTTGGGCTCTATTAAAAAATTAATATCTAGCTACCGCAAAGTGTGGCTTTGTATTTAACAATACTGGATTTTAATTATCTCTTCCTCTATTCCCCTTAATTTTAACTATCTTATTGTTTATCTTGATAAATTAACTTCTTTTCTCCACTTACATATTATCTCTCCAGCTAATCATTATTATGCACTACTTTCTAGTTGTACTGAAGCTACCTTTTTGACTTCCCCTGTTACTAATTACTTTTAAACTCTCTCCTGCTGAACATTTCTTCTCCAATAGGATCTAGCTTAACCCTCTGTGTAAGCAACTGGGTGCCATAACTGAGATGAGGCTGCATTTTGTCCCTCAGAGAGACAAAATACCATCCCAAATTTCTGGTCTGACCTTTAAAAGAAAGTTTGCTGGAAAATAAAGGCATGTGCTATGAATTACACACAAATTCATACACAAGATGACTTGGCTCATCTGTACAATATGGCTTCCCAGTTGGTTTGGCAGCAGCCTGAAAATACAAAACAAGAGCATCATCTGGACATCTTTTTAGTATCATCAGTTAAAGCACTTCTCTGCAGATGGAGGGCTCAGGGGCTCCATCTCGGCAGGGCTGACCTCACACAGCCACCGAGAGCTAGCTCATCCCACACAAATGAATTTTACTTCCTATAGTTTGCAGAAGGGAGACACTGAGTTGCTCCTGCTCCAAGCCATGCTCTTTCTCTGCCCAAAGCCACCAAGAGCCAACTCGTACGAAGTTCAAAGGAATGGACTGCCATCATCCCTTCTCTTAATACCAGCTTTGGGTCACTTTGATGGGTTTTCAGCTTCCCTGTGCTTAAAGTAAAATTTCCCACCAACAGATTGGTGAAGTGTGACATTTTCTCTGCTCAGCTCTTCTGAGATAAAGAAAAATATCAGTGACCCTGCCTTCACTATGGGCTAATTTCTCCACATGCATTTGCTATATGTCACTGCTGACCACAGGCATGCCTAGCCTTTACTTCTGTTGCTCTTTTGTACTTAAGTAAACTTCTGAAAGTCTCCACTTCCCATCTGCACTTTGCTACAGTCCCTACTAAACCCACTGTACTCCTGCAAAATGTGAATGAGACTCTTAACCTTCCTATTGCTTGACCAAGCATGTCTGGATATGGTGTGTTCACAATTAGTGCCAGGGACATTCCCAAGGAAAGCTCAAACTTAAATGGAGTGAAAGGCAAGTGTGTACTATATACACTTTCCCAGGCTGATGATAAATATGATATTGTACTCTTGGAATAATGATGTTTGTGTGTACTTAAAGCAACTGCTGTAGATGAACACCATCAATTTTGCCAGCTTGGAAAGGGACTATGGGAAACAAGCAGAACATTACACTGCAGTTTGATGAGAGCTGGTTGTCATGTGGGTCTGGAAACACAGCAGACAAAATTATTTGAGATCAGCTTACAGAAAAAAACAATTACTCCTCACATTAGAGAGGGTTTACTGCTTGAATCAGACTTGACTCTACAGAGGCTAGCTAGAGCCATTGCTAGTCGACTGAGTCAGCAATAGCAGAAGTGAAAATGGTAAGTCAGGGTACAGCAAGCACTGTTGAAGCTGTGCAGCCGTTCCAGATGGGGGTTTGAAGTGCAGCCTATGGAAAATTACAATACTGCAGACACACGCTCAGCAGACTCTAAATACACAGGGAAAACTTTGCTACCACTGTGTTTCCACACAGTATATTGGAAATTATGCTGGATGTCCTGCAAGAGAAATCCAGTGCAAACACTGCATGAAATTGGACATTTTGTGAGAGTATGTCCTAGTGCTCCAAATGAGCAATAGGTATGCAAAATTACTTGTGCCAGAGGTTCCTGTTATGACAGCTGATAGAAATAGCCCTAGACTCACTGCACACATAGCTACATATACTGTTAATGTTGCTGCTATTATCAGGAGAGCCACAAGCCATTGAATTGATGCCAGTCATGAGCTCTGCAGTCTCTATACTACTTGAATCTGCTTATTTGCAAAAACACTGGAATTTTGCCAGTTACAGACCTGAGGTTACGGCTAGTGAGCTAGCTACGGCACTGAGCTCTTCTGCTTGGTTACCTGGTTGTAAATATGACTTTGGATTGTGCAGCTGCTGAACGCACTGCTGTATTCAGCACCAATGCTAAAGGCATGCAGTTTCCTGTACTGAATAGGTAAGTAATAGTTAATATTACTCCAGCACCAAATATTAGTACATCACAGGCTCCAGTTTTACCAGAGAGTAAAACTGGAATTTTATTTATAAATTCTGGAAGTATGGAGAAAATTGTTTCCAGAATTCCAGTTCAGCATCATACAGTGCCTGTACAAAAAACTGTATCACCTGTCATTTTCCCTGAGAGACTCTGCATCATGA
Organism: Charadrius vociferus; assembly: GCF_000708025.1. Lineage (NCBI taxonomy): Eukaryota > Metazoa > Chordata > Aves > Charadriiformes > Charadriidae > Charadrius > Charadrius vociferus. The sequence goes on from NW_009650250.1 coordinate 2,700,367, forward strand.
AAGCTTGAAACAAAATGCCCAGTGTGACATTATCACAGAAAGAGAAACTTCTGACTGGTGCCCATCAATAGTGGTGACAAGGAAGAAGACTGGAGAGATTTGTGTTTGCATGGACTTGAGAGCTAATCTAAGTTACAAGGATTGATAGTCATCACCGGAACACAAAGAAGCTGTGTTTGCAGAACTCAATCGTATAAAGGGTTTATCTACCTTTGGTCTACAGTATGGATGAAGAATACTACAGGAGAAGAACAGAGACCTCACAATAGTTAATGCATGCTGGATTTTACCCCCGTTTTATGCATATGCATTAACAGGCATATATCTACACTCATTTCTTGTCACAGAATGATGCCCATGATTCTCAGCTATAAGCCTTGCAGTTATACTGGAATGGAAGAGCAGAAGCTGAATTTTACCAAATTCCCATTCAGCAGACAGTGAATGGCTTTGTTTTTTCCTGGGCACATCAAGTTTCTTCACTGAGACTGAAACCCAACCTAGACACTGCCATTCTCCTCAAGGAAGTCCCATCACCACAAGGCCCACATTTCTGACTCTTGCATCACAGTATGAGACATCCTATCTTGACTGTGCATTCTCGGTAGAAGCATTATGAGCATCAGTTTGCAGAATCTCATGCTTGTTTTTGAAAATGCCACACTAGTAGTTTCAAAATACTTGGAAGCCAGTTTCGGAAGAGTAGTGAAAGAGCTTAGGTTGTTAACTACAAATGCTGCAGGATTATGGGACTGATATAATATTGATCCCTGTCTCAAAAGCAGACACCATTGTATTTTCATACTTAGATAATTTGCATATTGGAATACTTACATAATGTTAGAGAATGCATGTACTACAGAAAAATGCTAGTAATGTTTGGGGCCTTAGATTCAACTACCTTACAGATCACTGCTCTTTGATCACAGAAATGGCTCAGGTAGGTGCAGATGCGAATTGTCTGATGATCAGCCAACTGATCTGTATGGAAGGAACTGAAAACATGATGACTTTCCTTGTTTGCCCTACCACTCACTAGAGGCCTGGAGAGATGATGACTTGCTATCATCGGTTGCACAATTACCAATACGCTACCAGGGCTGCAGGGGAGTGATTTAAAGGTACTTGCTTAGAGGATAAAATCAAATCCCCCTTACTTTATACCCTTAGCAATCCCAAATGACGCTGCTCCTAAGGGTACCACTACAATTAGAACTCAGAATGAAATGTCCTTATAACATGTATCATTTAAAGCGATTGACTTACTATTCCTAATGCTGAAGCAGTAAATCTCTTAAAGCCAGCACTAACAACTATTTCCTCTACAGCTCCATGGTACACGGATAGAAATGCCCATCACACAGAGGAGTGTCCCCTGCTCTGCATGACAGGCACCAGGCTTGTTGTCAGAGTTGATCCTTGGGAATAAGGTCTGTCTGTTGTATTTGCTCCTAAGGGGGCTCGTTGCCCCTGGGGACCAGCAAAGGAGATGGGATGTTGCCTCTAACAGTTTTATCTGACTGTCCCCAGACATAACAGTATGCAAGGAGTAACATGCTGTTCTGCTCATGGGACAGAGCAAAATACATGGCCCCTTTCTCAAGGCTTTGCAGTGGTATCAGCTCCAGATGACATTCTGGTCAGTGGGGACAGTGCAGCCCCAAACATCCCTAAGGACTAAGCCAGGGCTTTGCACTGGAACACCAGGAGCAAGAGACTCTCTTATAGAAGCAGCATTTTGACAAGTGCACAAGGTCAGTCATCTGTGTTATCATGTAAATCAAAGAGCATTTTTAATCATCTGTTCATATGTGCTGAAGCCTGGGAAATGTAACAAAGATGCAGAGCAGTTACGAGGAAAGAAAATAATGAGAGCTTAGTTACATTTAAATGAGATCTTAGTTGTATTTCAAAACATAATCGCAGTCCAGAGCAATTGGCTGACTTCCTCCAGATGTTACTGAGGTTTTGCTCCAGCAGGTGTCCCTGTGATACAGGGTACCCCCACAAAGGACCTGGCGTCTCTTTTCTCAGAGAGACAGGCAGTCCCTGGGTGTTAGGTGGCATTTTCCAGTGTGCCAGTCCCAGCTGTAAAATAGGGGAAGGCATTACAGAGTAGCTGGGGGCAGGCAGAGTGTTTTTTGCCTTATAAAGGCTACTTTCAGTAACTACCTCCATGCTTGGAGCCACAAGGGCGCTTCACACTGCTCTCTCTGAACATCCTAATAATAATAATTAACAAAAAAGCTTTAATCATCTGCTTGCAAAATACGTGACATGATAATACCTTTAAGTGGAATGATAGTGCCTGCAGGATGCTTATGGCCAGTAGGGCACCCCATGGGTCAGCTAGGATAGGATCCTCATCCCCTGGTTGGTAAGGAGAGCTGCTCGGGGAGGACCAGGCTGCTCTGGTCCAGGGAGCTGCTCTGTGCAGTCCCTCCGTGCCTCATCCAGCAGCAGAGGGATTACAAGATCCTCAATCCATTGAATTCTTCCAAGATCTCCAACTGTACTTCATCTGAACAAGACAAAACTGCAGTTTCTTAATCCATAGTTTGTACATGTATCCTAGTGTGTATATGCCTGCTTCTTGTCTGGAGCACTTGCCTACTTTTGGGCTGTGCTAGTCACTACATGTATTTATTTCATCAACAAAGCAGAAAATAGAGCTCATGAAGTCGGCTATATATCCATAGTTAGGCTGCAGACAGGATCAGGCAGGCTAGGTGACTCTTCTTGGACTCTGTTTCCTGATATGTCAATTAAGAACAGCACGACCTGCCTTCCTGCAGGCTGGAAGGCTTGGTTTGGGCACAGACAGCACATAAGCAGGCTGAGATCGATGCTGCCTTCATAGCCGCCCGCTGCCAGCACTGACTGGGGATGCTGCCTCAGCAAGCGTAAGCAATGGCACGTGAGCCGTAACATGCCAAGTTCTGGCAGCATAAAATTTGCTGCGAGTGCCTCAAGTATAAGGAACTACAGAAATGGTAAGCAGTCTGTTCATATTAGATGTGACATGCCTATTTCTTTGGTGTTGAGGAAGAGGTGTCACTTAGAGACTCCGCAAAAACAACACAGGGAAAAGCAACCATGAATGTAAGGCTAAATGTAACTTGACCCATCCCTACCAAGCTCTTGGGCCTCAGCTGCTGTTATACTCATATGCCTAATGATGTTGATTTATGCCAGCTGGAGTATTGGCCCACAGTACTGAAAAGAGCTAGGAAAAACAATGAAATGGAGGCGTTTAACCTAGAATTTTTTTCAAATAAGGAAAAGGATTTAATCTAACCACAGCTGGATGTTTGCCCAATTTTAACATGCTTTTTTTATACAAATAGGCCATTTTTGAGAACTGGCTATACTCAAGGGAGTACCTCCTGCCTCGTCCCCCCTTCCTCTTTTGGGGTGATAGCACAAAGTTTAATTTATTTATTTGGGAAGAACCATTTTAAGATTCCAGGATATTTTTGCTGTAATTAGAGGGGTTCCTATACTTGCCATGAGGCCTGGTGCCATGTGACCCGATGCCATAAGGAAATTATTTACTTGTCTGAGCTGCCATGCAGTATTCTCTATGCATTGTGATAAACACACGCAAAAGAAATAAAAAGGAAGGTTTGGCTGTCTATCTCAGGCACTTCGCAGCCACTGGCAAATTGCAGCAATCATCAGCTCCTGCTTGATTGGTATTCAGGACCTGTCACCATTCCCCCAGCCTCTAACGCTGGATACAATCTGCCATTTAGCCACCACAGTGGAGCATGTTTCTCGAGCCATTACAGCAAGCTCTCAAGGCAAAGGGAAAGTTGGCTCATGAATACTAACATAACTCTCTGTCATATTGACCTGTCTGTGTTCCTGTAACCCAAGAAGAAACAAAACCTTACCCTCCAGGCATCTATTCACCATGTCACGTTTTCTTTTTGAAAGCTTTTCAAGGTACGACATCCAATTTACTGCCGTTTCTTTCTCTGCAACCTGATAAGAACTGATAAAATTACCAAGCACAAAGACTCTCACGAAATATTCCTATTTCTCAGCACACACAGGATTTATGCAAGGACAAACAATTCTTAGCAAAAGTGTCACATCTTGGGGGACATCATGGTGTTTTAGAAAGCTATGAAAAAAAGAAAGCTGTATTTGATAAAACAACCATACCTCACACAATAAAGGGCTCTACAGGAATTTGGTCAAAGCCACCTCCACCTGATTCACAATGTTCTGTCAGTCTAAATTTAGGCAGAGAGAGTATTTTTTCCTTCAAAGACATCAAAGCAATTGGTAAAGCACTAGCTGTCACAATAGTCCTAGGAAAAATGCATTATCTCCACCTTAACACAGGGGGGAACTGTGGTAATGAAAGGTTCAGGTAATCAAATAGTGAGTGTAAGGCAAAAGGCTGGCATCTTGAATTTATCCTCTTCTGCCCTCTAAAGTAGTCATTATTTTTTTACTCGTTTTTGAGCAACGTAACTCCTTCCATGTCTGGCGACTCTGACAAAGTCTGTTCTTACTGTATCTACTTACTTTTGCTTACCAAAACCCGGAAGCATTGAGTATTCTGCAAAAACCAACTTGGAAGGCAGGGCATTTTCCACTCTCATTTGCAGTGTGCATAAATATTGGTTGAAGGCAGACACATTTTAGACAAACTGTTGGATTTTGGGTTTCTTATCCAAATACTGGGTCAAATTCTGGATACTTTCTTCAAGTTAGTCATCATATTCAAAGGTCTGTGATTCTGAAACATGGGATATCTGCATTTCCTTCTTACATGGTCCTCACGGGCTGAAGGTGGGGCTCTGCGTTGTGAGGCTGCCCCAGTCTTCAATGCATGCGTCTCTCCCCAAACTCAACTTCAAGTCGAGTCACTCAGACTACCCCGTAGTGTCATTTCAGAGAAATTACATGATTTTTCCTTTGACTGTGGGAGTGAGGGTTTGTGTCCTCAGCGCTCAGCATTCCTACAAGGGCCACAGGTGAAACTTGGCTGAACAGCATAGGTCAGCTTGGCACCTCTGGAGCTGGTAACTGGTCCATGGAGCTGGTGCTGGACCAGTCCAGGACCACAGGAGAGGCTGGTACTGATCCAGCACAGGATCACAGTCCAGGCTGACCAGAATGTTTATAAAACCTTATGAGCTTTCTACTAACCAGGCCCCATACAGCTTTGGTTTAATTATAATGTCATACTCACTAGATATTTTGTATATAGCTGAATTCCTACGGTCTTTTTACTGCAGGGGATATTATTCATATGGTTTTGCTGCTGAAGTTGCATGGAAAGCATGCGTGAAAATTAAATGCATTGGCAATATTAATAAAATGATTGATTTTGGTTTTCCTGCAACAGGTCAGGATTTGATATTAGTTTTGCTGTAGACATGTAACTCCTTATTTTATGCAAACTGCTTTACATCAGCTTGGTTAAGATGAAAGGCAGGTTTTAAACTGAGTCCTACTTCATATATGGCTTCTGGTAACATCTGCTTGCTCTAGTTCTATAGGTTGACCCAGGTTTGAACATTCCCGAGCAGTTTGGTCAGCAATACAAGAGCAGCAGCAGTTATGAAATGTGAATGTTGGCTCATTTCTTTGAAGTTTGGATGTGGAACCCTTATTCAGGTCCCTCTCCAATTTGTGGATATCACTTGATGTATCCTCACACTGAAATACATGGTAAGAGCTAAACTTATTTTGGAGTTCATTAAAGTCTTGATAAAAAACAATGAGAAAGGCCATGTTTTTAAAAGGGACAAGATGGGGTCCTTCCTGGGGAAGGACTTTTTACAAGGGCATGTAGTTATAGGACGAGGGAGAATGGCTACAAACTGGAAGAGGGCAGGTTTAGGTTAAACATTAGGAAGAAGTTTTTCACTTTGAGGGTTGTAAGGCACTGGCACAGGTTGCCCAGAGAGGTTGTTGAGGCCCCGTCCCTGGAGGTGTTCAAGGCCAGGCTGGACGTGGCCCTGGGCAACCTGGTCTAGTGGGAGGTGTCCCTGCCCATGGCAGGGGGGTTGGAACTCGATGATCTTCAAGGTCCTTTCCAACCTAAACCATTCTATGATTCTATGGGTGTCAGATTGTGTAAGAGGCCTGTCTCCTGAGTGAGCCTGGTGTGGCTTTCCAAAGGCATCCTCCTGTTTCCAGGCAACCAGGGCTGCACTCCTGCCTCTTAAATTGTAACCATCACTGCACTTTGCTTATTAATTCTTCAGTAAATGGAGGAAAGTTTCCATTCCCTTTGATGGCTAATGTACTTTATGGTTCAGGAAACAGCCCTAGGTTTGGTAGTTTCTATTTAGAAGAAACTCAGACCTAAATGAAAAGGAGACTGAACCATCCAGGACTTGCAGGTCATAGGAGGATAACAAAGTTCTGACTGCTTCAACTATGGGACCCAGGAAAACATTTTCAGATTCTTTTTTTCTATGAAGAAAAATACATGACCATGTATTTCAATTGATGGAAAAGCTTTGCTAATATTTAATCAGATTGTTTCTGAAAGAAACTCTACTGGAAGAAATCACTTGAAAATGAAGACATTTGGTTTGACGCCTCCAAAATGAGAGATTTAATTCTTTTTCTATTTTAAAGCATTTCTTGCTTAGGAGGTAACAGAAATTTTAGTTTAAACTTGGCAATGATTTAATTTGAAGAAAATGTTTAACTCATTCTGAAATGTTTATATATGTATTATTTAATATTCATTTAAAGCCAGTAAAATGAGAGAGCCAATTTGGGTCTTATACAAATCCCTATCAATTCACCATGTTGTGAAACACTCTTCCACTTTCATTTTAAGAAATTAACTTTATTTTTCTTCTCATAACACCACCATTGCCCCATAAAAAAATCACGTAATCTGAATAAAGAAGTACCACCATTTTGCAGGAGGGGAGGAAGGGGACCAACTCCATTTGGAACAGATGCCCAGATGCCACATTTAGATGATCTATTAATGTAGTTTCACTTTTGCAATAAAGCAGCTGGGATCTAAGCGACTTCATTACAGCCAGTAACTGGAATAGGGACCCAGTCTCTTGAGTACCCTTCCGGTGCCTTATGGGGCATTCTGCACAAAACATACTTACCTTAGAAATGACCTGTTTTCACTTATCATGATGAAAAAGACTTCCATTTTTTACTGCAATTTGGGAGCAATGCTGAATGTTTTAGATTCAAAAGCAAACCGCGTGGATGGGTCTAGTTCCTTATAATCATAGTTTCTTTGTCCTTTATATCATTAATTAAACTGGGGTTTGCTGGGATAGTGATGGGGTGCAAACGATACTGCCCACAGAGAGATTCCTTGGTGTTTTTCTAACTATGAAATAACTGAGAGCCACAGAAAGAAGTATGGAAAAACTTAAGGCAGGCAAATACATTTAAGTTCCATGTCTCAGTTGCTTCACCTCTTGTTCATAAGCCATAAAGATTCCAAGGAGGACAATGAGAAGCAGCAGTTCAGGACAGCATTAAGACTACTGCTTGCTGGTACCAGTTTCCAACGGGTTTTAAATCCATGGAGGAATGTAAATAGGTAAACAAAGAATCAATGTAGAACCAAATCATCATCTGGTGTAAATCAGAGTATTCCTACTGAAATGGAAGTGTATATGTGGCCTATGCCTTGCAAAATATCTGAAGTGGAAACAGCATCAAACAAGGAGCTACAAGTCCTGAGATAAAGTGATCATTTGCTGAAGAGATTTACAGCAGCAAAAGACATTGTTTTAATCTACTACAAAGATCCAGTTAAGTCATTTTTCAGCGACAATTCAGCTTGATAATTATTGTGTTGTGCTTTGCACATGCCTACCTGAAAAATAAAATAAAAGCTAATTTTAGAGTCCTTAATCAAGCCTGCAGTTAGTCCTAAATCTTGATGAGCAGCTCCAGTTATTATCTTCTATTTTTAAAATATTTTGATTGATTTTCCTATTCTAAAGAACTAAACTGTAAATCAATTCTACTGGTTTCAAAGCTTTTTCTTTTAATAAGTATGAAACAAATGAGCTCCGACACAAAGACAGAGAGAGAAAAAAAATCACCGAGTAAAACCAAGTTCTTCCTATTACTGGAATTTTCTGTGTGGAGAAAGCAGTCCCTGTTGTCAAATTGCTCAATATGAATCTTTTCTGAAATAATGCTGCTTCTCCACTCCTGTTCATTCATATTCTTTTCGGCTATCGTATCTGTCACAGTAACAACTAACAGCCTTGGTCAACAAGGCATACAGAGTGGGTCCCAAAGCGTATTTGTATGTGCACAAGGGCCTCTCATGGCCAACAAACAGGCATTAAGTCTGCAAAATGCAGAACAGCCCGCCGTGGTACCGAGCATCCTGGCAGAATTGGTCTTGTCCACTGCAGTAGTTACATGACTGCTGCACGTTACTGAGAATATACACAATGAACACTGACCCCACTCACAGGCAAGAATAAACATGGCACAAAATGGTTTTCTACTCATTATTGAAATCCTCATTTGGTATTGCTGTTCCTCTGTGAAAACTATGTTGTGAAGAGGGTGTTCAAGGTCTTAGAGGCCTCAGCCACACTCACGATGGGAGACACAGACACGTTCCCAATATGAAATTGGTTGGTGCTCCCCAGCTGGGCGAGCAGAGAGGCACTCACCTCGACCTGCTGTCGCCTCTCCTCATGCCACCCATTTTGAAGGGATAACAAGGGTGGAAGGAAGACAGGCACCTCCAGAAAGGAGCTCAGCAGCAGAAGCTGCGTGGGAGCTCCTGAGTCCCAACAGGAGTGGTGCTGAGGATAATCCCCTCTCAGTATCAGTGACATTTCCCCGCAGGCTAGCTCAACTGGCTGATTTTTTTGGATGCCATTAGCAACTGTTTAACCCTTCCTAGGCTTTGCATAGGCCACACAGGTGGCTGTCTGCCAGGCAGTGACCGTTCACTTCAACTGGAATCTCTGTCATCATTGACCAGCACAGCTCCTGGTCTTTGCTATTTTGCTATTCTGGCCAATATAACAAAAAGGTGCTTGTAAGAGAAAGGTAAAGATTACTAAGTTAGGCCATGCTTAATGTCTTCACGGAGAGTTATGGAAGTTTTGCCTGTCACCCTGCAATCAGACACTTAATGGAAGGGTGAAGAGGGCTTTAGCTTCTCGTTCCCCCTGCTGTGGTACACGCTGTCCTGGTACAGTGCAATGCTTCCAGTGATAGGGACCAGAGGTAAAAATACATAACTCACTGAGCACCGGGCTTTCCCCTGTCCCATCTTGCCCACCTGCCATGGCAGGGGCAGTGCCCTAGCCACACACCTGACTGTTCCCCTCCCACCCTTTCCATGGGGTGGGGGCTTCCATGGCCTTAGCACACCACAAGATTATAGATATGGGCTCTGTATTTTGTAGCAAGTCCTAAAGACACGGAAAGGGTAAATCCTTTCTTAATTTTTAGCTGCCTATCATCATTAGAAAGCCTGTGTCCCTAAAGTATTTGGGGCAGGGAGAAAGGAATCACAAAAACAACTGCAAAAACTGAAGAGCCAAACCACTGAAGCCAGTTTTCATGTAATTTTGAGATTTTTACTTGGGCTATCTCAACTTGTAAACCTCCAATTCTTTTTAAAAACTAACAATAGCTCCACATACCCTTTTCACTATGTCAGCTGAATGCCTGACAGATGTTAAATATTATTTGCTTTTTGGCTTTCTACTTTGCCTAGTTTATCACAACCTATGAAATCTCAAGGACATAAAGCATTACAAAAATAAACAGCACCACTAGCAAAACTGTCATTCTCAAGAAGAACATTTGCCTCATTAAACTGCAGAATTTCCAAAACCAATGCAATGCATTTTTACAAAGAGCAGGAACTTCTCTGTTAATGAAAAGGGATGTGGAGAACCTTCTCTCCTAGATCATTAATGCCAGTCAACCTGCCAAAGGTTTACAACAGAGACAATGAGGAAAGACATGACCTCTTCTCAGGAAAATCTGATCAGTGCAAGAACACAGTTCTGGGACGCTCACACCTCCTGCAGCAAATCAGCTCATGCACTGTGGGAACTTCGAACTGTGTGAACAGCATGGTCACAGCAAGGGTGACAGGGCTTTGCAGGACTGATCACAGGATTAGAAGTACATTAAAGTTTCCATATTTTGGACCATTACTTGCTCTTGGTTCTCAGCAAATGGGGGAACAGGAGTAAGGTGAACAAGGCAACTAGACAAAACTTGTAGGAAAGAAGAAGCTAGATTTGCCTTCTCTTTTTCCAGTTAAACTGTACAGCTGTGAATTGATAGTGAAGTCCTTAAAATGAAAGAGCAGCTGGATCTGATTCTGGAACAATCCTCATACCCAGCAACGTGCCATCACCTTGCCTGTATGTAGGAGGCAGACCAAAAAACCCAGACAGATCTTGGGATGAAATGCAAGGGGGAAGAGCTGACTGGCTCACATCAACGGATGGAGAGCCATCTGAGGGAACAGTTTCTTTTCCTTGGAGTTCTGTGTGACTTTACAATCTGTTAGTGCTCCTGCATGTGCCAAAATGCTCTGTTAATGTTACTCCAAACAGGATACACATTGCCTGAAATACTAAGCCTCACAAGATCACCACCTTATGTGCTTATGCTAGAGCCAGAGAGGAAGAGAACAATGCTCTTCGGGTGGCAGCATCCAAAATGAACTTGTTGGGCTCACTGTAACATATAAACATGCCTATCAAGGATTGGCTCCTGCCATTAAAATTGCAGGCATGCTCTGGGTTCATCCTTAACTGCTTGTTGCTTCCTGATGATTCCTTGTGCAAGACAAGCTCCAATCTGTGTTGCAGCATGAATCATAATTCATTGTGCAGACACTTATCCTCTGAGGCTTGTTTTTTTTTTAATTCCACACATCCTTGCTTCTACCCTCTTCTAGCGGTTTAGGGCTTTTCATTCTTTCGGGTTAAAAATGAAGGTTTGAGCTCCCAAATTCATTGCAGTCATTATTAGAACAACAGCAAGAAATGAAATATAGCTTACTTTACCTATTCAGATTTAAATTCATTCTGCTTCCTTCACAAGATTAGCTGATCAAAGGGCCAAGCATCAGTCATTGAAAAATACCTTAATTTGCAATAATATGAAAAATATAATGAGCTGTCTAAGCTGTGTCTTGAAGTTCCCTGGGAACAGGAACATATGGCATTTTGTCCCTCCCAAAATGTTGAATACTGATGCCTACCCATAGCAGGCTGAGGAACCAGGTATTTTTCCTCACATACAACAGATCACCTTCTCAGTCCTGGAATTAGAAAGCGACTTGAGAAACCACCCTCAATTAACAGTTATATCCGATGGTGTCAGACCCTCGACCTGGAGCAGCAAATAACGTAAAGAAGATACCTTTGTGTCAAGATTTCCTCATGATAACACAAGGACATTCTGTATGTATTTTATTTATTTTTCTCTTGGGGAGAAGGGCACCAGCCCCTGCTGAAGTTGCTGATGTTCCTACATGTTGTAGACTCACTAAAGATTAGGTTTCAGCTCCTATTGCCTGCACAATCTGTTCCTGTCCCTGCTGGCTCTGTCTCCTCCTCCTCTCTCACTCTAACTGCAGCCTCTTGCACTCCGACTGCACAGACTCAGCTTTCTCACTTACTGCTCTATTTTCCCACTCCCTTTTCTAGAAACTAGGAGGGTGATGTTGAATCATACTACCCTTTGGCTCTGAAGTGAGAATTGCCCCATTTAGTGGCTTACAATGACTCTGTTTGGGACCAGCAGCCTGACTCCCCTGTGAATTTTCACTTGTTATCTTTTGCATCTTTCCTGTCCCCTCAATGTGCTGTGTGGGAAACCTGGAAGAGGTACTTACGTCCACCTGTGGGCAATCACACAGCTTTCTGGGCAAGACTGAGGACACTAGAAGTCTATGAAAGGCCATGAGCTAAATGCTGTGGGCCTGCCTTTTTTTTTTGGGATGCACAGACTTGCTCTCTTGGCCCTTCACCATCCCCACATTTACCACATCCCAAGGAAGAGAATTCCCTCTAATCCAAAGGTAGCCATGTGACAGTTACGTGGCTGCCCTGTCCTTCCCCTTGTTCAGTAACAGAAATGCAGCCTTTGGTCACCTTGCCTCCTTTACATGGCAACATCTCCCTGCTGACAGCGTACAAAGAGAAGTGCATGTTCCTGCAGCTCTGTCCCTTTGAAGCCAGCGCAGAGGGAAGGGCTGGAACCCCACTGAACCAAGCAGCCATTCCCCACTGCCACAACACGACGTGCTGCTCCTCGAGTCACAGAGGAGTAAAAAGAGGACAATGGCCCCAACTCTTCCTTAGGCCTCCTGCCTGCAAGATACGATTTGTTTGAGGTTGAGAAGGCCCTTGAGGCTTTGGGACAGGCTTTCCCAGGGCAATTGATGGGCTTGTGAGAGACAATTCCAGTACCATTCAAGCGGGGTAGAAATGCACAAGAAAATAGCAAAGAGAAGAAAGCAACTTCACTCGGGACCTCCAAGCTGTGCACCCATGACTATCATTAAAAGCAGCAGGTGACTGCTTCTGTCCACTCACTTCTAACAGCATCCCTCACCAAAACCACATGCAGCCTTGCAGATTTGGAGCAGGGCTTGCAGCCCAGACTGCTGCTTTGCTCCAAGCCTCAGGTAAGTGCCAAACCCATATTTGACTTAGCCCTGTAGATTTATTTTGAACATCTCCAAAGAGGAACATGGTTAATGAGGAAAAAAGAAACACAGTCAAAAAAACCCTGAGAGTGCAAATGAGAACAAGCACAAAATATGAGAAGCAGAGGTAGAATAGGACAGAAAGAAATGTATAGGAAGGAGATAACAGCCAATGTGCCTGAACAGAGTGCCAACAGGCATAGGAGGGATGGCATCTGCTAACTGGGTAAGAGCAGCACTTACTGCCCTGCCAAGTGGAGGGAGGTAGCTGGAATTCACATCCTGGGGGTGGCCAGGAAGTTCACCTGCAGCTCTGTTCCAATTTTCAAGCGAGTGCAGGGCTCTGTTACCTGCACACTGATAACATCACCACGTATCTTTCTTTGCCCAATGCCTGCTTAGCCTCACCACCTCTAGGCCACAATTCATCAATGTGATGCAGGGTCAGGTCTTACAGCTCTCAGCAAATTACAAGCCCATTCAGCAGCACAAATTGAGCTCAGGATTTGGCCTTTGTATGTGTACATGTTTCAGCAAACCAATTCCCTGTCCTAGTCTGAGGATTAGGGTTCATACAGTCAGCATCTGGGACTACATGGAGCAGAAAGAAAACCATCACCAATTGCAAGAAATAGTGAGAAAAAGTGCTAAACCATGATCAAGGGTCTGAAAGAAGGGCAGAACATGCCTGCTAATAGAGGAAAAGGTACAGAAGACACTAGGCTCCTGCTCTGGCCATTTTATGTTTTGCATAGTTGGTGAAAATCCTGCCTTTCAAGGAACAATAAATTTTTACCTGAGTATTCCCAAGTTTAGCCATTATTGTACACTGCTCTGCAGCGCACATGTCCTGATAGTCTCTATCTGCAGCAATAAACCCTAAAATTTCTTATTAAATATTACAGTGAAGTGCATAGAAAGGAGGTAATAAATATGGTGTACCTATGGGGAGTGAAAGCAGAAGCCGGGAAAAGCAATGTGAAGGAAAACATAGCTCCAAAGACTTCCATTTCGAACGCTTCCTTGCTCCCCCTCTGCCTCTGAGATGCTGGGATTTGTTTGGATACTCCTCTGTGTCTCACCAAGCTCAGCTAAAGTAGATCCTGTGCATTTCTGTCCATGCGTTACTCCTGATCCCTAGACAGTTTTTCAGCAAGTCACACAGTTCACTAACAAACTTGATATTGCCTGGGCATTTGCAAACCTATCCACAGCTGTATAACAAATAACTATTCTGCTTCCAGAAGGGCCAAACAAGCCTGTGATTGCAATTGTTATGCAATTACTATGATTGCAGCTTTGCTGGACATTTTGCTGAAACGTCTGCAATAATCAGTGAGGAACAGAACTGAATTTTCACGAGTGCCAATATCATCCATTTAGGACTTACAGTCCGTCTTTATCAACAAGGCAGGTAACGTTTTGTGCTCACATTCTGCCACCTGTGGCATTTATTCATTCCCAGTCTCAACCAGAAAGACAAATTTGTTCCAAGAATGCTGTAGAGCAACCAAATCTGTAAGGAAGAAATAGCCTGGCTGTAGGCCAGATTCTTCTAATTAGCCTATATGGAGCATGCACTAAAAAAGCCACCTTAGACAATGAGACAAATTAAAGCCAAACTAAAGCTCACTCTGCTCAACACCCCGCTAGAACTCCATCTTTTTCTTCTTACACTCAGCACATTCATTTAAGAGGCAAAATGCATTCCATTTCAAAATACAGGTGGAAAATTTCTGTGAAGGAGAGTAGATTTTTGAAAGATGTGTGTAAAACAAGAAGAGAGCGATGGGTTTGTCACACCCTTGGGAGGCTCTCTTTAGCAAGCGCTTTGCAAAATGTCTCTGCAATGTTTGGCTGCTATTGTACTCGGGGGGGTGTGTGTGTGTGTGTGTGTGTGTAAGAAAACATTGAGGCTTAGCTGGTGGTCTGCCTGCTTCTTTTTAGCTACTGCTGCCTAGGGCTCTGGGCTAGCTAATTACTTCATACGGTCAGAGCCGGTTGTTGCTTGTTTCATGGTTTTCTCCTTGATGGCTGGTGATTTGTACCTGTCAACAAAATTGCATGAGCAGGTGCAGCCACGGTTGGTGCCAAACTGGACCTGGAACAGTGACAATGATTCCAGCAGCTCATTTCATGGACTCTATGGTCTCATTTTTTGTGATCAGCCTCAGCCCAAGCTCTTACTCATTGCTCTGAAAATGTGCCCTGTTCCCAACCTGAGCAAATCTCTGCTGTTGTGAAAGTTTTTATGCACTGAGTTTGAGAAATACATTTCTTCCTTAACCATCAATAACCCTGCTATTTTTGGTTCTGTGGTCCTCAACAGAGGAAGAACTGCACAATTACATCAACTATTGTGATGGATACTTCTATCATAGGCATCAGTGAAAACTTTAGGATTAAAGAGAAAATATTTACCTATTTTCATTTGAATTTCAAGCCAAAATTTGAATTGAGGTTTCAAATGCTTAAAGGATAGTGGTCAGATGCGCCACTCTCTAGTGCTTCTTACCATCACAATGCAATTCTCACACAACTGAAAAGTTTCACTGCACTGCAGATGTCCCTCTGGTCTTAAAAACATGATGTAGGAAAGGAGAAATTTAGTAGCATTTATATATAGTTTTCAAATACCTGTTTGAAAACTTCACAAAATAATCATGTAATGAGTTTTCTCACTTTCACAAATGCTCATGATCTGGATATTTGACTTACTTTCTCCTTCTATTTTATTCTAGTTTGAACCTTTGTAAACAATTATTTTTAACACCTTGAACCTTGAAAAAACACCAGAACAAAGCAAGCTGAAATTCCAAACTAGTAACTTGACTGCAAGAGATAGGTCTTTAAGTGAACAATAATTATTTGGCAACTCACAACAAAATTTATGAAGAATGTGAAAACACCATACTAGACAGTATAATTGCTCAAGGTTTTATGGTTACATACTGCAGACAATCCCTATGAAAGACTGAAATTGCCTTAAATCTTGCAGCCATCTATCGGCTTCATTCAGTCAGCCCCTTAACTCTGTCCTTTCTCTTCCAGATGTTGCCATATAATGAGGGCAGAGTCATCCTCTCCACTGTTCTTCTATCACCCTACTTTTTCTAACAGGTAAGAGAAAGGAGCTGTGTCTGGCCCTGCTTCATCAGTAGGGACATTAGACTGACAAAAGACTCCCTGAATTGGGAAGTCCAAGCACTACAGCCAGTCTTAAGTGCTCTGAAGGAAACTTGTGATGGTTAATATCAGTAGTGCTCTCTCCCCTACTTGTCAGCTTCCCCTCCTTCCACACTTTCAGACCTCTCAAGTCCAGCTTGCTAGTTCACAAGAGCTGTTCTGTTTCACAAAATCCACCCCTTCACAGCACAGGTACCTGCCACTACACAAAAACCATCATGTCTCAAGGAAGACTATTCTGCCACATCTTTCCAGTCTATTCCTCAGTGCCATTGCTCCCTATAGCACTGAAAATCTGGCATCCCTGAGAAGTGATGCAAATGCCTCTTGTGCAGGGATGAATTTCACCCAACCTAAGGAGAATTTGTATGCAGTAACTACTTGAATTATTATTTTCAGAAGCTTTAAGAGATCAGAAGAGGAATTGAGAGCAATGCAAACCAGGAGCCTTGAGGTTTCTTACTTCTCTAACAGTACGTTACACATCAGCAGCATTCCACAGTGATACAACAAAGTTCACAATGCTAAAGAAAATGCCAACTACAAAAAAGCCCCTGTCTTTATTAAGCTCTTAAGCTCCCCAAATTTGTCTACTCCTACTCCTTTATTATTGCACTTTAATATTTGCCTCTGTTCATACTCTAAAGCCTCTTGGAAACACAGACTCTATTTATTTATTTATTTTAACACACTGTCAAGCTGTAAGGTAGCTGTGAAGTACATTTGGCTACTGCCAAATACAGATGGAATTGTCTCAAAATCTGAAGGTTGGGTTGGTTTTTTTTTTCCCTTGAACGACTTAATATAGCTAGTAGTATCATTCAGGACGACAAGCTAAGAAATATAACAGCACCTCATTCTGTAGGTTAGAAGATTCGAGACAAGCATTTCAGATCATTAAGAGATTATCACTCACAGAGAGGGAGACCTGTCCTGCACTCTGCTCTGGTTTATCTGGTTCCTTCTCACTTGAAGTGTTCCAAGATGGGGGACCTGGTAGGGCACTAGCTCTTTGACTGCAGAAATTACTACAAAATATCTACAGCAACAGATGTCATGCTTGGACCAAATTGAATCGTAACTATAAACTTAAAATTAGACATTGTTTGCAGGTTTAAACAGCTGGATAGTTTATTCTCTAAACCTTTCTGCAACTTCATGTGTAGGTTTCCAGTTTGGCAGTTCTAACTCTAGTAACATCACCGGATCTACTTTAATACACACCATGAGAAATGCTGTTGCAGAGACACCAGCCTACACCCTCTGTAAGTCTGCAACTGGCTTCACTTAAATGACTCATAAACACATAAGCATTGTGGCTGTTTTTCAAGCACCACCAACTGGAATCTCAGGAAACCTTTGCCCTTCATTCTCGGGGTGTTCCTGAAGCATAGTGCTACCAGAAAATTCCACCGTCTCTCAGACTTGCTGCCCAACCTAGACAAACTATTTACCTGTTGGCAGGCTTGGGAGAGCAGATATTTTCTTAGCTAGGACATAGATATATGGCACCCTTTTGGAATAAGATGCCATCAGAATACAATCATGATTACTTTTCTTGTAATAGTGTGTATTTTTAGCTGGTATAAAACAACAGGGTACCTTCAGGATTCATCAAAGGCTTATTTAGAATGTATTTTCACTCAACTCTGATTCTTTTTCAAGAGGCTCCCCTATGAATGCTGCATGAAACTTAAAAGAGAAAGACAAGACTGATACAGCTCCTTTTCTCCTTTTTCTCTGCCTACCACAGAATCTCTAATCACATTTTTCAAACATCTGCGGGTGAGTTTAGTGTAACTAAAAAAGCAATGGTAACGAAAACAGCCATAGCCAAAAGTGTGTGGGATATGTCTGTGTAAGGTAGTGTTGTGTTCAGCTTTATCCAATTTACTCATCACAATTCTTGATTTCTGCTGCCTAGTCAGAACTCAATGACTTGCCTTTCCAAAGTTCTCAAGACAATCATATTGAAGTATACTGTCATACTGTTGATTATCCTTTGGTTACTGGTATACAGCTACTTTATGTTAGCTTTAAGAGTTGGCTGTTTGAAGTCAGATCAGGGGTATTTATTCCGGGCTTTGGGTTTACTGTTGTTGTTTTTGGCATTTGCTGAGCTTCTATCACGGGTGTGTTCTAGTCCCTGACTGATTCTCTATGGTACAATGCTGTAATCAGTAGATACAAACAGCTTCTCATGTCCATAAGCCACTCCTATCCTGAAGACAAAGACTGCAGTAGAAAAATTCAAGGGTCTTGCCCCATGTCCTAGTTAATGTCACTAAAATGTAAATGTTTGACTCCTGTAGTGCAGCATTCCAACCTCTGCTCAAGCAAGACATGTTGATTAGATCTATTTGTATAAGAGCTTCTTAATTTCAAATGATCTTAATTCAGCTGCACTCTCAACCTGCTTATATATTTCATTTAGATACCCTCCGAGTGAAGTGTTTCTTTACGTGGCACTCGGAGGGCTGGGACGCAAACAGAGACAGCCCTAGAAGAAAATCAGTGTGTGACAGAAAGGATACAAGTAGCACTGGAAAAATAAAAAGGGAAAATAAATACCCCAAATTCAACCTCAAAATGCATTACAACCTACTTCCCTGTCATTGCCTTGACCCATTTGCTTATACGTTTGTACCTTCTCATGCATAGCTCTTTTGCAGTTGAAGACGACAAACTGTTAGGACAATAGGTCTATTTAACTTCCATATGCTTGGAAAACTGTAAACCCATGATGATTGCTATGGCATTTCAAAACTAATAAAAACTAAATATATTTGGCTGAGTTAAAGCAGCTATGCAGTTTTGTATACAAAATTTATTTTTTAAAAACTTCCTTTGTGTGACTGATCTGCAAATATCATAGCTGTAGACCTCAAAGCTGAAACTTCAATAAAGGGCTGACGGGGTGTCAAGTGTTGCACTTCTTCCAAGCTAGAACATTGAGCTGTCAACAGAAAGGGTGATCTGAGTTTTAGAAAAGATCTTCAGTGGCATGGCTTTCTCCGCAAATGAGTTCTCTCAAGGATAGTGTAAGAGCCAGTCTGGCTTGTGAGGTTTTCTCTATATTACATTTTGAGTTGTTGTAAATCATTAACTGTCCCTGAAATGTTGCTGCAGTTGCTAGGCAGAGGCAGTTAATTTATGAAACATCCATGTTGCCAGGAAATCTAGATTTAGGCGTTTAAAAGAAAACTATTTAGAGCAAAGAGAAAGGAGAAAAATCTAAAATATACTTAACAGTATGTCTTTCTCCCCAAAAAATAATTATGCCTTGGGAATTTTTGAGGATCTTTATAATATCACATATGGCATGTACTTAATTGGAGGCAGCTGAACCGACAAGAAGAGTAATATTCCAAAGTTGCTGGGTATTCTGATGTGAAAGCAGTAGATGATTTTTTTCCCCTCGTTTAATAGATAATTCTTATTTCTTTCCATGTCATATTTTTGCACCCAATTTATTCTGCTTTTTATTCTTCTATCCAGCAATGGTCCTGGCCTTTTTTTTTAAGCAGCAGGCTAGCTGATTTCTTTTGCAATGTGCCATGTTCTGCAGTATGCCCAGCAGCTGATGCTTTACAGCATTCACTTGCCTCCACCTTGAAAAATGACACAGCTCTGAAAAATTGTAGCCTCCTTTTACTAGGCTGCTGGACTACAGGTGTATCACTCATCATACACCATTGAGATACGGAAAGCAGAGAATCAGACTAAAAATTTGAGTGAGAAGCTGCCCTACGTCTAGGAAAGAAAAGCCAGTTTCCCTGGCTGTATGCTGCTAAGTCTTTGCTTCTCATTTCTGAGATGAACAAACTTTTGTTCGACAAATTCTATCTGATTTAGTTTCCTCCCCCCTTTCTTCTATTATTGTTAAGAGTGCAATGTGCAGCCAAAATTAAACTTCAGGACTCAGAAATTAGATGTCTCTCTCAATATGCCATCTTTTTCAGTTCCCAGCTTTTCACACTGCACCATTACAATTGCATGCTTGACAGCTTTTTCATTTTCATTTCACTTTACTGGATGTGTTCTTAAAAGAAAAATAATTATTTTATGTCAAATGTAATTGGAAGGGGGAAGGTCTCCAACAATACCCTCCACCCCCCTAAGTATGGAAATAAGTTATTTATAAATATGCCTTTAATTACTTTTCCCAGAGAAAATATTATTCTTTAATTCTCCAATGGCTGATGACAAAGTATTTTGTAAGTCCTTTCCCTGTGACTTTTATCTGACTACAAAGTCAGATGGCTGGACCTTTACTGAGCTTCAGTCGGGGTGCGTGCAGGTCTTTGCGAGTAGCACCAGCCAGCATTATTTTGACCTCATGTTTTAGAAATTGGCTCTCAGTTCTCTGAGCGGAGACAATTTTGAAGTATCAATGTTCTGGAGGACTTCTCATCCTTCCCAACCATATCTGGGAAATAGAAGTTGCTTAAAATAGTTTTAAAAATAACTAAAGGGTTGTTTAAATTATATTAAGGTCAATTCCAATTCACTCAGTGCAGATTTTATATGTCAACACCTCTCCTCCCATATGAACAGACAAACAGATGAACATAACTGGAATAGAAATACAGAAAGACTTCAGATGTGTTGATCTGTTGATCCAATATGTTACGTTCCCTTCTGCATCACCAGTCTGATATAGAGCAACTCTCATCTGTTTCATATTTGCTTTACACTTTTTACTTGTAGCCCTTGTTACTGAAAAACCAGTCTGCTGAAAAAAAAATCCTTTTTCTGGACAAACTTACAGATATAAAAAAAAATAGGTTGAAATCTGAAATATTTTGGCCCAGAATCAAAATATTTTGGTTTGGAAAAGTTGCATCTGAGACACTGCACACCTGCCAGAGACATTCTGTCCCCCACAGAGGGGCAATCCTTTCTCACAGGATTAAGTGACGTACTGTGACAACTCCTACCCATGGGACATCACAAAAACTAGATTTTGGTTGAAGGAAAGTGCTTCTTGATGCAGAGAGCTGGTTTGGTTTTTGTTCCCTGCTATTGTTTCTCCTTTAAAAAAATAAAGTAATATTTAAAAAGTTAATAGATTTTTTTTTTTCTGTTGGAGGCAAGAAAATACATTACAAACAAATGTTTCATTGGAAGACTTTCCCTGTTGTCCCACTTCCCACCCAGTCCTGATTAAATTGGCACGTTCAAAGTAGCACTCTTCATATTATCAGGTATTTTCTACGAGCCTTTTTTAATCCTTTCATCTTTTTCCTACTTTTCCTCAGGAGCAGAGACTGTTGAACTGCTATTAAACATTATTTCTGGCTGGAAAATAGAAAGAAAGGTTGATTTTCATTCCAGCTGGGCAAAATCTTTTAATTTGCAAAACCTTCCAAGCCACTCTAATCAATTAAAGACTACATTTATATTTTGTTTTGATCATCAACTAATGTTCTTCCAGTTTGTTGATTAAGGTCTGATTAAGTATTTGCCTGTGACAACATCCAGCCTATAAGTGGTGTCATATTGTGAAGAATCCATTCAAAATACTTACATTCTAACTTTACATGACACTGATTTTAAAAATAATAGTGTAAAGAACAGTAAAGGACAAGAGTGACCAACAGCTAGCAAACAAATCCTATTCACAACCAAAATCATATTTACATGTATTGTGAATATTTCTAGAAAGAATAAACCCAAAGCTACAAGTATTTCTCTATGGTAAATCTGGGGGTCCAGCTGAGGGATTAGTAAATGGAGAAATAAACAACTGTCTGGCATACTAACAGGTAACAGCTCCACAGGAAATCTCCACAGGGCACTCTACCTTTTCTGTACTACAGACCAAAACAGATTTCTTCAAACAGCAGCACTGTTAAGAAAATGCTCGCTGAACTAGCACTTTAGTTAGCTATGTTTTCATCACAGAACATTATAGAGATAAGCTTGCTTAATCAGAAAAGGGCTGTATTTTAAAGGAAGACAAATTAGTTTGGATAACACAAGGACAGATCCATGCCTTGCCCTATAGCATGAATGAACCATTAAGCACTCTAGTTTCTTCATTTTTTTCCTGTACCTTAATCCCATCTTCCTTTAGTTGCACCCCTGCTTTATGACCTCCTTTTTGCCTTCATTCTCTGCATTTCTTTTTCTCACCAGAAAAGGAGTAGGAAGGATGGGAGCATGAGAGATGCCTGATGGATAGATGCAGAGGAACCAACACAGAAGCTCTGGACTTGGCAGGGCCCCGGCTGGCACCCTGCTGCCCATGATGTGTAGAAGACCAGCAAGACCGGACCCAGGAATTCCACAGCAAGAGCTCCCTTCTCCTCACTGCTCTTCCCTGAGCTGGAAGTGAATGCAAGATGATGAGGGCAAGAAATGTGACAAAAGAGTGAACGGATCTTGTCTTTTAGCAAAGTGGAATAGAAACTGGCGGGCAGTGGGGGCAGGGGATTAGGTCCTAGTTTGGAATATGGTCACACACATAAATACAGGGCTGAGCTCTTTAAAGGATTTCTGGATAATGTCAAAAGGACTGGGCAGATACACAGTGGTTGTACAGGACCGTAATGTGCTGTTGCCAGGCTGTTAAGTCATAACCACATTGAATTTCTAGATGAGAAGGAAAAAAAGTTAGGTGAGAGGGATCTTGGAAAACGCAAATGTTCCATAGATTTAGAGGAATGCTGCTTTCAAATAGCAGGGACAGCCTAGCAAGAAAACCTGGAAATGCCTCAGGAAGAAGAGTTGATTGTCAAAATCATCAGACTGCACTGAGTTCTTGGTACACTCTTTGATCACAGGAATATATACACCCAGGCGCCAACACATCCCAGCTGACTTCCCTTTCCTGCCTCTTCTCCAGTTTTCAATTTTTCTGTTTCTTCTTTAACTATAGCTGTCAATACACTCACAGGTCATACCTACAGCTACACAGAACATCGTGCTGCTGGGTGGAAGCAGTTTGCCTTCTTGTCTTTCCTTAACACTTTCCAGCAAGTAAGAAGAATAATTTTCTAACAACTAAAAAAACCCAACAGTCTTCATGTAACAATCATGATGACAAGAAAATGTCCTAGACTTTATCTAACTAATGGGAATTTTCCTTATTTCTTTAGATGAGAAATAAAGCTCTACTTAAAAATACTTATTGGGTGGATGACATACGCTGTGAATCTTTCTGTTGAAAGCATTCATCAGCATAAACGTAACTCATGGAGGAAAAAGTGACAGCGTTCTATAGACATGTGAACAAACTTAAGTGAGGTAACTGAAGAGCAGTCATAACCTAGAGATATTATCTCTACAACAGATATAAATCTCAACCATACCTTTCCCAGGGATTGTTGTTCCCTAAGCTTTCATAATAATGTGATTCTATTTTGTTTAAGCAAACCATCATTTCCTACGATTCTCATGCTAACCAAGTTAACGGGGCAAGCTGTTGGTGCCAATGGGCAATGCTGCTGGAACTACAATGGAAACTGTAAATCAAATGAAGAAAGAATTTTTATCAAGAACAGTGCTGAGCACTCTAGAATCCACCGTTTAAGTCACAATGCTCAAATTAGATCCAGACAGGACCAAACTTTCAACTTTAGCAGATCACCATAGCTTTGTCAATGCCAGAACAGGGTTGGATCCCCAGAGTTAACAGAGGGCAATGTGATGTGCATCTGTTTTTATGCAACACAGGACAGAATGAATCACATAACTGGAATGAGCACTGAGTTCCACACACTTATCCCTCTATTCGCTAGAACTGAAAGAAATTTTACTTCGTACTAAAGGAAAAAACAATCATACAATGAATTAATTTGCAGTTTATAGGACAACAGTGTCTAAGAGCCATGCCTTGCTCTGAAACTACACAACACATTCAACTTTTGGATCAGGAAATTTTCACTTATTTCCGTTCTTTCATGCTTGAAGGTAACAACCCATGCTGTGATACTGGCTTACTCCTCAGTCATTAGGCCCTGATCATTATGCCAAATTGAATCGCCGAACAAAAGGATTGTCCACTAAAGGAAGTACAGGACTTCTTTTACCAGAGCAAGCCACAGGACAGCTGATGTTAAGGGAAGACAAGTATTTTTGTGTAGGGTATAGGGTAAGAAACTCATTATTTGTTTAGGTAAAATAGGCCTTTATACACCTCTGATTAGCTGCACCTTCCCATTGTACAATAGTAATATCAAAAAACAGCAATGCAAGCAAAAATCACCTGAGGTCATCGGAGTAGTCTGACACACATGACGTATGCATGTCTTCTCCATCAGATAGCAAATTCTTAAGGACCATCTCTTCGGTCTCATATTTTCCCCACAATACATCATTTGTGAAGAAATTTAAGCCCAACACATATTTAAAGCAACCATTGTTTGGAGTTGGCACTAGGGCCCCTGAATTTACCTCTCTCTCTGTGCTGTGCTTATTAACATTCTGAGATGCTTCACAATTAACAACTACTGCAGGTGAATTGTTGGGAAGCAGAAAAATGTGTAAAAGCATTAGCTTTATAAATAGTGAGATAAAATAGAAGTAGCAATAGATTATGGTTTTGTCATGTTAGTAGAAAGTAAAAAAATTCTTGTCTCGAGGTTTTCTGATTATTTTTTTTTCCTAAAAAATCTCACATAGATGTGCAAAATATTTACGTTTGTCCCTACAAATGGTTTGCTAATAGAAAACCATCATTCTTCTCCAGTTCACTGTCTGGAGAAGAGGTCTGGTCTATTAAACAAGTGTTCTTGCTTGAAATACTACCGATGATGTAGTGACCCAGGTAAGCTTTAACAAATCCATCCATATTACATGCAACTAAAATTCCCGTCTACGCAGGCAGTGAGCAAAAAAAAGACCCACCATGTATGCTCTCTGAGATGATGCCTCCCTGGTATTGTGACATTAAGATGCATTATTCATTGTATGCTCTAGATACCACCATGATAAGTTCAGTCATGCCCATCTAAGAAAGCTCTACATACATACTTCTTACTGGTGTTAGCATTGCAGATACTATAAGCATTCCCTGCGTCTGATGGTTCTCATATCCCTCGTACCCAAGTCTTCAAATCCCTAGTATGCATCTGTAAGCATCTTGCCTACAGCTAGATTATTTCAAAGAAGAAAAGTATTTTTTCCAGGGCTTCCTCGTTAGAACTACCACCCATCCCTACTTAAGAACCATGACTACCAAATAGCTAATACAAGACAGACTGAATGAAAGGGAAGAGAACCAAAAGCTGTAAATCATGCAAGGCAATCAAATTAGTTTCCCATTCAGAACTGTTGCTTAATTGTAAACTGCTGTTTAGTAATCCAAGAGAGGCTGCATTGCATTTTCCACCACTGCTTGGATTGTCCAGTCTTTGACAGTAAAAAAACCTTGGCTTTCAGGAAACTGTGCCTTCTGCAACTAAACCATTTTGCTCTAAAGGCTGTCTAGAGACTATTACACAAGTTCAGGTAACAATGACAGATTTCACTCTACTGCAGTTAAAATGTTTCACTTCAAACATGTTTTTAGACAGAATGCCAATAGCTGTCATAATCAACTTCAAGCTCGTGCTGAGTAGCCTTCTTGTCTTAGCTAGTTCTCCTGAGGACTAGGTTAGACAGTTCTCACAAGAAAGATTTTTCCATTTAAATGTATCAACCTTTCAAATTTTAAGTAGTAACTACTATATGAGAGAATAGAGACAGTAAGCAACTTTGATGCAGGCAAACTTCGTGTTTCCATTAAAATATTTTCTTATATTCTGCTGTATCCCATATTTTATTTGACAGGTGAGAATTTTACTGGCATTGGTTAAAGTTTATCTCACTGCAAAAGTGCAAGATCTGTTAGTATCTTCTCAGTTATAAGTATTTCGCCTATAAAAAGACATTATAAATTGAATAGGCTGGAGCTAGGAATTTTTTCACGTCTTTACAAGTCAAATAATAGAATAAATGTTCATGGAGTCATATGGAAGTACTTTTTTTCTTTTTTTTTTTTTTTTTTCCCTGAGGCCATTTAAATAGGGAACATCCAATAGAACAACCAGGGATGTCTTCACTTCAAAAAGACAGAGCTTTAAGGAAAACACTGGATCCCTTTATGTACACTGGTGTGAGGGCTTTAATAATGGGAAGCTGTCTAGCTGATCTCAAGTTATACTGTGGAGATTATCCTCTTTTTACAGCTATCCAGGTGCCATAAAATGCCTCCACAGGCCTAATTCTGTGATGTGGATTTTGACAGAGATGCTGTTCATAGTCATGAAAGTAAAAGCTCCATAAAATCTGAAGGAAGCAGAGTGTAAATTGAATCTAAACGGGCTCCAGCACAGTAAAACCAAAAGCATTTCTTAAAAACAAGTTTTCCTTTCAATTCGCTCCAATAGTTTGTACTTGCATTTTACTATATAATTTTGCTGATCAAGCACTTTTAAAATAAGTCAGTTGAACAGAGCGGATTCCTATCTTCTAAAGATGAAACAAAATATAAATCAGTTACACATCTTTGCTGTAATTATGGTATTTGGCCAGTAGCTTTTATTGAGGTAGGTTAGAATTTATTGCTCATCTGAGATAACTACTTCTTTTACATGAACTTTCTGAGGCTGCATCAGCCATCTCAAAGGCATTAGTAAATTAATACATCCATATGCAGAGCATTACGGTTTCTCAGGCACCCATTTAAAAATATAAAGATATTGAAAACTGGGCAATTCACGGAACTGTTTGTATGAAACCCATGCTTTTAACTCAGTATCGTATAGTATAGTGGTTCTAGCTTGAATGGTTTGGAAAGAAGCTTGTCCACAATTCCATCACTAAAGTGACTTTAAATGTTGTAAAGAAAAAAGAAGCAAATAGATTAAAGAAGGAAAGGTCTGATTCTGCTACTGTGACATAGAAATATGGCAGTAGGATTAATAAAAGGTGATAATTCCAAGCATTACATAAGGAGAGCAAAAGCTGACTCACAGCCAGCAGAGAAGACAAAATTAATACCTTAATTTACCAGTGTGCCTTTTGCATGATTTCACTAGAACTGTACTTACCACTTCAGCAGAAGTTCCTGCTATGCAGAGAGCAGATGCCAAGTTGAAAGACCATGGTTTCATGGATGGTAAAAGAGTTAATTTGAAGAACTGACAAAGTACTTCCACAGAACAGTTTGAGAAGGTGCAGAATAAGACCCTGCGAAAGTCCTACTTAGAGTCTCATCAGTAAATCATCCTGAACCCCCTTGAAATGTGCAAAAGGCTTTCAAAAGCAAAAGCTAGTTCTTTTCTAAGTAGAAATAGAAATGAAAACTTTTCAAATAAAAAACAAACAATAAACATAAGAGCACTTGTAAATTAAGATCTTACCATGTTTTTGGTGGACAAATCCTCTTAGGCTTGGTTTAAATCCAATTTGGTCAGTTTCTGGGTTTTGGCAAACTGTACGGTCCTCTTTATGCACTAGGAAAAGTCTCTCTGCCACCTTGCACTTTTGGCAGGTTTTCTGTCCCTGATTCTTCTCAGCAGCTTCCGCTGTGCCATGGGCACTCCTGTTGCTGGACCTGTCTGCCCTTGTGCTCTGGAAGCTGCTCTACCAATAGCAGGTTCAACAGCTCCAAGGGCAAAAGAGTCTCTCTTCCTCTCCAAGAAGTCTCTCTTCTCACAGTTATTTCCTTTCTGAAGAATACAACAAAGAAATAAATAAAATACATATTGAGCACCGTGATATGGAAGAAATTGTTAGATATAAATACATTTTTCCTTATCTTTTCCCACATTTCCTTTTATCTCAGAGATTATTTTAAATTTCTAAATATTTTAATTTATTTTTGATAATTTTAATTAATTAAATCAATAAAACTCATTTAAAATATAGCAGTCATCATACAAATAAAGTACAGACACTGAAGACCCTACAGTTTTTTGTGGACTGGTATTTTACTCCTTGCTGATGGTGGACTTATGCAGAGCTATGTGATGGGAAGGAAACTTAACCAAATAGCTAATTATCAATACTCTTATATTTACCACACTCCTCAACATAAAGTGATGTGATCCTCTGTGTTCCTGAAGAGATTAAACTGCAAAGAGGAGCCGTGCATATAGACAACAGTAGACTACAGCAGTTACATGGTTCCTCAGAGATCTGATTTGGCACCTTTATATCTTAATTAAACAACCACCTAGGGAAAAAAAAAAAAGATTTATTATTATCCATAACCAGTCTGAACACAGTTAATAACATTAAAATTTGCTTTGATTCACCACCAGTGGAATTGTTCCAGAATTATATAAAACATCCTATTGGTAGAAAATGCAGATTTGATATTACAACTGTGACTGAGCGCGGACACTAAAAGTTTAGGAGGAAATGCTTTTCTTAAAAACTTTTTAGTCAGCTGCCCTGTAGAAAGAAAGCTTATTCATTCACTTGTCTACCATCTCTGCCCAGTCACTGCTGTTCCTCCAGGTTTTGCAAAGACCCATAAATGAACAGATAAGAGATTCAAATCAGTGCCCCTGCTGAGGGCAAGGCAGGCATGTTTTGGTCATCAGACTTTACTTGTCTGACGATAGCTTACCAGTTAATACATACATACATTAGCACCATCTGCAGAGATGCTGTCTCTAGTGATGGAGACTTGTTTGGAGTATTATGGCTTAGGAAGCAGGGAGAGCAAAGCCTGAAAGGAAATGGGCTTCAAGATTGTTTCTGCTGTGTAACAACAGTATACACTGATTGCTATTACTGAATAAGGTTGTTAATCTCACACTGTTAACAATGCTTTTTGTGTTTAACAACCCTGTCCTTGAGGCAGTAGTATCATAACACAACTGTTCTCAGGACACAGGGAAGGCACTGCTCACAGGAGGAGGAACTACATTATTAGAGCGACTGGTAGAGCTGGAAAGAATAGACCACTTTCCCTGTACCTTATTGCTTCTCAGGTGGAAGAACGTCCTTAAACCCTTATCTCCTTTCTCATTCTTTTCTTATTTCCAATTTTTAGGCTGTCATTTTAATGTACTTTTCCCTCCTCTCCCTCAAAACAGGGCTACTGGCCTGAAGCCTCCAAAATATTGTCTTATAGTCATCTAACAATTAAATAAACTACCAGATTTAGAATGCAATTACTTTAACCCCTTACTTTTAGAACATCTGTAAGACTTCCATCCTTACCTCCAGA
Source organism: Charadrius vociferus (assembly GCF_000708025.1). Lineage (NCBI taxonomy): Eukaryota > Metazoa > Chordata > Aves > Charadriiformes > Charadriidae > Charadrius > Charadrius vociferus. The sequence goes on from NW_009650250.1 coordinate 2,729,400, forward strand.
GGTCCCTTCCAACCTCAACTATTTTATGATTCCATGGTTGTAACCTGTAATCTTTACGATTCTAGAATCAAGACATTCCGTCTGCTGAGAAAAGAATGAATGCTAGCAGATCTAAACAATTCATTGGTTTTGCCATTTCTGTTTAAGGCTGTGAACACTCTTGTTGAGGGAATTCCCCAGAACTGGAAGAAGCAGAAGCCTGGCGATCAGAAAGGAGGTCAGTTAATCATCTTGTGTTTATATTCAGTCCTCAGGGTTATCCATTTTTTCTCTCCTTTTGAAACCAAAGCATCTCAGAGAAATTCATTTTTGTAGGGGTGGTTGGCAGAAAGGATGGTTTAATTGAATTAAGCTGTGAAATGATGCAATGGTTTCAGTGCAAACAAACTCAGCCCTTTATTGATGCAAACTTATTTGTGGATCACTAAATATGTAACGACCAGAATAAGAGTATTTTGGACCACGGCCACCTTGTTCCCTACTGTTGGTGCAGTCCTTTGAGTAGATTGCTGAATGACTGCAGTTCACAGCAAACACAGAAAAACAACTTCTCAGCTTTTGTATACGCTCAGGAAGCTCATAACCTCTAGCACAGGGCAAGCACTGAGAATTGGTTATGCATCAGAGGTTTTGATGAGCGAAAATGCAGAGCCTCATCTTTTTTTCAGGATTAAACTGAAAAAAAACAGAGCTTTTCTATTGTTTGTTTTTCTCTTAGAGGAGTCATTAAAACTGATTGCTCTGGCTGATTTACAGGAACTCAGGTTAAAACAATAAAGAACTAAAATGCTTACTGAGAGGATAATGCAATTTGCTTTGCTAGTTATATCATTGCAGGTGGGCACAGCTCTAAGTCTGAACATTCCCACAGAAAATATCCTCAAAGCATCACGTTAATAGACAATAGAAAACAGTCAGAACAGTTTTCACAGAAAGGATAATTCCTGGAGGCAGAATATTTGCTAGTGAAATGAACTAAATTAACGTTTTAAATTAGTACTGTGTGACTTATGCAGATTCTATGGACTAATTAACCGTTTCACCTCCAGTTAAAAATTGTTTGCTACTTGCAGGAAGAACAAACTAGATTAACCCTCTACATCATCAGGTAATTTTAGTACTTAAGTGTCATCAAATATGAAAGAAACTGTATGATCCGAGATGAGAATTTCTATCCCATTCCTCAACTGAATACAAATGTGCATAATTCCAATCCTTTTCAAATTGACAATACTTTATTGCAAATCAACACCATGAACATCTCTTTGACAAATACTCTAAAAAAACCTTGTTACTTTAAAGCCAATGATCTAGCAATCAGCATATATCCACTGCAAGCGCCTGATGGGAAGGTGGCAGAGAATACTTGACCTGCTTGACCACAACAGTAGCATGTGAGAAAGGTTTTGATTACAACTGTATTTTCACCACCTGAATATCCCCTTCACATATACCTTGGCAAATATGGCTCACTGCTTTCAAAACCAGCAATCCTCTCTTGCCCTTTGGGAGCAGCTAGCCTGGTGGAAACGCAGAGGCCGGTCATACATAGGCCTCCTTTCCTTAACACCTTGCACCAGCCACTTTCCCAAGGTGTGTTACGCAGTAAGTATTGCTGTGTACATTTTGATATCTTGGGTTCAGTTTCCCTGGAGTCCAGTCCCAGTTAGTGCTGTATGAGTTTTCTTTACCTTTAGCACATGACTGCGCATGGCTGACAGGACGCACACAAATTACTTACACCAAGTACTTCTGGACCCCTCCATTACTGCCGTGATATGGAAGCCAGACTTGGATAAGTGAATCACCCTGTCTTAAACTGGAATATGAATGTCACCCTGCTGCGGTGATTTGGTGCGGTCTTTCCCCTTTCTTTAGGTTATTATTGCTAAATGCTAGAAAGGGGGAAGAAAGACTCGAATGGATCATCTGGTGCATCCGCCTGCCCCAAATCAACTAAAGCATTTTTGACAGATGGTTCTGTAACCACCCTTTAAAACCTCCAGTGAGTAAGCTTCCCCAGCCTCTATATGCAATCTATTCTAGTCCTTCATTATCTTTGTCATTGGAGCATTCTTTCTACAAAGTTCCTCCTTAATCTGCTTCTGTTCCAGTTTAAGTGTATTACTTTTTGTCTCACAACTTGAACAGAAGAACACTTTATTCCCCTTCCTCTTTGCAGAAACCTTTAAAATATTTAAAGCCTGCTGCATGTCTCAGCTGTCTTTTCTTTGGGCTAAAATCCAGTTCCTTCCATTTTTCCTCACAGGCCAGTAGAGTTTCAGACAAAGTGGGTAAGAGGACAAAACAGAGAATATGAGGTCACGTTCTCTACCACTACCTGGAATTTCAGTCTGAGGATGTTAAAACAGAGTCAAAGGAGAGTCAAGACACTTCCCGTACAGAATTTGAATTATACTCACAGCTGAAAGCTTCCTCTACTTTGACACTTCCAGGAGTCTTATCAAACAAACCAGCCACCCTGAAGCAAAGTAGCAAAGACAGAGTTCAGAAAGGCTGCAGGTAGCTAAGACTACCTCTGAAATAAACTATGAAAGACTATCAGGAAAAGTTTTTTTTCTCACTTCTTCTAATCAACACCAAAGATTCGCACTTACATAGTAGCAAACCTTTCTATTTGGACAGTTTCTTTTTATAACATGGAAGATATTTCCCAAGTCACCAGGGCTGCTGGGCTGACAATCTCAGTGATCAGTGGGTCCAGCTGAGGTCTTTCTCAGTGCATAGGAGAGTGTTAACACTTTTTCTGCCATTTGCTGCGTAGATGCTTCAGGTACCTTGCACCAGCACACCAGGTGCTTTTAAAGTCATCCTTGGTATTCCCAATTGCTTTAAAACTCATCCTGGGAATTCCTGATTGTGGAAGTAGCATAACAATACTGAGTATTTGCAAATAAAAGCACAAATATGGAAGATCGGTTTTTCAGAATAGGAGAAACCTTTTTCATTCATTTTCATATGTAAGCTAACTGCATTACTAGCTTTTTGCTCATTTACTTTGCATGTGATTGAATTTTTACCGAGAAATTCAGTATTTCCTACAGTACCTGTCTCTCAGAAAGGAAAGTGCAAACAGAAGCAGAGCCATACCTCTGACACTGAAGTTACACAGAGGCAGTTTGTTTAGCAGTATGGTGCCTCAGCATGAATTTGGACTGCGTTCTTGCTCGCAGAGCGCTGTATAATAAGTAAGGCCCATCACAAATGGAAAATCCAATTCCATAATAAGTTAAGAAAGCAATCGCAAAATTAAGCCCACAATTGGATGTAAATGGGCAGGCCCCTTATGTTTCTTTGCTAAGAGTCCTGAGGAAGGAGACCTTTATCATAATGTGTTCAAAATAATCTAGAGGGAAAAAGCATAGCTTCACAACATCTGGTAGAGACTAGAAAAGTTTAGTTGTATTTACAGATAAAACAAGTTAGAAAATCCATAGGCACTTGGATAGGTACTGAATTAAAAAAAATAAAAATCAAATTCACCCTATTTTCCCCTCTATAAATTGACAATAGGATAATTTCTATAGACTTTTTATAAATTTACTCTACAAGGTAAAGTTAGAAGATAATTTTTAATAGCTGTAAAACAGTGAATATGCAGGAGAGCAGCTAAGCCTCATGAGGACCTTTCTGATAAATAAGCTTGCTTTAATTACATAGATGAGAAGTCAGCAAATGGTAATTCATATCCAGCCTTTGCGGAAAAAAAATGCAGTGTACGGTCCTAAGTATTAGAATTACAGTATTAAAGGAAACATTTTCATCCTTCCAGCCCAAGTTTGCTTACTCTGATTTTTAAATGTATGAGTGACAAAATACTCATGATAGCTGGTGAAACTAGAAAAGAGCAAGAAAGCTCAGCTTTTAAACCACAGGTCTCCAAATGTTGTACTGGATCTCTATTGCAGCTATCCAGCTGGGGTTACGCTGGATTTCTACCCCAGCTAGAGGAGAGGACTCTGAGGTAGAGAGCAACAAACAATTTACCTAAGGTGACCCAGAAGCAGGGACAGAGCCATGATGCCTGAGTTTCAAGTCTGTGCACCTTTAACTAGCAGTATCAGTAACATTAACATCAATGCAGTCTGTGCGAGGTAACACCCATTCTAGTGTCAGTACAGGCAATTCACATGATCTAGAAAGAGCAAGCAAATTAATGTCACCAGTATATATAACAGAGAGAGTAAACAAAGTAGCTGTAAAATAAGTAGGAAGCAAAACCTTACACTCTATATTGGTCTTAAGTGTCTTGCTTTACAGCCAGTGTTTAATTCAGTGTTATGAAATTTAAGGTATGCTACTTCTAAGCCATAGAATCTATCAGAGTGAATCCTTGATCGACCTTGGGTGGATGACTTGATGGACAGCTGGCATTTCAGGACAGTTTGTGCAGCACTTTTGGGCTGTATAAGGGGGGAAAAAGAAAAAAAGAAAGTAATGATGGTCACCAAAGATACAAAGCTCCTTCTGCCTTCATCCATATGCTATGAGCACTGCCCCTTCACCTTCCATATTATTAACCATGTATTTAAAAATGGAATAAAAACTAACACAGAAGCCATTCATCTATGGCAGACTGGAAATGTCAGGTTGAAATCACAGGTTGCAGCATGAAAATATAAAAGAATTCATGGCCTTTACAATTTTTTGGTCTGATTTGTGAATGAAGCGTGGATACTTATGGGAAACATTCATTCTCCAAATGGCTTTAGGTAGCATAACTCTAAATAAATACATAAGCAAGCCCTTTCTCTCTTAAAAATTTGGTAGTTGCATTCACATTATAATTGCTAAGTGATATTTGTGTTCAAAACAACACATTAATCATAAGAGACATGACCTTTAGAAAGATAACATTCTTGCTCTTTTTTTTGTGTTTGTTTGTACCTTGGGACAAGGTATTGCATAAGTTAAGGCAGGTCACACTTAATACAAATGGAAGAAAGGATAGAGTCATTTAAATCACGCCAGCTATAATTTTACATAAGAAAAAATATAGTTATATGCAATTGTTTCTGCAAGGTTCAGCAAAGAATTGTTTGGTGATCTCTTCTTAATTACTAGATAACATTTTCACACACTGATTTCACATCTAACTAATATCATCTTTCTAATAAATAAGACTGATGTCAGAAGGAAGGCAGAAACTCCAGCTGAGGTCAGAATACCTAAAATGGGAAGACAAAAAAAAAGTACAAACCCAAGAACAACTTCCAGCCTAGGTTATTTTTTTTCAGTGTTGTTGGAAGTATTTTACCTGAAGAAAATAGAAACACCCTAAGCTGGAAAGACCTCATTGTTCCAATATCTACAGAAAGTTTTTTCTGTTTTATTCTCTTCGAAAATATATGTTGTAGAGGTCATTTCAATGAAAATCATAATGAAAATGGCTGAAGAAAATATGCACTCTCTTACACTTGTGCACATGCATGAGCATATCTATAATTCATTAAAACTCATGAGAGAAGTGATCAGAAAGGGAAAAATCAAAGTTTATCCTTATCAATCATCCAAGCTTTTTACTAGGAAGGGGCTTGTACCCTGGATTTGCAAATCCCATCCCCGGTAATATAATTATGTGACCTGTCAGAAATGAAATTGCATGTCATGAAATACTGCACAAGCCCATAAATAATTAGTGTTTCCATTTTCCAAAGCAAATTGATAAAACTGGTATTTGACTTAGTTCTTTCAGCCCAAGAAGCTCTGTCAGACTTGTGATGTTAATTCAATCTTCCACAGATGGAATGATAAAAACAGAGATTTCTGAACTGAATCCCCTTGCCAGCATGAAGGGCAGCTTAGATTTAGAGGAGTTACAGGAGGTTCAGAGTCAACACAAATGACTTTTAAAATACAGCAAATATTGTGAGGATTTTTTTTTTTTTTAATCTATTCAATCTAGCCATTCTTCTGTCTAATTCATTGGAAGGCACCCTCTGGTTGTGTGGAATATGGGATGGGACTTTCTGCCCATATATTTTTGCAGTCCTGTCAGGTGTCATTTGCACCAAAGGCATTCTGTATTTTTGTGATACCCTCACTCTTCCAGAGAAACCCCAACTGAGTACAAAACTCAGTGACCAACTGATTCTGGAAGCAGATCTTGTCCTTGCATTTGAAAACTATAATTCTATGGCAGATACCCATCAGTGCATCTTAGTCCCAACATCAACCTTGCTTAAGGTCAGACATTTCTGAAAAGAAATGTGAATTCACTTCATATGAATTAAAAATAAAAGCAAACCTAAGCAGATGAACATCTGAACTTAGGCAGCATTCAGCAAATACTACTTCACAATACATGCAGGAATCTTAAGTGGCTCTTCTGATCCTTAAGACTTGAGATCCTGGCAAGACTGCTAATGAAGTCAGCCGAGCAAGACTGGCTGCTTGCTAGAAACATGACAGTTTAAAACCGAGGCAACTGTCAATTTTGGCCCAATATTTGTTTCTGGAGAATAACATACAAATTAGGAATAGAACTGTTCAAAAATCAAAACCATCCTGCAGGGAGTATCATATTCATTCAGATGGAAGAAATGCATCTTGGCTTATTTCAGATTTGTTTGCTAGGAAAGCAATTCAAAAATCACCCAGATTAAACCTTTATCAATTTGAGCTGTCTACATTTCTATTAGTACCCCAAATTGGTTTGGGACACAGACTAATGAGAACGATATGACAACTATAATTTAATTTTGATTTTGTAGATCAGCAAAGTTTGCAGGTGCTTCCAAAGAAGCTTGAGGACAAGTATAATAGGGTGTGCAGGATTTGGACACCAATAGGCTTGCTGCTTGGTCACAATCACACATCTGGGCTGGAATAAGAGACCCAAAGCGGATAGATAAGAGTCCTCAACTGCAGAAAGACTGTGATTATGAGGCAACAAAGTACAACCTGGAATGTCTCATTATGGTTATAAAATTGACCTATGGCATCATAAAAAGAAAAAACAAGCGACCTTTGCAAAGTCCACAAAAAATCCAAACACATGGTCATTTATAGCTGTCCAAATAGGGATACACTAGCAGGTCAGGCAGATTCATCCAATACCCGAAAAACACCCCATTATCCTCACAGAAGAAAAAAAAAAAAAAAAGACTAAAGGGAATGTATGGTGCAGAGTGGAGATGAGGAACTTTATTCTGCTCTTGATACTTTGAATAGTATCAGTGGAGGTTGAGAAGGTGCATCAGGGTATAATTCACATAGTAAGTAAAGGAGGGACAATCTTTCAGATGTAAGCACACCTGGACTATTGGCTAATGTGTCCATGTGATTTTCTCTTTCATGAGTTTACTACACTAGTGGTCAAATGAGTCTTCACTACACAGAGATGACTACACTGCATTGCCTTAGCAACACCATCTTCTGCAAAGAAAAGCTGCCCAGGAATTTGCTGATGAGATGGTATAACGTTCATGACCTAGGTCTTTCCCATCAGCATGGCGTGTATGAATCAGAATATTACAGCAGCAAAGGTATAATATTTTTTTAGCTAGCCATATGGCCAGCCTGAGGCATGCTGCTTGGATAGCAATGGCCTGTTGGACCACATGGATAGGGAAGCCATGCTGCTCGGCAATGCCACCACTCACCTACTCCATATCAAGGGTAGCATAAGGCTGTCTCCCAGGTGGGGATGTGACCAGTGCCGTAAGTGGACAAGCATGGGAAGTAGTGGGCACTCCATCATCTATCAGAGCTCCAGCCTCCACTGCTGGATGGTTGCTGTTGCCATGTTGCAAGGAGGACCTAGAAGGAATAGCAACACTCAAGGCCTGATGATGCTTTCAAGAACTCAACATTTTACAAGGAAGTCAGGGCCCAAGACAGAGCTGCATCGAAACTCCTCAGCCAAAAGCAGCCTAAGCTTTTATACTTTCTAGCTCTTCATGGGTTAAATTTATGTTAGAAATCTCTGAGGGACTCTTTTATCTTTTTGGAGTAGCTTTTATTAGCCATTAGCTTAAACAATTTGCTTCATTTCGGAACTAACTGCATTTAATCTTCAAAAGTAACATTCAAACACATCAACAAAATTTAGGCAAAAATGTTCATGAGCTCAATCACAAAACCTCCCCAGCTTGATCAGTAATATTTATAAGACTCCACACAAGAAATTTACTCGTGTTCCTCATAAGCTTCTGTAATAAGTTTTTAACTTCTATTTGTCATTTATTAACTCCTAAATTATTATTTGCAAACTGTCCCCTAACAGACATTATCTAAATCTTAATTAACGATTTTATTTCTGGCCTTTTGTGAGTTATTTGAATGACTCCACAAAGAAACAACTCACTAAGTTATGTGTTTCTCAAAATAAATTGAGTGAAATATATTGCATACATCTGCTAAGGTAACCGAAGCTGTGCCTCACCTCCTATTCCTAACAGTATTGCAGCAGAGTGCCACATTGTCTCTGGACACCAAAGTAGGACTTTGTGTCATGACAGCCTTTATATGAAAACTTATCTGATTTAATCTCTCCTTTAGTTGCTAATTAGTCCCCTTGGTCCAACTGTAAAATGAATGTGAGCATGTGCACAGGCTACGAAACAGACTCTTATTTGTGGGTGGCTTTGACATCCTGGAGAGTTGCAGAGCTCTCTGTCTGCAATCTACTTCTCCCAAGGGCTTCTTGGTTTTCTCAGTGTCCGGTCACCATGCCAGGAGAATGATGACACAGTTTAGAGGGAGTCAGGAAAAGAAACGTTTTCAAAAATGACTCCTGATGCAGGGGAGCTCTGTTTAGGTACAATAGAGGATCCAGGATATCTCAGGTCCAGCATATAATGCCAGATGATTTCCATCAGTTATTAACACTCCCCTCAGTATGTCATTGCAGCCAGCCTGCAAATGAAGGCATAGGACTGCAGATTTACTAAGAATTCCTTTTAAATAGCTCCTGAGAAGACTCTGACACCACTGGTTGTACTGTCATTGCCTACTGTGCACAATGTGGGGGAAGGCGCTGTTTAACATTTCCTGTATTTGTGCATGAGGCACTAGAAAGATCATGGCAATATTTGCAACCCACTTTTAATAGTCAGCCTCTGCTCAGCAACAGGAACTTCAGCTCATTTCGCTGCTAGGTCCAACTAACAGTGCCTCCCCAGCACAGTGTGCCATCAGCTCGCCTTTCCCAGTCCCACTAGGCAGTGTTGGCACAGCTGGCTGACTCCAGGCAGTCCATGTGCTGACGCTCTT
>NW_009650250.1:2738661-2770855 GCF_000708025.1 Charadrius vociferus
CGCTCTTCCAGAAAGGAATCTGAAGACACTATTTTAGACTGTGAAGTTCAATTTGTACTATGGTGTCTTTGGGAGCATATTTCTTCTAATAAACTTAGCCACAAATAGCAAAAAAAAAAATTTTTTAAGCATTTTAAGCTTGTGCAGTGATGAAAACACATGAAATTTTTGCATAGAAATTCGTTCAGATGTTTACATGTAAACACATGTTCACACGAGTTTCCATGAATGCAGTTTTCAATATGCTAGACCAGTTTCTCAGCTGGTACAAATGTGCCCCAATCTTTCACTGTCCATATAAGTACTTCAGTAGAACAATACCATCTCATGTCAGCTGAGATTTGTTTCCTGGATTAGGCTCAAATGTGTCTCAAAACTCAAAGTGAAACTTATTAAGTGTGGCTGAAACTTGCCTCCGTTTTGAGTTGCAGGTAAATGTTTCACATTTCAATGCAAATGCATGATTCAGCTCAGGTTCATTTGAAATGTATGCACACAGACTGAATATTTCTTTCAAATACTCAAACCAGATATAATTTCAGCTTCAAGTTTTATTGTAAACATTTCACACAACTCAAATTCAAATCAATTTGCAAATTCAGATAACATTAACCTGTAATTTCGGCAAAGCAAACTCCAGAAATTGTGCCTAGTTCTATCACCTAGCTCTCTGAGTTCTATTTCTTAAAATATACAAAAAGGCAACCCTCAGATTAGCAATTGACCCACCACTCTCAAGTATGCTAATTGTAATTAAGACCCTCATTCCTCATTTGGAAATAAATCAGAGCACTCACTTAATATGGAAAAAAATAAACAAAGATTTATGTTTCTTCACTATGCTTTTAGATTCTGTATGATTATAAGCGCTTTGTGGAACATGTTTGAAAGGAAGCGAGAACTGATCTCATACATGTATCAGGTTAAAGACTATATTTTGTTTGGTCCAAAATAGGATGCCTCTTTTTTGTTTTTCTGAATTACTTTTTCAGTATATAGACTTATGGCATAGAAGTAAGTGAAAGAGCATTTCTACACAGTGCTGCTAAACTTTACAGATGGGGAAAAGACAAGGTCTATCAGTTTCTAGTCTGATTCTCTGTATGTGACAGATTACTGTAACAAATCAGTAAGAACAAGAAACACAAAACAATACAATTCTGCATTATTAAGCTTAGGTATTTTTAGCAAATTCACGAGTGTTAAAGAGCAGGCAGTATCATGCTATGCAGTTTGAAAGGTCAAACAATCACTAGACTCAAAAAAGAAAGTATCAGAATTTCTGAGAAAAGAACACTGATTTGGACATTCAGAGAAATGGGAGAAAAAAGAAAATAAAAGAGGAAACGAGATTAAAAAAATACAAGCATGCACACTTATCAGACAAGGTAGTCATACAATTGGATTTCCCTCTAATAGACTATTTTAAGTTTGAAACTTTAGATCTTTTTAGTTTTCTTTCACGCGGTGGATGAAAATGCCAAAACCCTAAAGTTTCCTCTCTACTGGAAACTGAATGAAGATTTTTGTTATTTTTTCATTAATAATAGGGTATGACATTCTGGTCAAGTAACAAAAAAAGACACAGTCCGTTGTTCCAGGAAGTCATGTAGTTAATTATATCAATATACTATCATTAATACACAGCATCAGACACAAGTTTAAATGTTCCACACTGAACACTCAAGTGAATATTTATACAAGAAACTGTCATTCAGCAGTAGAGGTAAAACTAAACTGCCAATGCAACGTACAGTAGTGCAGCATGTAGAAGCTGATCCCTTAGAAAACACCAGCTGTTACAGAACGGTGTGGCACGTCTCATTGGAAAAGGTTTTCTGCAAGACTGCCTTCCCTTGGGAAGCACCGTCACCTCAGCGCCTGGTGAGGGCCTTAGTTTCAGCTCATTCAATGGCACTGGCTCAGCAATCTAAAACTCTTCCACAGCTCCAAGACGGAGGATATGGCAGTAATTGAGCCTACCAGGGACAGGTAACAACACATTTCTTCACCAGATATTCATCTGCATGGGAGTCAGAGCTTTCCTGGGGACATTTCAGAACAGAGGTGGAAACTTAAAAGAAATCCAAAACTTCATTGCAAACTTTATCGCTTTTAATGCTCAGGAAAAGGGGATTTTTACCTTAGTTATCTAATAGAATATGAATTCTATTAGATAATAGAATTAATTAATTAATATAATATTAGATAAAATAATTAAGAATATGCTTAAACAAAGAAGAAACCCTGGAATCTACTAAAACAAAACTGACCTCATCTATCTGTGTGCAGAAAAGATGAGTGAACAAATCAGAAACATGCCTACGTAGGTTACACTGGACTAAAACAGAATTGCTCACATAAGGAGGAGAATTCATATTCTGAGAAAGCTGACACAGAAACCTCTGCCTGTGATTTATTGATTTGTAATGTCAAGTAAGGTCAGCTAAGCAGCAACCAGGTATCTTATAGTAATTATGTCCTTCTGATAGGAATACACAAAGAAATTTCTGGTTACCAGAGAGGAAGCATAATTTTTAGGTTCACAGAAATTGTGGATGAAATATGGTCAGTACGGAACAGATTATAAATGCCTCTCCAAACATTTCCTCAGCTATACAGACCACCTGAATATGTATGAATTGGGAATACAGCCGGTATTGCCCTTAGTCTAATTTACGTGCTTGATTAATCCAGAAGAGTTTGCAAATATGTCCCATCATGATTTCTTTTGGTCTTAGTAGCTGGTTTTTAAAAACATATAATGGGGAAAAAAAACCCAAAACCAAATCATAAACAAACAGGAAATACTGCGGCCATGCCTTCTAAAGCCTATACCCCTGTTGTCTGCTGACAGCATACTGCAGACCAGATTTCCTTTCAGTATCTGACCCTTACTTTGCGATCTTGATAGTCAACCACCAGGAATGCCATGCAGAGTATCCGAAAGCTGTTTGTGATAGAGATCTGTCCATTTGGAAGATGGGAAAGAAGCCAAGAAAGTTGTGCTGCAGCCACACCAAGAGCCTTTCTATTTCACAGCTCTTCTACCTTTTTAGAGACTTGCTATAAATTAAAGAGCATGAGGAGTATGGTGTGAGGTTCAATAGCAGTTCAGATGTAGCAGCAATGATCTATATGCACAATGACGCCTAACTCGCCCTTTTAGTGCTGTTATTAGCTTTCAAAAGGAGTGGTAAAATACCCTTGGTTCCAAACACTGAAAAGCAGTGTAAAACCCAGTGTGCCATGAAAACCAAAGCACCCTTAAGGGGATCAGCAGATCTAAATGAGATTTTAATGTTAATAAGTGATGACTGACTTTTTTCATAACTAGCTCACATGTCTTCAGCAGACAATGGAGCATCCACGGTGCACTAGCAACAGGTTAAGTGGACAAACTCATCCTTTAGAAAGAATTAACAGTCCCCATTTAAAAATGCAACTGATTTCCAGAAAGACAATTTTCAACATTGTTTTTGAGGTCTTTATCAGCCCAGATCTGAACAGTACCACCATTAAAATATTATACTTATGTGGAAATAAAAAAACATGGGACTTGAGTAGAACTGGATGGAATTACCACCCAACTGAGACTCTAGCCTATGGGTGAGAGGTTGTTTCCATGTTTCCATCAGAAATATTTTGAGCTCTGTTAGGTTGTTCTGACAGTAATCTGGGACTCTGGAGACTGGGGTTCAGTCTCCTGCTTTGTAGCACATAACCAGTGAAGTCTGAGGAGGTGACTTCATCCATCTGTGCCTAAACTTCCAACCTGTAAAATGGGAGTATTGTTCCTTACTTCTCAGGATGAAATCAAAATAAATACATTACGCAATTTATTCCATATGCACTAGGACAACTAAAGCCTCTGTGTGTACATTTTCTCCCCTTTCCCTCACCTGCCACAGGAAATCCAGCTTTTTTGTGCATCTCCATTACATCTGTGCCAGACAAAACCCAGCACGGGTAATACCTAGTTCAAATAACAGTTGGCCAGACAGTGCCTCCTTCCTGACTGGCACACCAGCTGCTCCCAGGCAGAATGTACCACAGCTCGATTCTGCCAACTTGACCATTAGTAAACAATGATTTATGTTTTTCTACTCTATCCAGCTTCCATTTTTACAAAAACTGTAAGAACATAAATATGTCTACATCTTTTGCCCTCTTCAACCTGTCTCATGAGTTCAAAAGTTCCTGGGAAGTGATCATGTACAGTTCACTTTAAAAAAGAAAAAAATCAGCTTAAAGATGAATGGGAATTGCTTTAGGAGGGTGTAATTACATTAACAGAAGATATACATCTTATAACTGTGGAGATTTGTCATCTTATGTAATGGCAGGGGGATTTCTGAGGTATGTTCCTCAAACTGATCAAGTTGTCATCAATTAAATAATTATAGTCTGCACTGATTTTACCATTAAGCTAGGAAAACAATGTGTATTTGAAATCCTAGCCCAGACTTTTTTTTTTCAAGTAATGCTACAGTAGTTTACCTCATGCAAGATAAAGAAAAAAAAATTTAGGAAACAGAAAAGACACAGCAGTATGAAGACCAAACGTATTGCATTCAACTACCATTGATCAGTCTTACCAAGTTTGAGCCCTTTGCAACACAAGCATCACTGTACTGGAGCCAAAATATAGATTAACAATTCTTCCGATTTATTAACTTTCAGTGTAGTTGCAAACAGGACAATCTCTGATGCCCTTGAGGTCTGACCCATTCTTGCAAAAATGAAAAGCTGGATCCTGCATTTTTCAAGCATAGGGGTTTGAAATATCAGGCCTAAATGTAAGTAGTACTAAGGCTCCAAGATGCATATTCAACTTGGCAGTCAACCTTTGAGAATTCAGATTTATCACAGAATCGTAGAATCAGATCTTTAAGATCATTGAATCCAACCATAAACCTAACACTGCCAAGTCCACCACTAAACCATGTCCCTAAAAGCCACATCTACAGGCGGTTAGAGTAAGTTTTAAGATTTAATAGGTTAATATCAGAAAGTTTTCAGTTAAAGTACAAGATTCACACCTTTTGCTAATGTAAGCAAAAGATCAATTTAAATATTACCTCAAAATATTGTCAGGTAAATGAGCAGAAGAATTAATCTGCTATCTGCTGAATCTGCAGAGCAGGTAGGTTAGTTAAAACAGATAAGACAACAGGTATACAGAAGGAGAATGAAAGAGAGGGCTGCACTGCTTATGAGGCACATGCTTTGAAATGGTAGAGCATTATCCATATCGAGCACTGGGATGTGTACTGATCATTCTGGCCTAAGCTCACAGCGGAAGAAAAAAGGTTTCTCAGTCAGGTAGAGTATTTCCCTCGTGGACTCAGTCTGATGTGTCCCATTCACTTGCACATTTCATGATTTTGGTTCTTTTGTGGCCATAAGGGAGGCCCTATCTACAAACTGCAAGGAATCTAATGATCTCATGAACTTACATGGTTTTGAAATGCACAGGACCTTTTCTTCTCTTCTAAGAAAACATAATTCCAACCAGTTTACTTGTGACAGTGTTGACCTTGGTACCTCAGGTTGAATCACCAGAAACCTCCATTACACATCAAGACAGACAGAGGGCATGTGGGTCACATAAAAAAGATTTCTTTTTGAATGGCTTGTGGGCATGGGAAACTGCCCCCAGAGCAGTACACTGCAAGACCAAAAAAAATCTGAAACTAATTTTAATTGCATTACAAAAAACACATGCATTGTTACTTATTTCATTTAAATACAACTGTCAGCTCTCCTGTTCTTACTCTTTATGAGATCCTGAAAGGCACAAAAAAAAGACTGTAATGCACTGAAATAAAGTTCAGCATGTCTTTATTATACCACTCTGCTTTTACCCAACTCTTTCATCCAAAATATCCCCTAAGGATGTTCTTTACTGATGTTTATCTGCCACCCAGTCAAAACTAAAAACGCTGCCTGTATACATTGGGATTATCTTTTGACTATTGATTTGCTGTTAGTAGTAATCTAAAGTGAATACAGGAATTCACCATTTCCAACACCAAGTCAGGTTTTCAGACAGCACCGAGCAACTGATTTAAGTAAGATGGGTATAGGATCCGAGATCATGCAGAAACTACAAATACTGTGACTGGTAGAACAGAATATTTGGTTCCTGGAAATGCTTGGCGTTTTCACAGAATCACAGGATGGCTGAGGTTGGCAAGGACCTGTGGAAATCATCTAGGCCAACCTCCCCCACTGAAAGCAAGGTCGCATACAGCAGGTTGTTCAGGACTATGTCCAGTCAGGTTTTGAGTATCTCCCAGGATGGAGACTCCACAAACTCTCTGGGCAAACCATTCTAGTGTTTGATCATCCCTACCCCGGAAAGTTTTTTCTTATGTTTAAATAGAGTTTCCTGCGGTCAAGTATCTGTATCCTGCGATCAGAATGATGTCACTATGAATCTTGTCATTTTATGTCCTAAAAAGCCTTCTTGTAAGGATGTTGTGATTATAGAAGCCTGTTAAGACACAGGCAACATTTGCAACATAATGATAAAAGAAAACTGACATCTTGGGATCACTAGTGTTAGAGTACCGTTTTTTTGAGATATACTTTGCTGAATGCTTTTAGTGGATAGGCACAGGAACCAGAGAAGATAAGCTGATTTGGTTTGTGGTATGTAGCAGTCCCCAGCATAAAGAGGCAGCTTTTATTTCAAGGGATTAAAAGAAATTTCTGGCAGAAGCAAATTAGGTTTGGTTATTGTCTAAATTTGTCTAGTACATAACAAAAGCCACAAGGTCTTCAAACCATATACAACTGTTCTCATGCAGCTCTGTGAAAAGTCATGCAATAGTGAGAAATGGCATGACTTAAATGCACTAGAAAACAATTATTTCATTTTATAAAGATGCTTCACTTAGGGTTCTTCACTTTATATTTTAAATCAATTATACTCCACGCTGAAAAATACATCAGGAATCAAATGTTCTTTGAAAAACAGCAATGAATTTCTCAAGGGTAAGGAAAGACAAATCATTGACTTTGGAGCTGAATGTCATGTTATAGTTGAAGACAATGTTCTAGACAAAGAATAATTGTGCCAGTCCTGCCAAACAATTACGCAGGTGCTTCATCTTATTCATATCAAGTTCACGGATGACAACCTCTTTCCTGACCCAACTATACAAAACTGTTTACAGGCTGTCTCAGTACCTTCAGATTGTCACAACCCAACACAAGAGTATGTCTGCACATTCATAAGAAAGAACGGATTGCTTTTTGTCCTCCTTGCATGACACAGAGTCATCATTTAAATAACTTGACTGTATATTTATCATATTTTTCCTCCATGAACACCATAATCAAGAATATAAAATGATCCAGTGCCAAGTCATCTGCCTTCAGTAATACGCACTTTCCCATAAAATGATCGCAGATGCACCTGGGTATTAGAAACCCAAGAACTTAACCAATTTGAAAAAGCTTGGGAGGAGGTCAGATACCACATAACTATTTAAACTTCTTTGGTCTATTTGGACTCTCTATTGATCTTGGAAACCTGTGCTATTACAGCTATTGTCCATCATTGAGACATTAAACTCTGAAACATCTTTTTATGTGCTTGGAAAACACACAGCACCATAAACTTTACTGAAATTTAAGTAATTTATCACTACCCATGCCATCATCAAGAATTTTATCTAGAAGCAATAATTATTTTTCTTTGCTTAACATTTCTCTCATTTCTCCTTCTCTTCATTGAGGCACTCAGAATATTTTAAGTCATATCCCCTCACCCATTCTCCCATGTCCTCCCTCCTCCTTTTTTTAAATATGCAAGCAATACAGTTGCATTTTAATAACTTCTTTAATTTTTATAAGTAATTCCATAATTGTGATCTTTCCCATAGCAGTTTACTGTCCCTAAACTTCCATTTTGGTGTTCATATCTTTCTGATAAAGGAATAAATATCCTGAAAAAAATGCAGTTTTCCAGACACTGCCAGACTGGAGCCAAGTCAACATAAGTGATTAATTCCTATTCCATAATACATGCATCAACAGTACTACTCAAAATCTTTCTGGCCACTTGTGCTACTTTGTTTCAACTTTCGATCCACCCTCCCTTATCTAATAACTCTCCATCTGCACAACTGGTTCACAGGTTTCTCCAGTGTGACTGTTGATTATTTGCGTTATTTTTCCTAAGAGTGTTTTGCTTCATTTTTTCTGAGTTGAAAATCGCTTTCTTGCATCCTAACCTTCCTATTATCTCTCTAACATCTTTAGCCATATCTTCTAAAAATCAACAGGAGCCTTTCTGTAAACTCTACAGGTGTTGGCTCTGGTTTAATTCCATTTGCACTGTTTCCTCATGCAACAATGCACGATCAATAGCACCAGTCAATTGCATGATCGCTGATCATATCTAGTGTGGAACTCTCACGTTGATAATTACTCTCCAGCCCAGCGGTCTCCAAACTGTTTTTGATTGCACACTGCTATCAGTAAAAAGTTTTTGAGTATGCACCTCCATATATATACTTATTTATAAATAATATACATGTAGTATGGTACTAATATATTATTTACATTATAAAAACATACATAAAAATGGAAATGAAAAGTGAATGGGATAAATATGAAATAAGCACTACTTAAACTAATATTTTATTAAAGGTACAAAAAATATTTTCTTCCCAACACCCCAATGAATGGCCGTGCATGCACCCCACTTTGGAGACCACTGCTCTAGCCCTGGTCCAGGGTACATTTCCACATCTTTCCTGAGACCTGAGAAAACTGTGCTCAAAATCTCCTCTGTTTAAACAATACTAAGGGTTTGTGACAAACTGAGGGAAAAAAGACCATTGCTTTATCTAGCCTCATTTACCTAGTAATAATGCAGGATTGCCGTTTCTTTTTTCATCCTTACATTCTTCCTCTTCTACACAGTTGAAGAGGCCTTTCTCTGTATTTTCCCATGTTGACTCAAATGAAGTGGGATGCCAAACGACATTTTTCTTGTTCTTTTCAGCATGTAACCTTAGTTAGTTACAAATGAAGAAACAAACGTTTAGGGGAAGATGAATCATTACTGCTAATAGAAGAAATGAGGTGCTGTGTTCAAACAACTTCTCTTATAATTGTCCTTTCTTCCAATAAGCTCACAATAATTCGAACCCCAACATATGAGACACGGATATATTTTATTTTTTAGAGCAGCTCCCATTTCAGAGACGCTCCTTTTTTAAAGATTTGTTATATTTATTTTTTTTCTCTGACATAGGCCAGGACTGTTAAAGAAGAGTAACAACAAAATAACCTCTCTGCAGTAAACATGACCAACGCTATATCTAAAATTACTATGAAGTGCTGTGGCACTGATTCCAGACTTTCCACCAGCTTAAGCATTAACATTCTCAGATTACAGACTGTATTTTATTTTCATAGTCAACACTATGAAATGAATGAAATGCTGTTCAAGAATCACCACTGATATCATACCAAAACTTAGAGCGAAGTCACTGGTGCTTTTTATTTCATCCCTAACACTCCCAGTCCATGGCATTTTGTAGGAAATACACATTACAGCTACCAGACACAGCTGGCTTCTGGAAAGAGGACAGCTTCCCTGCTTAGTGTATTTACTGATTATCATCATACATTTATACCCCACTTTGCTTAAACTGTTAATTTTTGATTGTTACAATTAATGTACTGCTAAACTCATATAGGTCTACCTTCTGTAGGGAAAAAACCTCAACAAAACCACCACCACCAAACAAAATAAAGGTATCCTGGAAATTCAAGCAATAGACAAACACAGTCCAAACCATAAAGTAAAGAAAAACAGTAGTGCTTTAATTAAACCAGTATTAAAATTATTTGTGTTGTATTTCCTTATAAAGAAAATACCTGTCAGGCATCCATAAAATTTTCCATGCTTCTCAATGCTTAAAGGAAAGGAGGCACAAAATATGTTTTGTTCACCTGTTCTTCATGAGACTTTATTTTTCTCTTTTGATAGATCAAAAGCCTTACTCGGATTGTTTGTCTTTCTCAGTTTGGTTGCCATTGCAAATGCCCTTCTGTGCTCCTGATAGTCTTCAACTCATTTCTCTGGGTTAGATAAATACTGCTTTTGAAGCTGTCTCATAAAGCTGTACACATTTTTGTGTGTCTCCCTCTATATACCTTCTATTGCCTATTGTGCCCATCATACCTTGAGCCTATTCTAATTTGAACATCACTGGAAATACAATGCTAGCACAGACAGTCCCCCAAATCTTTGTAGGTGTTAAAACTTGAGACAGTACAAGTGCTTTGGCCTGGCGGATTCCAGGTTGAATTTGCAGGATCTGTAGTACACAGGCAGAGCTGATCTGGTATTTATTGAGACTATAAATACAGGTAATTTTTAGGTAATTGCCTTTCAGAGCAACTTCCCTGTCTAAGCAGTAGAAGAAAACAGGGAGACACAAAACATTTTACAGCGAAGCTTTCTGTCAGGTTTTGACAAATGCTGCCTCTTTCATGCCACTGCCACATTCCAGCCAGACTCCTGCTATTTCAACATCGTATTAACACAGAACAAAAGCTTTATTCCATTAACTGTGACGCTAGCCCAAACACAGCTTAGTAGCCAGCACACTTGATTCCTCACCAAAGGCACCTTCCTTGACTATACAGTAATAAGGTACCATGGAAAATTCACACCCTAAGAAAATTTCCATGGTGTGCAACAACATATTTTGTAAAAAACATACTTGGTTTTATTTGGACCCTTAACTCCGTTCAAGAGAGCAGAAGATGAGTTTTCTGTTATACTCAAGTCCAGAACAATTCTGCTTATAATCACACAAGGGTTTTTCATTATACTTGAATGTGTTTCTCTAGTTAAAATGAATAATAATGTTCCAGTCATGTTTTCTAAGCAAACAAGAGTTAGCTGTAGCATAGTTTCTAGCTCATACTGGAAAACACATTGTCACCTCAAAATTCATTTAAACTCTTAGAAAGAACTGATTCTAGCACTATGCTTCTAAATTTGACGCATTCCTTGATCAAGACATTTGCAGCAACAAACAATAAACAATTTCCCATATACAACTGACAAAGCTCTCAGTTTATTTTTCTCTCTCTCTCTCTCTTTCTATTTGAATTCTATGAGTTCATAATCATGACACCACTGCATACAACTTAACATTATATTTCTCAAACATGTTTTACAAAGAATTTAATTTGCAGGCTGGAGAAGATTTGCAAAGATCAAGGACGCACTAAATATCAGACAAGTGGGTTATTACGGGTTGGTGTGAAGATCAAAAAGCCTTCAGTGATCTTTGGGTCAGGCAACCACGAGAGCCTATTCCTCACCTGCAAGTAAAACATTTTGGCACCTTGATTGGATTAACTCAGAGTGCCATAGCAAAACTCCAAAGCACAGTTGCCTCCCTCCTGTCTTAGCAAGCTTGAAAACAGACACTGTAGTTGTCATGAATGCGTGCACAGCTAAAACATTAGGATAACCTGACAGGATATTCACACATAATACACCTAGGCTGGGGGCATGAAACAAGGTTACGGCTTTCCAGAGAAATCAATGGGAATTTTGCCACTGACTTCATCAGAAGCAGGATTTCATCCAAAGCACGTAATTACATGCCTATCAATGTGTAACCTCATGACTGCTTTTGACTGGGCGGGGGGGTGGGGGGGGACTTAGGAGCTTTGGCAGCATGCCAGGAGGAACTGCTCTGCTGCCTTCCGTGCGGGTGCCTAGAATGACGTTAGCTGGCTGCTCCACTAAGCATATGCAAAATTGCTCAGTTACACGCCCTACGAGTGATTCATTTATTGCTAGCTGGAGGCAGGCTTCCCCAATAATGTTTTTTAAGAACCATTCCTATTGAGAATCAAAGGTGTTGATAAGATCGCTAATAATTTGTAGCCAATTTCTCAGATAAATCTGCTAACAAAATGTCACTGTGTGCTTGGGAACACACCTCACACCACCTCGAGCTCTGCAGTAACGAACACAAACCCAAAACCGACAATGGAGAAACAGCATTGGCAAATCTACAAACTGATCCGTCTACATTCATGCATCAATCACAACCGTGGTATAAATATTCCGAGCATGAATCTGTCACCACAATTTCTAGATGACTCATTTCTTTTTGATAGGCTGAACCACAATTCTGGCATTGAAAAGCCCTGAACTTTAAGATATTAAAAATTCACATCAATGTTTTTTATAATATGAGACACTAATTTTTCTTGAGCTGCAAATCTATGCTTTGGGGCATTAGCCATATTCTGAATACCCGCCAATGTCTAATTTCCTTCCTTTCTTCCTATGAATGAATATTTAGATTGCCCTAAGGCAGCCCTTGGACTGTGGCATGCTGTTTTGTTATCTGTTAGTAAAAGAAAGCTCCTAACTGCAGAGTGCAGTGGAGGAAAGGGTTTTCCATCAGTGACAAACATGAGCTTCTGCCAGTAAGAAATGTTTGCTTATATGGCTTACAAGGTAAAAAATACTTCATTTTTCATAAGTCACCAGCCATTTGCATGACAATGAGCAGGGGTGGGTGGAAGCTAGTTCTAAACGTAAATGAAAATTTCGTATGCAAGAAGCATTATTGAAATAAGTCCACATTCTAAAAGTGGAATTAGCTTGGACATAACTACCTACTAATTGTCTCTCCCCTTTTCTGTTAAATGCCGTTTTCAGAGGTAAGATTCTCTACCTGCATAAGCTACAAAATCTTGGAATGGTTTTATCTCTGTACCCAGGAAAACAAAGAAATACATGTTTTACAAAAAAAAGTAGATATCAATCCAAATATTTCATCCTTGCCTGAGCGGTAAGTGGGAGTCACATTTTTTGAAGTGTATACTCAAACACAAAAAAGCAATTATGTCGTTTGGAAAACAAAAGAAATGCCATCACACAGGATAAGAACTGAAAATAAAGAGGTGAAAAGGGGGGGTCTCAAATACTACTAGAAAATCCTCTAGCAATGCAAATCAGATAAGGGGCGCAGCTTCCAGTGAAACTATACCCTATACACTTTCTGCAAATGTGGCCATACATACTTCATTATTCTTTTTGCTTTTAATTCATTTGGCTGTAGGAGCTTGCTCACCTCCAGTTTTCTTGGCAGGTAAGTGAATATGTACCGCTGTTTTAAAAGTTGCTCCAGGTAGTAAAAGCTTTTCTCTTATTAACTAACTAAGATCTCTTCTTTTATTAAATAACTAAGCTCTCAGATGTAGGTTAAAGGAAAGAGTACAACTAATGCTGAAATAAGCGATGCTGTATCACCTACAAAAGGTTGAAGGGACGATTACTTCTGCTGCTCAGAAACATTGGTTGACATCTTTCCAGACAGCTAAATTCCAGATACCCTCCTTGGTATTTAAGGTCCAGACATCATCAGCAGAAAGGAGATGTGAAAAGCTAAAAACCTCAGGCTTTTTTGGAGAGGAAGATTTCAGCCTTTCCACCACGAAGCACAGGATGCAGTGAAACTAGCTGGGACTGTGCTTCATTTTCAAGGCTCACAGAAATCTGACACCAAAGAATTTCCATCATTCTCCAGAATGCTTTTTGCACCCGAGATGAACCATTGTTTCATGTTCACGTAAATGTCATGAGTTGCACATGAGAGACTCAGTACTACAGGAAAATTTTGAATGAATTATCCTTCAAATTGAGCTTGGCTTCTCCAGGTTAGATTCCAGATACATCTGAGGAAAACTGTGGTTTGCCTGATGATATAAACTCTATTGCCAAAATCCTTAACCTCACTAGATCCCTTAATTAAAAATAACAAATGACTCCTTGCACCCTCACGATTTACATTTGAATTTTGTAATTACCTCCAGTTTTTTAAAAAAGTTCTTCTTGCTACAGTGAGTATTAAAAGCTGGATGTTAAAAAAAAAAAAAAAAGTGTATGGGAGGTAATGTATATTGAAACATTAAAAGAGGCAGGGGTAGGACCGTTCATTAAACTTGCTCTGTACCTTGTGAACATCCCCGACAAGGAAAGTCCAGTCCTCTCAGGAGATACGTAGGTACTTTAGCACATCAGACCTAAGTCTTCCTTTTAATGAACATTTACTTCCTTCTAAATGTCACTCTTGGAGGGAATAACCAGAAAAAAAACTTCACAGAAGATAACATCCCTCATGGACGTGAAGCAATAAAGCTGTCATTAGGTGCAGGTGGCAAATCATTATTCAGAACATCAGAGAAGCACTTCCTGTACTGCTGTGAAACAGTTGCCAAGAATCCCTCAAGTCAGCAACTGTTCAGTGTGCAATGATGGATTAGTTTTTTATATTATTTTTTAAAATTGCTTGCTTGAAAGAAAATGTGAAAAAGAAAAAGATTGGGCAGCCCCAAATTCTGTTGTGAGCATGTTATCAGACCATTTCATTTCTTTGCTTCCATTTCCTTACAAACAGTTAGTTACCCCAAAAGGCTGGATTTGGAGTTATAATAAAGTTTAGACAGATATTCACTGAAAATGTGAAGCACCACCTGAATGCTCAGTAGCATCCCTAACATTAGCCACAGATGAGCTGTAAACCACACTTAGTGACCCTGGTAATCTGTTTGACATAGGTATCTACCTTTCCGAAGCAGTTACAGTTGAGTCAGCTTTACCAAGTGTCCAAACAGTAGTCTCTGAATTGAAAGGTTCTGCACATTTCAGAATGAGAAACAAAACTAGATTTTTATGTCTGCTTCCAAATCTAGTAGTATCCTAATGCGAGGCTTGTCAGAAAAGCTGATTAGGATAAATGCCCATAAATCATGACTAACCTGGTTGAATTAGCTCTTCCCTGCAGGTTTGTAAAAAGACAGAATTTTATCTGCTTCCCAGAGAGCCAGCCTAGGAGGCATATGATATCAGCGCTATAAATTCTGAAGCATGAGACAGAATAATGACAGTAGGATAATTATCACCATAAAATTAGAAATGCAACCTCCCCTCCATCCTTGCTGTAAGAGAAATAGTTTACTTTTTCTGTTACATTTGTCAAAGACTTTTTGTACACCTGATAATATACCACTTGGCAAGAACTTAATGGATGAGCAGATCAAGGTAACTATGCCTTTTAAGGAAAAAAAAAAGAAGGTTGTGAAATAGTCGTTGCCATATTGACACAGATACGTATTTAAGTAATTGCTGTTACTTGCAGGTTGTAGGTAGGAATGGGAAAAATCTAGGAGGTATTTAGGATGAGATGCATCCTAATCAAATATCACTACTATCTTTAAGAAGGGCGAAGACAGGGATCTAGGAAACTATAGGGTGGACAACCTCACCTGAATCCTTGAGAAGGAGTGAATAATCCTGGAAACTATTTCCAAGCATATTAAGACCAAGAAAATGTAGTCAGCATGGATTTCTGAAGGGGAATCATAATGATTGATTAAGGTGATAGCTTTCTACAACGAGATGACTGGCTCAGTGTCTGATGTTGTCTATCTGGACTTTAGCAAGGCTTTTGTCATGCTCTTCCATAACATTCTCATCAACAAGCCAATGAAGTATGGACTAGATAAACAGGCAGTGAGGTGCATTAAAGGTGGCTGAACTGCCAGGCTCAAAGAATTGTGATCAGTGACATGAACTCCAACTGACACCCTAGTGGTGTGGCCCCAGGGTTCAATACCAGAGCTAACACTTTTTAACAACTTCATTAAAGATATTGACAATAACACAGAGTGCATCCATAGAAGGTTTACAGATCATACAAAATTGGGAGGAGTAGGTGACAGAGCAATGGTTGTGCTGCCTTTCAGAGGGACGTGAATAAGCCAGAGAACTGGGAAAACAGGAATGTCATGAAATTCAACAAAGGGAAATGCAGAGTCCTGTGCCCCTGCTTTGAGCAGATGGGTTGGACTAGGTAAGCTCCAGAGATGCCTTCCAATCTCAGCTATTCTGTGATTCTGTATGTAGAAGACAGATGAAGAAGAGAAATGGGATAGACTCTGTGACCCTGACCTTGTGAATAATTCCACTGTTATCAACGAGGATGCTTGAAAAGAGTGGTGCTGCTCAGGATAAGCAAGAGTGGCTCTATTGTTTCAAGAATTATACTCAAGCGTTCTTAAGCTTTATAAAGTCACCAGCAGCAGAACGTAGTTAGTAGTTAAAGGACAGGGGTGTTTGGGGTTTTTTTTTTTTTTTTTTTTTTACACAACAACAGTACTGTTCAGATCCTTCACTTTGCCAAATGTGTTATCCCAAAAGCCACAGTATGTTGCAAATCACGGAGCTGAAGTTTTATCTCCAATATTAACTCTTGGACAATGTTTAGACTCTTAACAATCTCTATCTCTCTCTCTGTCTTTAGAATGAAGGCAACAGATGATGAACATTTGCTTAACAACTCAGAAACATTTTTTTGCTCACCTGCTTTACATGGAATCTGTAGTCTTCCCTAAAGGCAGGCACCATATAAAATGTCAATAGGAGAGATCAGAGATATAGCCACCCCTCTGTGTCCACATCTGAGCTGATAAATTAACGAGAAAAGCAAGGTAGCCTGTAACTTTCAGGCTGCTGTGAGAAAAAAAGGAAATACTCTATGTCAAATGCAGAATAACCCAGCCTAGCATTAGTTGTAGTACACAAGCCCAATCTACAGGAAAATATAATTAAACCACACAACTAAAAGTAGGTGCCTTCAAAGTAACCACACAGGTGGTACATCAATGGCAAAATAACGCAGAGTACAGAAGCCCTTTGGGGTTAAGCATGTAATCCAAAATAAAATTAAACTAATTTAATTCATTTTTGTTTTAAAAATATCTCTCACCCAGAGGCAAGCACTGATGGCTGTAACACTAAACCACCAATGATCATGATACTAATGAAACTACCCCAGTGTCATGATATGGATGAGAGATAAATTCCTTCAGTATTTGCCTTTGTCAACAGCGCAAATGGAGCAAAGAGTCCTCAAAGCAATAGCGTGGTCTGTTACTCTGTTCTCTGTCTCAAAGAACGCTGTCATCCTTAATAACCAGTCTTACACTGAAAAAGTATTAACAGGATGAGATTAACAGAAATGAGTGTAACATAGAACTTGCCTCTGTTACACACAGCATCTGTTTTTGGCTGTTGTTCTGAAAGGGTTGTAAGGAGAAGGGAAGGACAAGGGAAGGTTACAAAGCGATCTTTACTTTGTCAGGCAGAGAACACGATCTGCATGCAGATCATTCTAGGAAGAGAAGTCATAAAGATGGCATTGAAGCACTTTGATATTTAGCAATGCAGCATTGATACAGCAATGCAGGAACAATCAGAACAGAGTTCCATGGATGGATTTGCTAAATCCTTGGCTGTTCTTAGTGCATGAAACCAGTACTCACCTCCTCATAGCAAGTACTAATTTTCAAAGTGAAATATGTTTTTTATTTGTAGACAGTTACCAGATCACCTACTGGAAAGCCAAATTCTGGAAGAAGCCAAGAACCTCTGGTGAGGAACTGAGTAATGCCATCTGAAAACACCAAGGTCTGAGGAGAGCTATGAGGACTCTATCTACCCCCTCCAAAGTCACTAGCAAAATTCATGTCAACTTCACTGGCAAGAGGCATTGGTCCACAAGCCACAGAAGATGGTGAAGTGTAAGCCATGTAGGAACTTTTAACAAATTATTCCACTAGTATTAGGTTTTTTATCCTTCCATTTGCCCTCATTTAAAGCTCATGGAACCATTATAAATCCAAGGTGTTAAAGATGCTGTAAAATATTATATTTGTCCAATTCTGAATCAACAGAAATAACAGGGCTTTTTTTCTAAAAAATATTATCAAGATATTTTCTGAATATATGTGGGCAAGAATGGATGCACAATAGGAAGACAGAAAGTGACTAAAAAAGTAATAGTGTATTAGAAACTAAAATACAATAAAAGTATGAAGTTTAATCTTAACTACAGCAGATGTTTTAAATACATTTTCTTCCCATTTGATCAAAAGCACCTATAGAAAAAATAAGTTATGATAAAACCCAAAATAGACAATTATAACATCTAAGCTGCATCCATGTTGTTTAGTATCACAGCTTTTCGAAAGCTCTCCCCAGCCTAGCTCTAGATTACATTTGAAATGTAAAGTTTTTTGATTAAAGCTGGTGATTGTTAACCTCCCACTGCTATCAGTGAGCATTCATCTTATTTAGGATGCCAAAAGAAAGGGAGCTGCTGATCCCTCTCAAAATCGGGGGAAAACCACACCTTTTTTTAATTTTATTTTAAAGCATGAAGTTGTTGTGTTTTATTACAAAACCAAGGAGTCCTTCTATTGTTTATTTCTAACGGGGTTATTTGTAACTGAGCAGTCTTTAAATGTCCAAGCTAAAGTTAGGGTTCTGTTCTTCACAGTGCTCCATGCTTCTCATGACAGACACTCCCTTACCCTGAAACTTTTTTAAATATAATTAGATAGGAGAGATCGAATAAGAGACTGTAGGTACATTTATACGTGACAAGTGAAATAAAAAGAAAAAAAGCTGATTTTTCTATTAGAAAAGGTAAGGAGTCCCTGGAAAACAGAGGGGTAGGATTTCCTTGTGGTTAACTCCCTTAAGTCTCATTGTTAAACATGGGCTGAACATTTTGACCATGTTACACAGAAGTGCATGCCCAAACCAAATCCAGCTCAAGGGCAGAGCCAAGACCACATCTTCATCACCTAAACCTCATCTGCGTACAAATGTTTTGCAACTATTTTCTGCTGGAATGTTACCGGCTAAAAACAAGAGGCCTCTCCCCTCCACCAGTTCACCTGCTATCAATAACGTGACCAAAACACCGCTATAAGAGATGCTACAAAGCACTAGCACGACTTCAGATTTTTAGCAACATTAAGTGACTTTGGTTTGGGTTTTTTTTGGGTTTTTTTTGTGTTTTTTTTTTTTTTTTAAAAAAAAAGACTATCACTGATCACATTTAAGGAAAAGGGAGGCGTAGATCTAACTCAAAGAGCTGCCCAGTATTACCTTTCTTCTTAGGAGCTTGAACAAATCCTTTCATTCTTCATTGTCTACTAAATTGAGGCATGCCCTTCTTCCAGCCTTCATCTATCTGCTGTACTTTGTGAGTAATGTTTTTGCACCAGAAATAGTCTCTAACAATGGAACAACAGAGTGCAAGCATAGCAGCCACCTAATCTCTTCTGCGGCTTCTAGACACTGCTGCAGAAATCATAAAGTGTTTGCACAAACCCTCTCAGCTGCACAACACCTCCTGAACACTGGTCTCTCTGCGCTGGTCAAGGACTGTATTTGTTGTCTTTCTCCCTCACACTTTCTATTGAACATGCTGAGTTTGTTGTTCATTGCACAAAACACAGCATAACTGAAAAACACCACAAATTAAATTCATATGGATTAAATAATAGGTGGATCCCACAAGACTGTTTCAGAAGCTACAAGAAGTATTCTCTAAAATGATAGATACATATTAAGAGAGCTGAGGAATACATGGAATGTAATTGAAGCGTGGAATGGACAACCACACACACAGAGCTGTCTGAGTCAAGTATCTCCTTTGCACCAAAACTGACATTTAGCTATACAGTTAATTAAAAGATAGAGAAAAAGTTAAAACAGCTCTCTACAGCCTAGAAAGGAGACAGCCTTCAGCTGCTACACTGACCTTTTTTTTTTTTTTTAAACAGCTAATTCCCAGCGACATCTTAGTTGTAGATAGCTTACGTAAGTGAGTTCAAAATATCTATTTCCATTTTTTTTATTTTCTATTTTTTATTAAGCTCTTTTGGGAAAGGGGAGTCTTTGGGAAGAGGAGCTTTCAGAGTACAACAGTTGCCAGAAGCCAGTAGTTTTTCCTCGAAGGAGAGAAGATGGGAGTTATTTAATTCCCTTGTACTCTAAAGCAATGATATTCAGCTGTATCTTAGGATCTATATATACATGCCAGCAGGACTAGGGAAGTGATTGTTCCCCCTGTACTCAGCGCTGGTGAGGCCGCACCTCCAGTACTGTGTTCAGTTTTAGGCCCCTCACTGCAAGCAAGACGTTGAAATTCTGGAGTGTGTCCAATGAAGAGCAACGAAGCTGGTGAGGTTTTGAGAAACATCAATTTGGGGAGTATATAAGTGTGTCTTATGCTTTGTCTTGTTATCTGGTTGAATTAATTAGACTTGCTTATCAGTGATATGCTCTGTATTTATTCCTATTACAAATGTAACTCACTGCCATATATGCAGACTATGTCAAATGTGCAAAGCTGAATATTTTGGCTCATTTGTTAGCTTCTGGCTTTAATAATCTGCTATTGCTGTGTTCCAGATAAGATTGCTTAGCAATGTATATATTTAGAAACTAAGTGGCACGAAAGGTCATAAAATTTGCTCAACACATATTCTCCTTAGCCCGGGAAATTCCCTCTGCAAATACTTCTATATGAAGGTATGCCCTTATCTCTGCTCCGCTCTCCTCTCAGTATGGGGACAGTACCTGTATGAGGGACATACCAGGCTGCGGAGGCAGCAGAGCTCTTCCTAGAGCAATCTTCCCATGACAGAAGGCCAGCTACTAATACTAAGCTAATGTCAGAACATAAAGTCAACTGGGTCTTTGGCCTTAGACCCCTTCACTGAATAAAGGCACATCACTTTTTTTTTTTTTTGGTTCCAGCTGCATCATAGCTTGTTCAGATCATCCAGTATCTTTCAAATGCTAAAGGAGCACAGGCACATATGTGCATGTGGTAAACTAAATAGCCAGTCAAGAGCTAAGAACAGTGTATAACATAAAACCTGAATACATATCCGTTATTATTTCAAACAAGCATTTAAAGATGGTTACGTGAAAAATTAAGCAAGAAGATAGGATCCTTAGGGACTAAAGAGCTATATGCCATTAATGAAAGCAGATTAATTAATGTGAATTAGTCTCGGCTACCCAGTGGATACCTCCCATTTTACCTCTCGTGTTCTGAAAACATCAGGCATGTATTTGGGAGGACAGATTTTTGTACCTTACTTTCAGGGCAAATCTCAGTATCTATAATGTACATTCTCTACACTAAACTTCCTATACGAAACTCTGCCCTTTGCACTAGCAGCTTATTTGTTTTCCTTACAATTTAAACATCACTTGACTCTATAGTCTGGTGTTGCACAAGGGACTGCATTAGGCCAGCATGCTTTATCTCAAAGAATTTCACGCTACGCTGGTATATTTCTGGTTGAAGGTGTTAGATATCCATTTAATAAATATTTTAGGAACCCAGAAGTGTACCACTGCTGTTTCATAGTCTGATAATTTCCTTTCTTAACACACTGTTAGGAAACCATAACATCCATTCCTTTCAGCCAGTCTTCTCCAGGCACAGAACAACTACAATGGCACTGAATTTCAATTTCATCAGAGATGGAAGTGTACCTCAGAGACTAAAAACTGCTGAGGGTAGCAGAGCAAATTTATCATCAAAAGCACTTTTAACATGTGATGCCAGGCAAACTTTGTGTCAGCCACATGGCTGCTGGAGCAATGTGGCTTGTTTTATTAATAGCATGCATTCAAGAATCAACATGTCAGCATTCTTCTCTTTCATTTTGGCTGCCCAGCCTTCAATGGAGCTTTTACATCAATCTGAAAGTGGGGTTTTCTCAGTGATGAAACTCTAGCAGTAAATGATATCCTTTTACAGTAGTACAGTACAGCTGGAGCAAAGCTATAGAAGGCACTCCTACTCTGACTTAAAAGCACAGTATGCCACGTTAGCCAAAAATACCAAGTAGGTACAGCACAATAGCAGTAACATTGGCAAGGACTACAGAAGTAACAGAAGCAGATGTCCATAAATCCTACAGGCAATGTCTATATCCCAAGCCTGCTTGTTCACAGACCACGGCAGAAAATGTGGTTGTAGCCCCTGACCATGTTACTCACCAAGCTGAGTTTGCTCAGCTGTAGTCACTGGTAGTTATTTCTGTTACAAATTATTTGTCACAGTCTCTAAATTGACTTCACAAAGATATTGTGAAGGCTTGTGATTAACTTAAGTTATATACTAGAACTACGCTTACATATACTTTGTTGTTTACCATGTGTGCATGAACATCTGTTGCATGCAGTTCAGCAAAACAAGCTTAATACACCAAGTAGTACTGTGAAAACTACCAGTGTTTATGTTAAGATTGGCTGCTTACAGAAATTACTGCTTACTCTCTGTGAAAACCAGCACCTGCCTTCAAAGCAAGAACTTTGGCTAGAGCTGAACGCGTTCATGAACACACGAAGCCTCCCAAACATGACTTTATTCTTTTAGTATTGATGGCAGCAGAAATCCCTGATGCCCTGCACGGATGCCTCTAAGCAGTTCATGATCTGCGATTCTGCAGCTGCCCCAAAGTTCTACGCAATTTTCCATACAAAATGTAATCAAACAGTTTCTTCCAGTCAATACACAGGTGAAATAACTCATCCTCTGTACCAAGAGACAAATTTCCCCTGTGAGAGAATGTATATACAACTTCAAATTCTCTTCATGGAAGACACCTACTTTGGCCATAAATCTAGTGTTTAAACTCAGTCCATATATTGTCCCACTGATCGTGTAACAAATAATGCACGGAGCCGGATGCACTTACCAGGCCACCCAGCAATTTCACGAGGCCATAGGGAAATACTTGCAAAGCTGGAAAAACATGAAAACACAACATGTTGGTGCTATGGAACAGAAAAACTTATGTTGCGTGCGTAAACTTCAGCAAGCCTAGCATTTTACTGGGTTATGGCTGCTTTTATCCTAGAGATAACACATCAACATTGAAAATGGGGCCCTGATAAGCATGAGCCCAAGGTGTCTCAGTCATTTAAATTTTAAACAGCAACTTCTAATTATGCAAAATTGACACAATATTAAAAGCAGAACTATATTGCGCCTGAAGAAAATACTTTTGTATTTGGGATGAAGGCCATCATTCCTAAATATGAACTTGAACTGTCCTTTATGCTTCATCAACATGTTTAAAAAGGCAGATTTTCATTGCAAATGTGATGTATCCATTTCATCTTTCCATCTGTTAAAAATCATTTGAGGAAGAAATACAAAATTCTAGCTATAGAACATAGGACATAGTTATTTGGGAATGGTCCTTCTACACCAGAACCAGTGATTCTGGAAACAAGCAACTGAAACTTCCTTAGCCATTAGGATTGCGATGGCCTTCAATAGCACTGCTGTCATGAAGTTCTAAACTTTTAAACCTTCCAAATACTGGACTGTACAATGTACCATGACATTGATTGGGTTTTGTTGTTCTTCCTCTCAGCTTTTGAATACGCTTCTCATTCTGGGGCTGGCAACAGCAGGAAGAAAAAAAAAGTAGAGCCTCAGACTACTTATATAAGCAAACAATTGCCCCAGACATTTGCAGATGTGCTGAATCCACTACCTTTCATTTATGGTTCAGTATCAAGGAAGGTTACTCAAGCATTATGAATGGTCCTATGGAAGGCAAAGACAACAATGTAAATGCAGTAATGGCTTCAAAGACAAGTCTGAATAAATATCCAGTCTAAAATCTGACCCTGTTCTTTCCTCTATCTCGCTATGCTATGGAGGAAAGAAGAAAATTTTTTTTTTTCAGTCTGAGATCCTTTGTAGATAACACATTGCCCTCCTCCCCCACCACCCCCAAATTTTTTTTCCACTATTTTGTTTCTTAAGGGGAAGACTTTCTAGATCTGAGGGTGCATCTATCAGCAATCTCACCCTTTGATTAATCAGGTGAGAAAGACACCTACTGATCACAGGAAAGTAGGCTCAAACAGATGTTGCAAAAATGCCCTGTGACTTGCATTACTGTACAGTGAATTCCTTTGTGAACATACTTCAAAGTGAAGTGCAGCAGCAAGCACTAGTGACAATGGAGGAAATACATTTGTAACCGTGCTCTCCAGTGAAAAGCTACTAATGTAAAACTAATCCATGAGAACAAATTGGCGCAACTATATGCAGTTTACATGTACAAATTAAACAGACACACAACTTTGATCATGGGCTGATTTTAAGTTCAATGGTCTTAATCATCACACTTGTTTTAAGCTAACCTTTTTAGAAAGCAATTTTTCTTGTGATATCTCTGAGAAAAATACACTCTTGTACCTCCTCCCTTCTCAGCACCAATAAATAATATGCTAGCATGAAGCTTTTACCAAAAGAAATTAGAAACCTCTCCTTCTCCTCTACTGCAAACAACTGACTTCACATTACTGGGAAAATGACTCTTCCTGAAACTGGCCAGCCTGTCGTTCAAGCAGCTATTTCCCTGAGCAAGGACTTCTCTGATTCCAGGCAATAATGGTGCCATATAAGTTCACAAATCTTGTATGATTTTGATAGTTTTTCTTCATCTTTCAACTGCTTTGAAGAAGTGATAAGCAAACACCAGTCATTTACTGACATAATATTCTTTTTCACTGTTCCTCTGTACAAACTGTGTTTATACCAACCTCTATACGAACTACTAAGTGGTCATAACAGTCATAATGGGAGCAAGAATCTTTCCATCACCTCTGTGCACAAAGAAGTCAGATTACTCCTGTGCTTTACTGAACCGGCTTCTGTAAAAAAACACATGTGGCACTGAGCATGTGTTTATTAGTGCTTTTACATTAAACAGATTTTCATCTGCCCTAGTCACAATCTACATTTTTGCGAACTCCCTCATCATGGATCTCAACAGACCTCAGGGCTGGACTACAAAAAAAGATCAGGGACTTCTGTCACAGATTTGCTTCCTAGCTTTCAATTTCTTTGTTCCAGTTTGAGACCTGGTACACTCTTCAAATTGCTACTAGCATTATGGCTGTAGTTAGGAATGTCCATAGCTCTATAATCCCATTACATAGCTAATTTCACAGGGCTAAAATGCAGGATTGGTCAGTACCTCACCTGCCTTCCACTTGAGGAACTTCCATAAACACAGTTAAGAAAATGGGAGTTCCAAAAAAGCACAATACTTTGATCCATTAGCATATCAAACCCATGAAAACAACTTTTTATTTAGAGTACATGCTGAATACATACACCTTTATTTTGGCAGAACATCACATTGCCATTGGCTAGGTTTAATTTCTGTTTTTTCTTTCAGATTAAGTCACTGTACAAACAAATTGTACAAAAGAGGGTCCTTTGTCCCAGAGGTCTTGCCAGCCTGGAAAAAGTCATTGTAAAGTAGGACTTTCATTATAAATGGTCAATACATTAGATTAGGTGCAAAGAGAAACCTCAACTGCTGTTAACGGTGTCACTGCATCACTTATCTTAAGGTGCTGCACTGTCCCTGTATGGCTACCACAGTCCATATTCACAGAAAATCAATTGGACAATGCAAACATCCTTCGTGTATTAGCATCACACACTCATTCTATAGACCACTCAAAAGTTCTCCTTCCCCCAAACAATGCAAGGACATCAGAAAGTACAGCTTCCAAACAAAGCTTATTTGTCCATAAAATTAGGCGGTTAATTACAGAAACTGCTAAAAAGCAGCAAAGAATTATGGATGGGGGGAAAACTTTTCTCCTTTGATAAATCTCCCACTGGAACAAGGCTGTAATCCAGGCTGCTGAAACACTTGAGCAAAATGACACTTGCTGTTTTCTGTACAGCTCCACAGGAACAAGCATTAATCTAACTCACACCATGTCCTACTGTGGTCACATACATGACAGCATTTGTAAGCCACACAAATTGCTAGAGAGCTCAGTGGTACATTAGGTTAAACTCTGGAAGCGTTAGTTCAAATCCTAATTTCGACAAAACTCAAGTTCTCCTTAGCATTTGCCGTACAGAGTCCTACCCAGACAGCACAACGATCTGTTATAAGCTTAGCTTAAGAAACACAGGGATGCCACAGACCTGGATAGATGTGTGTGCAAATTCTGGGAACTAAATTCAATACCACTGTGTTACTCTTGGGACCTGTTACTCACAACCATGGCCATTTCTGCATTTAAAAAGATCAGTGAAAATATTGATCAACAAAGGCAGAGCAAGCAGTGGAAAGAAGGATGCATCAACATCGTTTTGTTTTGTTTACATACTGTACTGGGTTAAACTATTTCCTCTTAAAGACTTCACCCACTTTAATCCCCCAATTTACAAAAATTCCCTGAACTTTTAGCTACACTGCACACTCAATGTTAGAAAATATTTCCACAGAAATAAAGAAATAGGAGGCTGGAGTTATAGGCTGACCCTGCCTCTTCTCAGTGGTCCTTGCTCGACCTAGAATCACATATTGTTAAGAAGATTCATTATGCCCTAATTATTCAGTCCCACTGACATATTACTTGCCTCCCTAATCCTAATGAGGACTAATGAGGCAAAATATTTGGCTTTGATGTTTACTTTTCTGTTTATGGAAGCTGTCCTTCTTTTTTTTTTTTTTTTTCTGTGAGATGTTGATGTTTGTTTTGACAACAATGATTGTAAATCTACACAGGTCAGAACAATGTAGCACTCAGATTTGTGTATCACGTGAGATTTCATCAACAGCATCTTGCCTTTTGCCAATGCCTGAATTAGTGCTCCCTCCCCAGTATCTCAGGATACTGTACTTCACAGCTATCCTAGCCCAGCCTGACAAAAAACAGAGGGGGGAAATTATAAAGGTATTACTCCTTCTGGACAGGACGTCAGGATAGCTACCAATGTGAATTTTCTTCTAAATGCAGTAACTTGTCATGCACTGGTCAAAACCCAGGTGTCACATCATGCCATTGATTTCAAAAGACAATTCTGCTTAAAAACTGAAAACATAACATGGGCCCAAGTTTTTGATAGCTCTCTCACAATCCTCACTTAAAATAAACCCTTTAAAACAGAAACTACCATTCAGCTTCAGCTTTTCAATTATGCTTATTCACAACCTCTCTGGCTTAAGAGACTTTCTACTGAAAAACATTAAATTGTCAGTTTTCTAAACTTCCAGTTACCTTCCATAACAGAACTGCACAGAAGTTAATTTCAGACATTGCTTTAGATATATACAACCACACTGATATGGGCAGAGAGCATACAGAGCAGAAGGAGATGTTGTACTTGGCTTTATTTTCTGTGATGTAGTTTATGGACGAACTTTGTCCACAAGTAGCAGTGTCATAGAAAATGAAAAGACAGGTCAAGTAAGACAGCAGAGAACCAGAAGAGAAAATCTGGAATTTGCAGTAAAATGGAAAGTGTTTTTCCTTCAGATTACCACTTTGATTCCAGTCCTTAAGAACACCCTGTGGGATGATCATTAGATGGCTCAAACCCATTCAAAGTCAATAGGGTCTACTTTAGTCTACAGTACCAGAGGCAAAAGGAACCTAAAACTAGAAGCCGGTAAGTAACGTATCCTCTCCTCTAACACCGGCGATCCTCCCAGACCTGGTTTGAAACATGTTAATGAGATAACATGACAAACCAATCTCCGATCTTATGTCTCAAAGGCCAACTCCTCCACAGAAACACTGGACTCCCTGCTTTCAAGGGTCTTTTCTAGAGCCATTTTTCTTGTATTCGAAGGGGAGGGGTGTGCGAAATGGGAAAACTGTTTTTTATAGATTGCACTACATTTCACTTATCTAGGAAAGCTTTTAAAGAGGTTGAAAGCAGTCAAGAAGTCTCAGCAAGGAGGTTAAAATTTGGTAGATTGTAGGTAGACATCAGGAACCATGGAAGTGCAGCGAAAGGGGTTCGCTGCTGCTTCCCATGTTCAGTGAAGGATCAGTAAGTACATCTTTCATCTGTGGGTACAGTTCAACTTACTTTATTGTTGGTGGCTACAATTGCATTCCGTGGCAATTTTCAGTCTTGAAATTTGCCTTTATTTGCAACTGAAATGAAAACCTTGAAATTCTTCATTAAATGTAAAGTGTGTCAAAACATCAATTTGTGGTCTGAAATTTGAGCTCAGTGATTCAGAAAAGGAGTGCTGAAGTGCAGACCATCTCACAACCTAACACTGACCTGCAATGGGGCAGATTCGCAGATTCTGGGATTGAAACTCTTCCTGATCAGAAGTGCTGAACATGAAATTTCTGCACAACCACGCGCCTCCCTCCCCCTTTCACCAACAACACCCCCCCCCTTTACATATTCACTAAGCATTTTAGTTTTAATAACATTACATGTCATTCAAGTTGTACCAGTTATATCAATTTTTATACAGCTAGTATGAGTTCCCATAATGAAGACACTGTGAGAGATAAACCCCTCAAAAACCCTGAGGGGGTGTGTCAGTGACTACTGACTAATTAGTAAGCTGTGTATTTCCAGACTCTGTACTGAAGTTTTGAGCCAATAAGTAGATGCTGTCGGTCGGGGTTCTTAGCAGTGATTACAGGAGTTTGGTTCCCAACCAAAGAAGCCAGAACAGGACAGGACTTTCCCCACAGAGGGCTGGTCTGAAAATCTTTTCTTTTTAATCTGCCAGTAGCTGGTCATTGGGAGACCAAATAAACCCAGCAGTTGTTTGCTACTGCTTTTGATAAACACACAAGTACAAGATGCATTAGCCATCATGCCAGTTCCACCTGTGCTCCGCAGTTTGGCAAAGTCAACCAGTAATTTCGCATCCTTCCAAAAAGAGGTGGCAAAAACGACACAGTGATTCTCACAAAGTGAGAGGTGCAGATATTATCAACTAGTAATGAGCAAATTTCAATAAGTGCATTTATGTAACCTACTATGCTGCTAGGAGGAGAGAGATCTCTTCGTTCTCACCTTCATTCTGTGAAGCTCAACAAATATTAAGACCAAATATGGTTAAAAACCTGCCTGTACATCACACAATTTTTCAATTATAAACTGCTATTTTATTTGAATTGCTTCATCAGTCTCAATTATCAATTCTCACTTACAGCTGCTAACAAACTTCTGATTTAATAGTTGCAAACGATATAACTACTACAATACCATATTCTTTGTTGTACTGAAAGTGGACAGAAATTATATTTGAGAGAATTAGATTATAGATCTACAAACAAGCAATGAAAAGCTCATTGCACATCAACTCTTACAAGCACTGAACCATTTTCTGATGGAGTTCATTTTCTAAGCTATGCGTTGTCATGATCATGGAGTCTGCTCCTATGGTAGGTATACCCAAATATACTCAGGGCTGAAGCAACCGTTACTTGTATTTCTTTATGAAAATATTCTGAAATAAAGAGTACCAGAACACCCAAAGCCACTCAAAAGCCAGCAATTAACATAGTCCACTACTGTGCCTTCAGCAGGCTGGTATCAGAACTGTCAGGTCTTAAAAACCTGAGGTAGGCTATTGCAGATTAGGCA
Source organism: Charadrius vociferus (assembly GCF_000708025.1). Classification (NCBI taxonomy): domain Eukaryota; kingdom Metazoa; phylum Chordata; class Aves; order Charadriiformes; family Charadriidae; genus Charadrius; species Charadrius vociferus. Next base: position 2,768,010 of record NW_009650250.1, read on the forward strand.
GTTTCTTTCCAACATCTCCTGTTCCCTAAGGCATGAGAAAAATGTATCTGCTTTTCAAATTTCAATAGCTTCATTAAGCAACCTCATTGGCTGAAGAAAGCAGCAAAGGACATAACCTAGATCATGCTGTTAAATCCTGAAGTCTCTGGTGAAACCCACTGCAGTTTATTCCAATTCCTTTTGGATATCATTTTATGGTAATATAATGAACGTACACACAGGGATGAAGTACTTTGAAGAGCTCAGATTCAAGCCTGACCCTAAGGAAAAACAATTATCTGAATCATGGCCTAAATACTAACAAATACAAGAAGTTCAACACACCAATTTTTGCTCTTATTTATGCAATCAGGTAGAAAATTATCTTTCATGAGACTGCAGAGTTTTCCCCCAGGTGCTCTTTCAGCGTTTTTTTTTCTCCTTGAAAATGCTCATAGAAAAAGTCTAACACAAAATTACCAAGATTCTGATTATGAAAAGATGGTGTGTGGGAGCAAGAGCACGCTCTGTTTTTAAACAGAGCTCAGTTTGCTTGTTTTGTGCCTAGAGGGGAAAAAAATGAATGCAAGTAAACAAACAAAAATTAAAAGAACTTTTTTTCTTTTTCCATTATTTCCTTTTAGCCAAGCTGACAAGATGAGTCCAGCAAGGCTCTCCACATCCACCTTTTCTCATTGTGTTTCTTGTGGGAATACTGATCAAGCAGGAGAGGCTTTGAACTTATGCATGCACCTCTTTCATCTAAAGTTTCCTCTGTGGTTTTAAAGAATACAAAACACACATACATTTAAAAGAAATAATAATAAAAAAAAGGCTGTTGCAACAAATCTACTTTTCTTTTACCCCCTTGTGGAAACAGCAACACAATGTTTTCTTCATTTAAGTAAAAAGCAATTTATTCCTGAAGGGTCATCTTCACTGACTCTTGAGATGAAAGAATTTAAACTGATTTTGGAAAAGACAAGGAGCACCAAGATGTGAAGAAATTAGAAACAACAGAAGAAATAATACTTCCTACAGAAAGTACTGCTCATTTTACAGAGGAAAAAAACATGCAAGATAAAATCAAAAGGAGGCATCTAACATTATAAGCTAAGCTTAGAGGACTTCACTCTGCTTCCATGCCATGCAAGCTCTTGTGCAGACAGCCAGCGAGACTGTTCTGGGTGGCAGGTTATACTCAGTGTACCAAATATGATTGTACTTGTGTGATCTTGGGAATTACGGGTGCTATGTCTCTGACAAAAACTCCTAAACGAAGCAGGATATTTTTCCGTCCCTTTGAATATTCAGGCAATATTGAAGTTACTCCCAAGTTATACAAGAGCAGTGATGATGAGAATGCAACCTCAAAACTTTGCGTGGCTTGAACGAGGTAGTCTGATCACTGCAGCTAACATGGGTTACCTCACAGACTAAAATGTAAGGCTTCACTCCTTGACTTTACAAACACAGACTGATGTCAGAAAACAGCACACTGCTGTCCTGGAGAACATTAAAAAGAAAAACATGTAGGAATATAGATAGTATATGTCTATAAGAAACCTGAAATTAACATAAATTTAGTTGACAATGTTATCAATAACTTGCTGAATTCTGAAGGCATGAACTAAGGACCAGCACTAATAAGTGTTCACATTCATAAATAAAAAGGCAAATTTGTTATGAATCATTTTGTATGTGTTGGTATTTTGTCAAAATAATAATCAAGCAGGAAACAACATTGTGAGAACAGCATTGCCTTTTGTCAGCAAGGTGAACCTTATGTTTTTAAATTTAATTTGGTCTGTTTTAAAAAATTTATCCAGAAATATCATGAAAACAAATTTTGACAAGATTTTTTGATTTCCCATCTGTTGATTGAGCAGCCTTGGACTTTGAGTTTTCTACTTTTATTTCTTGATTTTCATCTTGACATTAAAATAATTATGGAATCATAGAATTGTTATGGCTGAGAAAGACCTTTAAAATCATCAAGTCTGACCATTATCTAACTTTTCCGGGCCCACTTCTAAACCATATCCCTAAGCACCATATCTATGGCTTTTAAATACATCCAAGGATGGCAATTCAACCACTTCCCCGGGCAGCCTGTTCCAATGCTTGACAACCCTTTCAGTGAAGAAATTTTTCTTAATATCCATCCTAAACCTCTCCTGGTGCAACTTGACGCCATTTCCTCTTGTCCTATCACCTGTAACTTGTGAAGAGACCAACACCCACCTCGCTACAACCTCCTTTCAAGTAGCTGTAGAGAACAATAAGATCTCCAGTCACCCTCCTTTTTTTCAGACTAAACAACCCCAAGTCCCTCAGCTGCTCCTCATATGACTTATTCTCAAGACCCTTCACCAGCTTTGTTGCCCTTCTCTGGACCCTCTCCAGCACCTCCGTGTCCTTCTTATACTGTGGCACCCCAAACTGAACGCAATACTCAAGGTGCAGCCTCACCAGTGCCAAGTACAATGGGATAATCCCTTCTCTGGTCCTGCTAGCTATTCCTGATGCAGGCCAGGATGCTGTTGGCCTTCTTGGCCACCTGGGCACACTGCTGGCTCATGTTCAGCTGGCTGTCAATCATAGAATTGCTAAGGTCGGAAGGGACCTTTAAGATCATCAAGTCCAACCATCAACCTACCCTGACAAAACCACCTCTAAACCATGTCCCTAAGTACCACATCTACCCATCTTTTAAATACCTCCAGTGATGGCGAATCCACCACCTCCCTGGGCAGCCTGTTCCAGTGTTTAATAACCCTTTTAGTGAAAAAATGTTTCCTAATATCCAATCTAAACCTCCCCTGACATAACTTGAATCCATTTCCTCTCATCCTATCACTTTTCAC
>NW_009650250.1:2770984-2830423 GCF_000708025.1 Charadrius vociferus
CTTCCCTAGTCCTGCTCACCACACTATTCCTGATACAGGCTGGGGTGCCGTTGCCTGCCTTGGCCACCTGGGCACACTGCCAGCTGATATTCAGCTGGCTGTCCACCAACACCCCCAGGTCCTTTTCTGCCTGGCAGCTTTTGAGCCACTCCATCCCAAGCCTGTAGCGCTGCATGGGGTTGTTGTGACCCAAGTGCAGGACCCGGCATTTGGCCTTATTGAACCTCATACCACTGGCCTTGGCCCATCAGTCCAATCTGTCCAGATCCCTCTGCAGAGCCATCCTACCCTCAAGCAGATCAACACTCCCACCCAGCTTAGTGTCATCTGCAAACTTACTGAGACTGCTCTCAATCTGCTCGTCAAGATGATTAATAAAGATATTAAATAGGAGTGGCCCCAACACCGAGTCCTGTGGAACACCACTTGTGACTGGCCGCCAACTGGATTTAACTCCATTCACCACCACTCTCTGGGCCCAGCCATCCATCCAGTGTTTGATCCAGCAGAGTGTACGCCTGTCCAAGCCACAGGTAGCCAGTTTTTGCATGAGATTGCTGTGGGGAACAGTACCAAAGGCTTTACTGAAGTCCAGGTAAATAACATCCACAGCCTTTCCCTCACCCACCAAGTGGTTCACCTGGTCATAGAAGGAGATCTGGTTCATTAAGCAGGACCTGCCCTTCATGAACCCATGTTGACTGCAGGTCTGCTGAATAGTTGAAAAAAAAAAAAAAAATTAGCTGAAAGTGGGAATGCCTTAGGAAGGCTGCACCAAGATTAATAAATCTAAAAGAATGTTTTCACTAGTGGAAAATACTGTTTTAATAATGATAATTTTTTTCTCTTTATTAAAGGATTACTTGGAACCACGGCGTGTTTGCCCAGGCTTTGCTTACTAAACACTGGATCCTATAATGGCAAACTGAGAAATGGAACTTGAAAGACTCCAGAGTCCTGAATGACTTTGGGCAAGTGTTTTCATCTTTTTAGGCCTCAGTTTCCCCCATCTGCATACGAAAATAATGATATCTATTCTCTTTGCCAAGCACCTACAGATCACTTAGCTTTTCAGACGACATTTCATTAAGTATTATTACCACTACTCTCAGTTTCCAATATAGCTAAGCCAAAAGAGAGGTTGAGGTGACATTTCAGTAGCAAACTCCTTTTATAACAAATTTTGCTAAAACATTTAATCTAAGATACATACATGACATAGATGAGAAAATCTGGTGGAACAAATTGATAGCAAATATACAGAATAGAAATTATATTTGGACTAATCAATATCCATTTTTATATTTACTTTCTTCAAACTTTTCAATAACTGTATTTTACTAGTTCAAATATGTACAAAATATGAATTTGAAATTCATATGTACAACTATTCTCTGAAGGTATCAAATTGAATAAAGAATTAAAAAAAATAAATCCCATTCTAGGAAACTGATGTAAGACACCCAACCAGAGGTAAGAAACTTGGGATAACAAGATGTAGGTAAGTAATTCCATAAGAAAAAAAATGGTCACTATTAGGGAATTGGTTTGGGAAAGGAAGGGGGCCATGAATTATTTACCATTCCAATGTAAATGCAGTAATAGAGAAAACTGATCGTGGGACATCCAATCACACACAAAAAGAGACAAAAATTAATCATTTAAATTTTTGACTGGAAATTTATGGCTAAACTGTTATATGACATTTATTGTTCACTGGTCTGAAAGACCACAGCTTAATATTCTATGAAGAAACAGTTAATTCCCACACCTGAGTTAACTAGTCGTATATTCCAATTAATGTGAAACAAATTGCATTCCTTTTCAATAAACCATCCAAGATGACAGACCCAAATCATTTTAGAAGAAAGAGTATCCATTTCGTTCTACTTATAATTTATAAATTAATAGGAATCCTACTATATGTTGTCTGCATACTTATTGCGATTGTCATTAAAAACATCTATACGGGGGAAAAAATAAAGTTATTTTATGCCTTTTTCTACATTAACTATTTGGAGTTAGAAATAAAAGCAGTGAGACAGTTCATTAATATCTGGGGTTTTGGAACTCTGGACAGTGGGGAAACAGGGAAGGAAGTAAAGTTTTGTTGGGAGGAGACAATCTGCTGATCATTACACCATGTCAATATGATTTATACTTTGGGTCTCTGTAGGCTGCCTGTTTTGGGGGAAATAATTTGTGGATAGTGTCCAGAAATGTATCATATGTAGATGTTCCAGTGTGAGACACTGGAACAGGTTGCCCAGAGAACCTGTGGCTGCCCCATCCCCGAGGTGTTCAAGGCCAGGCTGACTGGGGCTTTGAGCAACCTGGTCTAGTGGAAGGTGCCCCTGCTCATGGCAGGGGGGTTGGAACGAGATGACCTTTAAGGTCCCTTCTGACACAAACCATTCTATGTTTTGGCATTACTGGTAGGGTACAAATCTCTGTGATTGCACAAAAAAAGGCCAAAAGGAACCCCTTGGATCATGGACCTCCTGCCCTTGTCTTGCAGAGAACACTGTTATAGGATGGCTGGGTTTCTACCAGGGATTGGGGTTAGGGTATGAAAGGAGACATTTGCTAACATCACCAACTTGTACAGAAATTTTGTAGTGAAATCAGCAACCAGTGTAGCCTGTGGTGGGACCACAAGAAAGATGATTTCACTCCAACCTCCACAGTCCAGCTCTCTACCTTTTCTTTAGTGTTTATGGGTCACTTTTCCTATGGGTGCTCCTTGCTCCCATCCTCTATTGAAGTACTCCTCACAGCTATAGCTCTAAGACAATTACTCAGCCCAGAAGAGTAAGTGCCATTTCATTATGAGATAGCATTGTATTAAACCACACAAGCATCCTGAAGTCACATTACATGTTTGTATTTTAATAACTTACATGTCTATGCTGCACTCTTACAGTAGAGCCTTAGGGCAGCTCCAAGCAAGTTGAAAAAAATCTTCTGTGCCGGACCGTACCCAGGCTCATTAACCTTGCCTCTGAGCAGGGTTAATTAGATCGGACTAGGCCTCAAGCTAACACAGTGACTATTCTGCATTGTGCCATTTCCACATGCCCTTGTGATTCAGCTGCATCAGCAAGTGTGGGAATGCAATTTCATAAGCTTCCAAATGTGATTAATTTTGCCTCATAGGATCATTCTTTCTTCCCACTGACAGGATAACTAGATGACACTTCTGGGTCTAGTCTTCTGATCCTCTGACTTGCTTAAGGTAGATTACTCTTTCACTATTCTCACAGTAGATAAAGGAGGAAAAAAACCCTACTGCAACATTCATAAGTATTCTCAGATCGCCCTATAGTGCTGACTATGTGTCAGACCAAAAGGATAGCGTCCTGTTCACTACTAACTAGTGTGAGAGTGCTGATGAGGAAGCAATAAAGTGACAAAGGTTTCCATACTGTTCAGTACAGTGGAAATCAGAGATTTGTAAGCTAGCAGTTAATGCAGTCCAGTTCATGAACCATAAACAACTGGATCAGCTGTCTCAGGCACACCATGGAGCTGATGCAATGGTTCTTGTAAATCTGAACTGGTTATATGTCTGATACTACACCTAATGAGAGCTGAGGTTGCTTGCACCTTATTTACATCTAATACAGTACTGCACTGCACCACACAGAGGTACACACAGACCTCCTTAATTCATCTTCAGTTACTTGCAGTACGTCAGATCTGTGCAGCTGCCTTGGGACAACATATACACATACATATTAATCAGATATCAAGTGTAATAAATTGCACTTATGTGATAAATTACATTATAATTCCATTTTAATGATTGAATTATTAATCCCATCTTCTCCAAACACCACAGGCTTCTAAACACCACAAAAAAATTACAAACAGCTGTTTCTTTCACCAAAAATCTATCCCAAACTATTCAGATCCAAAGTCAAGAACAGTAACATTCAATTCCTGTTTCAGTGGCACCCTCGCCTTATGACCCTCTGGTATTAAAGCAATCAAGCAAGTTTAAACTGTCAAAGTACTACTGAATATAATGTAGTAATTGGTTTACACAGGGTACTTTCACATTCCAGCTCTTCCCCTTAGACACTGACATGCATGTTTACTGTGGACCGGTAGAAGGCAGTGAGGAAAACTTTGGCAGGAAACTGCTATCTGAACAGTCAATCTTTCAGTTTAAGATAAAAAAAAAAAAAAAAAAAATCATCCGTTTTCTCAATGGATTTCAGGTTCCACCATTCAATTTATACATACTACCCTTTTCCATTGAGCAGCCAGCTCTGTCAGGTTGTTCACAATAGGATGACAACAACTCAGCTTCATCTCCTGAGAGGAGAGGAAGAGACAGTTGTACAGCAACTGTGAGAAAGACAAGTGCATGAAATATTATAGGTATCCACATGGCAGCTGTGGGGGATACAGAAGCCCTTGGAATAAAAAAAAATGCCTCTTCAGATTAGTAATTTTGTTATATTCAAGCCAAGAGAATAATTTAATACGAGAGAGTTTATTACAGGTAGCTGTATTCATAGGCAATTCCAACCTCAGAGAGTGGGTTCAATCCATTCATTGCATGTGTGTATGTCTGTTTGTAGACACTTGCTACTGTTATCTGAGGAAATTACAATAACAGTTGCGGTTTATTTTCTTCACTGTAATCAAAAGACAGACTTTTACTTTCCTTTTTCCTTCCAAAAGGATCTCTCAGGCTGGGAAAGAAAATTTAATTCTTGCACTTTGATAGACAACATTCAGATCTTTTTAATCTTTATTCTGTGAGTAAATTTTCCTGCAGCAAATTTCCTCATAATTACACTTCTGATTAAAGTCAGCGTTTCCATAGTTTTGATGGCTTTGTAAATCACAGTTACTGGCTGCTTCTCTTATGGTGAACAGGAACTCACTTTGTAATGAAGTTTTACTATGCAAAGTGGCTGAGCAATAATGTAATTAACATTTACCTTAAGTTATCTCTCCTGCTTTAATATACATATCCATTCCCTCTTTGTATGCCAGGTATTGAACAATGATCATTACAAATTGCCACATGAAAAGGTGCCAGGTAATAACTTCCCCTTTGTTTTTACACTGTACTTGGAAGATGTTAAATTTGAAGCTGCTAAGTAATACACTGATAAAAAAATATGAGCCAAGGACCTCAAACGCAAACAGAAGTTAGTGCTTTTTGAAGGAGAGCTGAGAGAGGACGAATAGATTACTTTTATTTTATTCTCATATAAACCCTGCATTCACACATATGCTTATTTGTAAGCATGTGATCTTAATGGACCCACTTTATCTACTTTATCACACTAGAACTATCATCAATTTGGAACAGAGAAATTCTCTTTGAAATTGTCTCATAGACACAATTTACAGAAATAACATACAATCATATGAAATTGAGGGGAGTAGGCAACAGAAATTATGCCCAATTTTTGCAGATTTAAGTGGAAAAACACCAAGTAAGCTAGTAGCAAAATTCTCTGGGATGCTGTGGAAGTTCATTGCCATAGGCGCAACAGAGTAACCCAAGTGAGACTTCTCTGATTTATTCCTGAGTAGAATTCTACAGAGCCTACAGTACAACCTAAGCATAGACTAAAATAAAGCAAATAACGAGTGGAACAAATCAAAAGAGAAAGTGATGAATTGTCCATTTATTGACACCTGAAGTGGAGAACAGTAACCTTCTGGGAAATTACTTGGCTCATTATAAGATTAGCTGGGCAAAATTTCAAGGTACGCGGTAGAGGTCAAATTATATAATCTAATATTTCCCTTTTGATTAAAAACAAATAATCTGTCAGCGTAATAATCCTTGTGCAGGTCTGAAATCCAAGGAAACAGGTGTTAAATATTGTGCAAAGAGAACTTATTGTGAATATAAACTGCTATTTTTTTTGATCGGATATGCAGAGAATGAAGATCCATATACGTACCCCAAGATACAGAGAGACCAAATGTTGCTCTGGGTCAAAGGCAAAAGCAGGCCATATACGTGGCAGCAGGGCACTACAGGCTTTCCTCCTAAAGCCTCTTAGCAATAGATCTGGACAGACTCAGAGAGAAACTCATCTTCAAGATTATACAGAAACAAAGAAAAAAAATTATTTTGGTACTTGAGTGTGACTTGAACTGCTGAAAATTCTGGTCACCTAGACAGGTTTTCTACAATTATTATTAAATCTTGTCAGCAACTGTTAACCATACATCAGATACTGTTATCCTGGTAACTGATACCTAATATCAGATATTACTAAAAAAGCAAATTTTGAAAAAACAGCCGCAGTGATGATTAAAATCAATGTATTGTATGCCACATAAACCAAACCCCAAAACTAGTCTCTCAAGGCACGCCAAAACACTGTAAATACTTGCAAATACATTTAAAAAGACAAATTATTATTGAACCACAAAATCACTGTAAACTTCATATATTCAATTATTAATATTTCCAATTTGTATAGAAAATTACAATACTGATGACCTTTAGCCATACTAAATCCAGAAAGTCAGCGCTCTAAAGTGCAACGTCTGTTTTTCCTTCTAGAAGCGCTATGCTGGCCATGCGAATGCTCTATTCTACCATTCTGCTGTTGAAATATTTGGCCAGGAAAGAAATCAAACAGTCATCTGGCACTAAAGTATGTTTAGCACATAATTTGCCTGCTCAGCCTTTCAAAAACAACAGCGATAGAAATTCCCCAGCCTCCTTAGCTGTTGGTGCACATTAAAGATTTTTTTCAATTGAAGTTGATTGCTTACTGTCTTATTTCCAGAAAGCCCTTGCCCTTCTGAGGCAACCTTTTTGGCCTTTGAAGACTGTTACTATGGCATTCCTCAAGTGTTTTCTTCAATTAACTAATTATACCCAACTCACTAAAAGTTTTACTCATAGCTCACATACCTTGACCATTCCCATTGCTCTCCTCTGGTCTCACTCTACTGGGTCCAAAATTTTAACTGTGGTGCTCAAAACCAAACACAGTACACGAGCAGAGATACTCTTAGGGCCGAGCAACATGCAAAGGATTTCTTTGCATATCTCAGACTTTTTTGTAATAGGGCACAAGATTTTATATCCCACAATGATATCTGGGGTCAATGCATTTGGTAACAATACGAGGCCATTGACTTAGGTTCAGTTTAGAATCCACCAGCTCCTTGTCCGCAGAGTTTCTGCCTGGCCCATTCCCTGCCTTGCAGTTGGAGCCTCGTATTGAAGTACTGCAGTTCGCATTCAGCCTTTTTCAATCCTATTTATTTTAGGTGATTCCACCAATTGGCCAAGATTATGTTGTACACTTTCAAAGTGCTCAAGGCCTTTCCCTAGAGCTTATTACCATTTGCAGATGTATTAAGTGCACTCTTTATTTCATTATCTATTATATTAACAACAACCACAAAATCATACCAGACTCAGAATGCAGAAGGAAATACAAAACAACATTTTCTCTTCCTACCTGTATATGTTGATGCTGTAAGCTAACATCTGTCACAGAGTTAGAAAACATAATGGAAACACAGGATAACGTAAAGCTAATTTAATCTTTCAAAAAGCAAAAAACCCACAACAGCTGCTGGAAAGCACAAATGAGTCAGTCTTCCAGATACAAGACCACTGCTTTTAAATAATTATTAATCTTGCCTCAATTACACAGCATGTGATTCAACCTCTGCATTACTATTAACTCCACAGGGTCTTTCATACATAAAAATACAGGATTTATGGTGCTGGATCTTTCCCTTAAGATCATTCAGGAAGTGCTCCCTGACCACTAATCAAAAATGTCTGACGTTTTTCTTCTGACAGACCAAAGGTTAGATGCTGATGTTGCCCACAAAATCATCCAGAATACGTCTGCACTCTCTTTAAAAGCTGAACAATGAAGAGGACAGAGCACAGACTTTGACTGTCATTAAATATGTCTATTTTGGGGAAATGGAGAGCAGGGAGAACAACCTATACCATTCCTTTCAAGAGAGAAGGTGAGAATAAACAATGAGGAAGCTTCCACTGCTTGTTCTTGTGATACAAGATCAGTGTACATGTGTGTACGTATGGATTTAACTTTCAAAGCAGGTACATTTCACAGGCAGCAAATCTACTGTAACTAAAATCAAGAAAAAAAAAAAAAGGAGAGGGAAGTTAAGTCTCAAAATTCTTCTGATTTTTTAGGCAAATGAAGACAAAGTTCTTTCCTTTCTTCTTACCATAATCCTGTTGCTTGCCTATTATGTATATATGACAATTCAGTATACATGGCTTAACTGACTCACCCTCAGTCTATAGGGACATTTAAGAGTGTTCAACTATTAGAGCAGAGGCTCATCAAACAGAAGAGGGATTAATGTCCTTCCTGGAGATTTAACACTTTTGAAATCCTTTACTACCTATACAAATTGCAAAACTTATGATTCTTATGGAATGATATGATAAACACTACTGCTATCATTCATTTTCTGATGGCATTAAGAAATGCATTGCATTGTTTACAAGGAGATAAAAGGTTAACAGTACATAACAGACAGTGCCTCTATTTTTCCCCGTAAAGAAATACGATGGAAGGTTGCAAAAAAACCTACTTAGTGAGAGGTAATTCTTTTGTGTGAAATGTGCAATTCCTATTTTATTAAGAAGTTCTGACTATCGAGTCACAATGCATTAGCCTTGACTCTCAGCTCATGAGTATAGCACAGTGCTAGAGTTAAGCCAGACGCCTGGAAATTTCACGTAGCTGCCACAGGTCTCTCTCCTGACTGGAAAAAGTTGGTGCATACCCAGTATCGGCACCTGAATTCAAGACGGATCCATTCTGCTTAGGCCTTTTCTAGTAGCCATTATACGCTTTTGACATGCTCTGCTGGAGTTTAGAAAAGGCCTGAGTAACATTAAATTGGGAAAACATCCCTAAATCCCAATAGCGCTGCATATTCCAGAAACTTTATGGCCTTTATAAAAACTGTGTTGTACTGGGAGCACCACTTAAGAGTCCCTGGTTTATTCTGGGTGCCTAAAGACCTGTGTGCCATCCAAACACGTCTGCCAATTGACTGTCTAGACCCAAGCCACAAGCTTGCAGATGACCTCCTTGATACTTGTAGCAGAAATACAGTGGACTACATTGTCATTCCAGCATTTTTCTACATGCAGGATGAAGACTGTCACTTGGTGACTGGTGTCACCATCACATTGGATGTCACACAGTCACCTCTCCTTCTGCTCCCTTATACTTAGATGTGACTGGAGCACCCTGCTCCCAGCCCCTGGTGTGCCGTCTCCTAGGTCGGGCGGCCATTAGCCATGGGCAAGCTGCTTCTGCTTCTGCTTTACAGGGTTCCCGGCTGCCTGGGAGAGGGGCCAGAGCTGCTGCAGCCATGGAGCCGGGACCTCCAGCTGGGGACACTGCCAGACTTGGGTGCATGCTCGGAGCTCAGGGTACTGTTAATGTGTTACATGACCTGATCTGCAGGGGGTCCAGGTGGAAATGAAGTTTAGGTTGTACCAACACATGGCTGTGCGACAGTGCAGCCAAGGATAACTGAAGAGCCTGCCCGCCCATGGTGCTGGGCGGCAGAAGGAGGGCCCTGCCTGCAATGGAAGCCCACTCATACCACAGTTGCTTCCTGAGGTGCCATGGGGATTCCCCTCAGTGCTGCTCCCCTCTGGATTCAGTTAACAACTGAATTGTTGTTATTTGTAAGAGTAAACCAGTGAAACAGTCCCGTGACTACTCGGTTGGTTACCATGCATTCCCCGTCACGTTACAGGTTAAATGGAGGTGCTTTTGCCGCCCTTGGGAGTCCTTTCTGCAAATCCTGCTTCCAGTGCGGAAGCTGCTCAATCCTATACTCTCAAGGTTTGTTCAGCAGCACTTCCAAATACCTCCCGAGACTGCAGTCCCCAGTAGGCTGGTTTCTGATTTCATGAGAATCCTTTCTTGACACCTCCATTATCAGCAGTCCCTTCCACTCCCCAGAACCCCAAATACTTAATTAAAAAACATAGAACTTTGACATGCAATGGTCAATAAATGGGCTGGCTGAATGACAGATGAAGTCAACCACATCAGTTCCTCTCATCAGCTAATCTCCCACTCGCTCCCCAATTTATTGCCACCCCCACCCCCAATCATCCCCCAGTAATAAATGAAATCATAATGTTAGTGACAAAATACGGAACCACCCCAAACTCTTGCTCCTCCTGTTTTATTACTGCTTCTTGTACATTGTTGGTGCCTCAGAAGTACAGAGTTCATTTACTCATGATCTACCTATTTCAGGTCCCTGGTGTCAGTAGGATATTTGAAACACACAGCTATCGGGTAAACCATTAAGCTAGGTGGGGAAAGGCAAGTTCATAGAAAAACAATGCAAGAACACAGAAAGAGCAAAAGAAAATAAATACAGATTACATAGGATGCTGGTGTTGTAATGAGTTGGGCAAGCAGAGATAACAAGAACACACAGGTGAGAGAAGGCAAGCAGATGTGGGCCGAATTGTACAGCTTAGCAGATGAACAGAGATGGAAATAAGCAGAGATGAATGCACATGACAAGAGACAGTAAATGCAAAACCAAAATAGACAGCAGCAATTGCTATGGCCTAAAATGCTGTCATTAGTCCCAGCCAGGAAGCACGAACAGCAAAAAGGATAGATTCAGACAAAAGATAAAATCAACCAAACTAGGAAGAATCAACCAAAAAGACCCCTCCAAAAAACTAGTGGGCAATATAAAATCACTTAGGAGTCTATTGATGCCATTTTTAGGCAGTCACTTGCTAAAAACAGAATACAGAAAGAAGTAGTATAGTATTTCTGGAGAACAAATCTGGCTCAACCTGACTAAGCATCCGATTCTGCTGTGCAACACAACCATCTGAGTTGCACTGCAATTGCCCGCAGCCACATAGGGATTATGCAGTCGTTATTGCAGGCTGCTGCAGCACCGAGAAATTCACTCCCTAATTAAAACCTATGAGAGCCATGTAGAACAATAGCAGCATCTCAACTTTGGTATTAAGTAGAAAAAAATCTGCATTGAAAAGCTTCCTTATGTCACCAGAGCAGTAAACTATGCAATTTGCCATAAAAATCTCAAGTAATTTCAGTTCTGAACGGAAAGTATCAGTCATTCTACTTGTTGGTGCAAAACTAGGCCAAATTAAGAGTTCAGACCAGTTCCTTCGCTTCCAGACAAAAATTCTTCCTGAAGGGGAATACTTAATGCACAATGTGAAGTGCTTGATTTTTATCAGGAGGTTTAGGAATTTGGCTGCAACAGTTTGCTCTAGGATGACTTTGAACAGCACTACGGAAAGCTATCTCACAGCCTTAAAGGAGCACTTAGCCTTTCCTTGAGAAGATCCTTTAAAATGAAAAACTACTGCCTAAAGATTGATTAAGTGACCACTTAATTAGACAGGGGAGAACTACTGACAATATCTCACAGCACTGGAAAAAAGATGTATGCCTTTAAAGAATTTGAAAAACTGTAATCTCTTGTGTTTCTGAGATCTGACAGACAACACATCTATGGCAGGAAATGGTGTAAGTGCAGCCTTCAATTACTGATGCTTTTTAGGACAGCTTTAGAGAGTAAGGTGCTGCAGACTACAATGAAATTCACAATTTAGAATACCTTCTACCTGTAATAATTAAATGAAGAATAACCTCCAAATAAATACAGTTTCATTTTAGTTTAGACTTCTAAAATAAATTAAAAAAAAAATCAAAATGAAAAAACCTACTACTGCATTCAAATTTCACATCCTATTTTCATCCAAATTAAGGGTCTGGATGCACTCTTCTGGCTTAGTATGCAGAAGGGATAGGTGCTCTTTTGCACTCTAAGATCTCTCCAAATCTTCTCAGGTTAAGATTCAGGATTTCAGCCTGCTATTCTATTCTTATCAGGATAAAATTGAAAAGGATTGTGCTCTTCCTTCTAAGAGTGTCATTTGAAATAGGAAAAAAAAAAATGGAAGTAGGAAAAAATAAGAGTATTTTAAAAAGGTAATAGTTAAAAAACCAAACAAACACACAAACAACAAAACAGCTCCTGGGCTCTCCTACTCATGAATTATATAATACATATGCTTTAGAATAACTGATATGCATGACCTTTCAAACAACGGCCAAAACACTTCTCACAGTGTCAAAGGTTTGTTGGTATCATCAAATAAATGGCCAATTTCTAGGGGAAAAGGAATAAGCACTTTTGAAGGTATATGTACCATAGTGTATGGGGAGCTAGAAGCACAGTTAGGAAATGGCAACTTTAGCTATTGGCTATTAAGCTGCCAGTTTACAGTCCTCCTGCAACAGGGATGTACTAGACTGGAACAGACAGACCGCAAGCTCCCTGTTACAGATACCCCAGCAGGATATCACAGCACCATTAGTAAAGCAGATCT
The DNA here is from genome assembly GCF_000708025.1 of Charadrius vociferus. Lineage (NCBI taxonomy): Eukaryota > Metazoa > Chordata > Aves > Charadriiformes > Charadriidae > Charadrius > Charadrius vociferus. Next base: position 2,783,400 of record NW_009650250.1, read on the forward strand.
CTCTAAAACACAAGCGGTCAGCCTGTAAGAGCTTTCTAGAGCGTAATGAAGGGCAGGCCCAACTGCCTCGCAGCTCCTTTTCTTTCAACGGTCCAGGAGGACAGCGTGCCCCTGTAGAACAAGCTCCTCTAGGATATGGTAACCTGAGCTGTCAGTTATCTCCTTCTATAGCTCGTCCGAATCTTTGCTTGAGTGGTTTTGCCAACTCAGTTGCGGCTCTGGGTGGTTCAGAGGAGAAGGAATTCCCCAACCAGTGCCACAATCGGTGACAGAAGGCAGAAACCCTGCCATTGCCATTAACCTTTTAGGTTAGAGTGATGGACAGAACTGGGAGACGCATTCACCGGTTAGTGCAGAAAGCAGACCAGAACAAGCTAGCTCCTTTTTACGCTATTCTGTATTACTCTATTCTCACAAGTGACTAGAGAGAGAGAAATTGAGGAAAACCTATTTACCCTCATTTTTCAGGAAAGATAGACTTCCGCTAGCAATGATCACCACCTCAAAGACCTTTGGAGCACTCCAATACCACAAACAACTCATGTTCACAGGACTGTGGGGACATGTGTTCAGATGTTTCATGAATCTATGTACAATATCCTACACAATATTACTAAGTCAGAAAAAGCATTATACATTTTTAGTTTTCTGGTTTGAACTAGTCTATCTGGAAAATTAAAGTATCTACAGCTTCTCTTCTAACTGAAAATAATAGAAATCCCAGGCAGTATTCGACATTGTAAATTAATGTGAAACAGAAGAAAATCCAAAAGCTTCTGTAAAAAGAAACTTCATCCTTTCAGGTCATTCTTTTTAAAAGACACCAAATAAAAATCATAATTATTGCCCAACTGTTTAAAATTTGCATCATCTCCTGAAAAAAATTCTCCATGCCCTGCTCAGTTCCATTTGGCACAATGGAAGTGCAGAAGAAGAGAGACCTCATTAAATGCACCCCTTGGTTTAGGCAGATGGGAGAGTGCTTAATACCATTTTAGTCCTGATTTCACTTGTTCCCGTAGAACAGATGCAATATGTAATTTACCATGGATGATGACATTTGAGATAATTCAAAAATCACTGATAAGATGAAATTATATCAAGCTAGATACAGCCATCTGCCATGATTTCAAGGATTCACCTGATAGTCACTTTTCTCATGATTTGAGCTTCAGGATACATACAACATTTGAAAGAGTGGCATATAAAACTGTATTTCTCAGGGATCCCCAAATGTGTTTTGTTCTGTTGTTGGAAGAGAGCTGTAGCCATTTATACAAGTCTAGACACTTAGAGAGGCTGGAAATGTCTTTCACAGTAAGGGAGATCTGCCATGTTATTTATAACTCGTGCTAGAATAGTGTCCAGATGCCCAAGGAAAAAGACAGTAACTATAACAACTGAATCTACCACCATTCAATCAAAAGATGGTATGACAGGAACTTTGCTTGGCCTGAGACTGTACTTAGAGCAATATACCCTGAAAGAACAAAGGAGTTTTAAACTGAAAGGCAGTTTTATATTGGGAACTACAATAGATAACTTTTAAAAGAGAACAGCAAACCCTCAAACATCAGTCAGTGAGATGGAAAAAAAATAAAAGGATAGTAGGAAATTATCTCCTCCACAACCATTGTATCCTTACAAGGCAGGACCTTTCTTCTCCCACTTTTTGGGTGGGTGGCAGCAAAGTCCATACAGTTTCCCAATTCTCTTTCTTCCTATCCCTACTGTGAAACGTTAAAGCAAATGAGCGAACCATTAAAATAAGCATGAAAAAGAAAGGCTGTCCAGTATGGGTAGGAAACAAGGTTGCTACTACCCTCATCTTACCATATTTCAAGAAGAGATGCAGACATTCAGAGCGACCTGCCCATCATTACAGAGAACACCTATGACTGAATAAAAACCTGACCCCAGCTCCCCTGGTCTAGGAGTACCACAGCCTCGCTATAGAGCGGGCTTCTCAATAAGGGCATCTGGCATCCTTTTTCCTTGCTATAAGTTTATTGTCAATAAACAAAAAAAAAGGAGGGCTACTACACGGCATCAAATGCCATTATTCAGAGCTTCCTAATATGTATTATACATGAAAGTCCAACAGATGACTAATTCTATACGTGGCATATTGTATTTTCCTTCATGGCCATTGCAAACTCTTCACTCTATTTAATGATAAATGAGAGGCAGTGCTGAACACGAAGGTGCTCCTGCCTGGAACACAAAACTGATAGGAATTGCCTTGTGACACAACACTCTCAAACAGAAATATTTGAAATGAGCAAAATAAATATTTAAGTAGAGAAAACATGGATCTGGTGGCTGACAGATCTGCAAAGAATCCATTTTGCCCACTACATCCTCCTCTGCACTCAGCACCTTCCAGTGCAGGAGATTCACCAGACTGCCAGGACTGTAGCAAAGCCTATGTAGTCCATTCTGAGTTTCATCAATACAATTTCCAATATAGAAATACAGAACACAGTTAAAATATTATCAGTACTGAATGATTATGCCCAGTTTTCTGTATTTGTACCTCTGCAAAGTAGTAAAAAAATTGAACCTTACAAAATGCCACATAGCTACAAAATATTTTTCATGAGAGTTTTGTCTTTTCTCCTTATCAAAAGTTACAGGATGATGAATTTTCATATTTTCTAGTTACTGGTATATGGGGAAGTTATCCGACTTTAGGAGCCAGCAGACAGAAAAAGATAACAAGATGCAATGGCTGGAAAGTAGTGCTAGAAATAGTCACCAAGAGGATCTTTTTTTGCCCAGGAGGTAATGGCATTACCAACCGGAATTACTCATCAGAGGGTGTAGAGGATTCCCAATGAATTGAAAGCTTTTAAACTGAGAATTTACATTTCTCTAAAATGCTTCTTTGGTTTGTCCATTGGTCTTAATGTGAAACTGGATTAAAAAAACAACAGTTAATCACAGGGCTTGCTCTACTTTGTTCCTTAGAAACATACTTTTATGTTATCTGAAAGAATTGTTCAGTGGTTATGAAATTACAAACTGAAATTAATAAATTGTTAAGGTGATCTGCCTGAAGTGTACTTATACTGTCAACAGAAATGAGGGCTGAAACGCATCATTTTATCCCTCTGCTAAATTCCTTAGGTAACTGCAGTGAAACCAGAGCAACGCTCCTTCTGCAGCCACTATGCACACTGTCAGATTTGGAGGATGTAACAGAAATGACACCAAGAGATGCTAGCAGAAGCACTCCAGCCCATTTGTTCCTTCAGGAATGAAACAAACAATGTTTTTAAAATATATCTTTAACTTCATCGTAGCTAATGAATATTTACACTGCTCAATTTTAATTTTGCATCAGTTTAGCACATATTAAAACGGGTACAGTCAGACCTAAAATCCAAAACCATCGTTACGTAAAACATCCATACCAGTATCTCAACACTGACCTTCATTACAGGGAGAAAGCAAACACTGAATGACATTAATTCCTTTATATGGGGTCTCAGTTTCAGACCTGATAAAAATTAGAAGCATGTGTACAACCTATCAGTTTTGCCCAACACAGTTTGTGATATCAAGATGGCTGACATCATTAAACATCATCCAGCCTCAAACAGTCTGAAACATTTGTTTGTTGGTGCATTCTGCAGCGCAGCACAGCCCAGCCCAGATACCATCACACTCCAGATCATCACTAGCTTTTTATTGCCTTATTTATACTTGTCACTGGGGAGGGGGGGGGAGAAAAGGAAAAAAAAATGAAAAAATTAGCTTTTCAAATAAACAGATAGCTAATCTAAGGAAGACTAAAAGATGCCTACTGCTGAATGTACTGGCCCCAACATCCCTTAACTTAACGTCCAGGACAATAAAGGTATAAAATAGGATATTCTGTGAATTTACCTTCACTTCAACAATTGTCATGAGACAATCTTTAGTGAGATTCAGAAGAACAGAATGTCAGCCAGGAACTGTATTTTTTTTTTTATGAAATATTGCAGAACTGGAAATAACATTGACTGAAACCAGTACAGGAACTCTACTGATGATGCAGGAATTCCAGTATTCCACCACGATTCCTGCTCTCTGACACTGGTAGTATGTCAGAGCACATAGGTAAGCTCCAAAATTCCACTTACAATCAGGTGTTCTGAAGGCACTCCAATCTACGCAGCTAGTCCCTTGCTAAAGATCCATCCCAAACTTGAGGGGAAGTAGAAATAAACTCCTGTCGCTCATGGCACATGCTGCTATTTTCCTTTCCAGCTCAATGTACCCTCTTATGGACCTCAATGTGTTCAGATAGGCCAGCCGCTTTCCTGCTTTTGAATGTGGTTAGTCCATCAGGCCTCAAAATTCCGTTAAGTTCTATTATAACTTTTGATAAGCCTAAACTGCTTCTTACTGTGGAAACCAAGCAAACATTCAAAGCTTAGGTAAACTTCTTTACTAATATTTTTTGCCCACAAAGTCCATCTCTTTATTGAGGCAACAAGTTTTTCTTGAAATATCAAAAACCTAAAAATGTTGTTATTAATTTTTTCAAGGAAGCAATCTCAATGGCAATCTTCACATAGATTCAGTGGTCTTTGCTGTTCATAAATAGTACAAAATAGATGCCGTGATACTAAATGTTTCAAGACCTTCAGATGCTTCATTAAATGACCAATAAAAACAAAATATAAACTTCTTGTTTGTCATAGCTGCAATTGCTCATTATCACTCATATTATAATGCTGCATGAATGCAGAAAAAGTCAGCCTACCTCTGGCTTATTTTTGAATCACTGGGGCAGGAACTATCTTGTACACACCCATAATTCAAGCTAACAGCCCTGCTCCTTGATGACTTTCAGCACACAGAGAAGTTCCCAATTTCACAGTACTTTCAGAAATGCAGTTTCAGTGTACTTCAGTGCTTTCTCAAGTCTACAATAAAATGTCTTCCCAACATGCACAAGATCACCGCACTCTCTTTCATACCTTCTTGTCATACTCTGAGTATCCAATACTAGCACTGTTTTATCACTTTTGGAATAAGTCCTTTAAGAGCTTATAAATGAGCACTTGAAGAATTCATGTACTCATCTGCCCATTTAATTATGTCTCCAAGCTAAAAAGGCTGCCTGTGTAGACATACATTTTGCAATACTGTTATATAAATGTTTAAATAGCTGCTGCAGTTCAAAGATGCTTGCAACAATTTCAAGCCATAGTTTGAGAGACAGGAACAGCAACTTCACACATTTTAGAATATTCTGGATAGTAAACAGGATCTTTCACATGCAGTTTGTGTATGCAACTTGTGTTTTGGTCCTCACTGAGTACGAGAAGCATTTTAAGATGTCAGATTCTAATTAAAAAGTAAAACATACCTTCCTCTGTATTCAGTTCATGGCAGATGTCACAAGATTAAGTGGACCAGGATAGTACTTCAGTTTCAAACAATTACAGCATTTTTCCTTAGTGCTTTTCCCAAACATCTGCTACCCTGCCTAGGGTAAGGGAAAGCATTTAAGGGTATGTCACAGTATTAGCAAACTCAACACCAAGGCTGGGGACGAATTTGCCAAATTCAAACATCTCTAGACTTGGATAACGGATTTAGTTCAGGGCAGCTCTCTTCCAATTTTAAAATCTAAATTATAGTTTTTGAATGCTTAACTAGGGTAGTATGCTGAAAGTTGCCTACATATGATAATTTTAAAATTAAAAGTACACTACTGACTAGGAGTAGGAGTCTTAATGACTTGATAAAGGCAAGTTCTCAGTATCATCGGCACTAACTGCCCTTAAAGGAAGTTCTTATATGCCATTTAAGTCACAGTTGAAATAGCTTCTGGAAGAGGTTGCTCATTCTGTAGCACATGTTGTACAATTTTTCAAGGGACCTTACCTTTATCACTAGGATTGCTACTTAAAACACGTAAAATTAGTCAGCAGCTTCCAAAACAAACCCTCAGAACTCAATCTATAGGGGAAAAAAAAAAAAATATGGACTGCAGTTTGATTTTATACCCTTATACAATCCTTCATGCATTGTTTTTCTCCACTGGTGGTTGCTATTCCTGCCACTTTTGGTCAAAATACGTTTGTTTTTGGTTTTTTTTTTAACATTTTTTGTCCTTTTTTAATAAGTTTTACATCCTCTACCTACATGGGTATCTATGCAATTCCACTCCCCTCAGGACCGCTTAAGCCCAAGGCAACACTGAACAAAAAGTACAGCTGCCTAAGGTACCAAGCCACAGGCAGAGCCAGAACAACCAGTACTTACCTCCATTGCTGAGGGAGAGTAGCAGTGTTTGGGACACAAGAAAAGAATTGCTGAGCGTAGAATAAACTTCCCCAACCAGCAATTTCCTCCCCCCCAGGTCCTAACTCAACAGCATGGAAGAGGAGTCAAGCGTAAGGCTCCAGGACAGGAAGCCCTGAGCTGACTTGGACTCAGCTGCAGCTCCTTAGCCCCTAAGAAGCAATAAAGCAGAACCTCCCCCAGAGCAGCTCAGTCTCCTCATGCACGGGCAATGCCTGGTTAATGGACAAAAGCAGTAGAGGAATTGTGTTGTAAGCACTAAAATCACCTTATGTGATTCTGACTACCTGCCGGGAATCGGCCTAACACAGGACGTGACACTTGAGCATAATCACTTTCCACAGAACTAATGGCGGGCTTCCAGACTGTGCATCCATAGCACAGCTGCTTCTCAGTTCACTTGCTTTTCTACAGATGTTTCCACAAAAGCATGCTGGAATTAGAATGAAACATTAGTGACCTTTCTTCCTATTGCTTTTGCTATCGTTATCTGTCAGTTAATCTGTTTTCATTTCCAGTCTTCCTAACACATACCTTTCTAGTATCAGGCACTATGACCTGTGGTTTCTGCTGAATACACAACTGGTATTTTGGGTTCTTTTCCGTCCTGAGGGTTGTAGTGTCATAATTAAGTTCAGCACAAGGTGATGGAAAAATAGTTTCCATGCAAGTAATCATGCATTTCCTAACTGAAAAGAGCAACAGGCACTCTAAATTAATTTTCTTACATCTCTAATTCAAATCAGTTGACATCTGAATTTTTATCACGTAAAGAAGCCAACGCATGTTGCCTGGATAAGATCTTTTTTTCTTCTTTTCTGAAAAGCTAGTGTTACATGTTTCTGCTGTCTCTGCTTAGTAACATACTGGACAAATCTCAAACAACAGAGCTAAGTACGAATTACACTAAAATGCACCCTGGCTTATTCTGATCCAAAGACTTCCAATAGTAATGGAAAGTTTTGAACTAATATCAAATTATTGTAGTCACAAAAGAACAAAACTATTGCTCCAACTTATTCCAAGTACAAAAGATAAACACAGTTCTGCTACAAGTGTCTCTTATGCCATGCAGAGGAGTTACGGGATCAATAGCATCACGCGAGGCAGAAGGGGACTCACTGCCGGGGATTTATTTGACATAGCCTCCAGCTATTGCATTTCATGGGCTACACTAAGCCCTGCAACTTTGATTGTTGTATTTGCAATATATCGCAATAATTTCACTGCATTTTCTACTCCCTGCTGGAGCCTGACTGTGTTTAGGCCACGGTAACAGCCAAAGAAACTCTCTTCCCTGTATAGTTCTCTACATTTAAATGAATAAATTGCAGACAGATTTTCCCAAACGCAGCATTTCTCAGTGTGACAAAGGAGCAGAACTTTATTATAATTTTGTGTTGGTGAATGTTCTTCTGTTTTTTAGGAACAAGGACAATTAGTCCTCCAAAAAGTGCTGCTCCTCCAGATGATGTAGGACATTTTGATTCTCTGGATGAGACCAGTGCAAGTTATAATGCAGCACTTCAACAAAGCACAAAGTATTGAACAATTAACGGAGAAATCAAGCCAGGCACCTTCCCTATCCCATTTATCAAAGCACGTGCGATTCCCATTTCATAACAGATGAAAATTGAGGCAAGAAATTCATCTGTATCCAGTGCATTTTAAGAAACAAAATGTAACAAAATATCATGGCAAGTATGTGGAGTTCTGACAACTGTTTTTTGTCGTTGTTTTTCTCCATTTCATTTCCTTAGCTGAATTCTAAAGAAAGTCTTGGAAGTCACCAGACTTGCATTAATAATTCGCACAGCCACAATTCTAAGGCTTCCTTTCAGGACATTTAATGACATGCTGCAAGAAAGCAAATGCTTGCCATAACAAGAGACAGTTGAAGACACATAGCTGGCCTGCCACGTTGATTGAGCAGGGAGGCAAAGATCAGCGTTCAGGCCAGGCTGTTTCTTGCCTTAAAAGGCAGCGAGCCCAAGGGTGTTCAGCTTGGGCTCACGGTAAAGAAATCCTCAAAGTGACAAACACACTTGGTACCATTTTCAGAAAGCTACAGTTCTCAGAGGTAGGCAGTCATAATATATATTGGGCTCAGCAAGAAAACTTTATGTACACTTGTCCATCACAGCATCTCCATATTCATTCTGAATGAAAGGGTTGGCAGGTCAGACTGTTACACTGAGACCTTTGAGCCTGTGCCTGCTATATCAGAGTTTCCCATCTATTTACAAGCATTTGGTAAAGCGTTCCACATTTTAAAGGGGATGAGGGTTAACTGCCAGTGAGAATAGAAAGAAAAGGCACCAGTGCACCTATATACCAGCGTAAGGAAGTAGAAGTTAAAAAGAAAAGAATGCTGTTCCGAGATGCATGTCTTTGACCAAATTGTGTCTGATCTAGTTTTTGTACTAGCAGTGAACATAAAAGCATCAATTTATGAACAGACTCTTCTCGCTATCCTTGGGCAGGGAGGAAAGGTACATTTTAGCTGTGGTTTGGACCTATGGAAGAACTTTTGTGGTGGCTGCAGGTGTTGCACAACAGCTACTATGTGTAGGAAAACCGCTGCTCCTTCAGATACTGATGACCCAGTCATCAGTTATAATATGATCTATAAGCATTCACACACAACCAAGTCTTCAGTCAATGTAATTTGTTTTGTCCTGCACTCAAGGGCTTAATTTTGTTGAGATGTAATTAAAGGCCCATTCCAAAGTTTGTTATAACTGCCAGCGATCTTTTCGGTGACACCAAAGGGCCTTGGATTTGTCCTTCAGTGAAAAAGTTTAAACTTCCTAAAACAACACTTATGTTATTTCTAGGGGCTTCCAGGGGAGGAAATCTGTGTTGCATAAATTCTTTCTCAATCTTGCCTGAGATCACTTCATACAGAAATGGTGGACAGTAACACGTTTTCAATGAAGGAGAGATTCCTGTTGCTTCTACAGACTTTTAGCCAGATGTAGTGTAAAAGGGGAGGGAAGAGGTGAAAGAAGCAGATTTTATTTTAATAGAGGAATTGGATAAAAACAGTGTCACACTTCATTAGATGTGAATGCAAAAAAATCCGCTATCTGTAGACCGACTGGCACAGATATCATGGAGGAAGTAAATACCTTGGGATTTTTTTCTTTACCTTAAAAATTACTTCGTACAATATTATTATCAGAATTTCTTCTGGTGAGCATAAAAAACAACAGTAGTAACACAGGTTAGCACCATCCCCGTATAAATTTCAAGAGCCTCTTAAGAGAGGGTTTTGAAGAAGCACAGTCTACTGAAATGAGATGCTCTCTTCCTAGATGGGAGATATTAACTGCATTCCCTGATTAAACAAATAGCTCTCCCTCCATTAACCAGCAGAGAAACTGCTACTCAGGCAAGCAAAATCATGCTGTTAAGGCAAGTAAGGACAACCTCCATTTGTTCAATTTTTCTCTAAGACAATGTAGTGTTTCTCTCCACAAATACCAAGGCAGTTCCTTTCACAAAATGTCTAAACATTTATCAGTTCAGAATTACAAACTCAGTTATTTATGGAAACATCCTGCACAAAAAGAACTGTTGCTAACAGACTTGGATTGTGATCAAGCAGCTTGCAATTATCATTTTTGTTACACCTTCCTCACCAGAGGAATGATTTCTTTGAAAGTCCATCCCAAATAAAAGTTCTCATTAGAAAGGAGAAAATACACATTAATTCATAAATAGATTGACTTAAAAAAGCTATGACTGCATCATTTAATCTTGTAAATAAGAAAGTAAAAATAGGGAATTGTTTGGTTTTGTTATTGATTGCTTCTTTCAGAGATACTCAGAATAATCTCATAGAAAATTCATAACCTATTTCTATTTTATACTGCTCAGAGTGGACCTATTTCCATCTTTGTTTACCCAAGCCCTCTCCTCCTTTCCTTGGGTTTTTTTGGTGTTTAGTGGTGTTTTTTTCCCCCCTGATAACAGAGAAAGGCTGAAGATGTCTACCTCCACAGTTTAATATCTGTATTGGGGTGGACCATTTTGATCCTACTTTAGGTTAATAAGCATATTATACTGAGGCACGTTCAATATCAGCAACAAACTCCCTGTATGTCATCCTTTCCTGCTCCTTGTTCCAGAGATTCTGGGTCATTCTGCCTTTGAGTTCTCTCTGTTGGTTTAATCTGTCCTTCGGTTTCCCTTTCCTTGTGTGCTTGCCTCTGTTCGCTTTTTCTCCTCATTATAACTCTTGGTTCTGCCTGAAAATTGTTCAGACACCCTAGAACTGTGACTGTGGTAAACAGATGGCTGGGGCTTAACATGTGGTTATAAAGAAAGAGGTTCATTCTCCGTGTTTGTGCCATTCCTAATTCTCTGATCTCCACACAGCACATGTTAACCAGCTCCTGCACTTGGCAGCAAAACCTTGCTGAAGATATCCAGGGCAGAACAAAAGACTTTTAGCACCAGATACCCCCACACTGCAGACTAAAAAAAAATTGGAGATTATAAGTGTAAATGTATGACTGTCCATCTTTCTCACTACCCCACCAACACTAGGGATTATGTTGTCTGTACAAAGAGGAATTAAAACACCTTTACTGTAGAGTGCCCTACTACACATGTTTTTATTACTACTGGTCAGAAAGTGTGCTGCTCAGTAAAATGCTGATTCACATGCTGTTCTACAAAAAGACAGCGTGAGTACAGGGACCGTTCTCTAAACGTCAAGGACAGACAGGCAGTAGGACAGACAGACAGACCACTGCCAGAGAAGTATTCAACTACTGACTTGGAAGGGAAGACTTTTTCTAGCAGAACATAAAAATTCAGGAGGAGCCATACAAATTATCTCTTACAAGGTGATGATGCAGCAAAAATAAATGTGTAAGTGCTACAAAAGAGCTCTTCACCAAAAAAACCCACAAAAAACACCACCCCCCACCACCCCCCAAAAAAAAAATCAACCACACAAAACCCCCAAACAAACAGAAAACCCAACCCACTCTTACAGAAATGACAATGACCCAGTGAGGGTCACTGCAAAGAGAAGGAAGCACTAGAAAAGCATGTGCCTTAAGGCTTTCATGAATAGGCTTTGATCTCTTTCAACCTTTGCACAGCTAAAAGGAAATAAAGTTTTTTACAGGGTTAACATTGCATGTAAAATAGCCTGTCATTTCTGCCTGGCTGTATTATACCTAAAACTAAAGGCACAGTTTATAGAGAAGTCAGAGTTAATAGGGATGAGCTATTTGAGTGTTGCTGTAGGAGCTTATTTCACTCGCTTTTCTGACATAATGCACATGTAGACCCGTCTAGTTAATAGCAAAGGTGAGCATGTGTGCGTGTAGTTCCTTAGTGATAATTGAAGTACAAGGGCCACTAATTACAGTGAACTTGGTGGCACATACAGAGTAACAGAAACACAGCGTGGACCTAATGACTTCTTCCATTCAACTGTGAAATATTTAATCCACTATCTAACTGCGGATGTAGGGAAGGAACCAGTCGGCATTTTAAGACTTGATAAAGATTCCATAGACGAAGCCCCTAAAGCAATGAAACAGACAAATTCACATTTGTTCAGTTTCCTCTTTTCCAGCACATTTTCATTAAGTTCTTACCAATAGCTCTTGATTTTAAAACACTAACTGCCTACAAGTAAGCATGTTTTTTTAGATAAAAAAGAATCAAGAAATTAGAAAACTCATTTTTCCTGCTTTTGTTTTTTGTTCTTTGGGCAGAAGCCATGCTGCTTTACATTCAAAATTCAATCACATTTCTTATGTTGAAGAGCAGCCAGTACTTTCCAGTATTTCTCTTGCTGTTGGTAATAAATGTATTAATGTTTTGGTTGCTTAAAACAATTCTATTTCTTCTCACATTTATGATTTTCTTTGGCTGTGACATGCCTATGTTAACTTCACTGAAGACAAAACATTCAACTTCATCTCATCTTTGGTGGAAACAAAAGAAAGAGACAGAAGTAGGACCAGCGTAGCAAAGCAGAACAACCTTAAGGTGGCCCTAGATTGGCTTTTCTGCAGTAACCCCAAATACTGGTGATGCTTCCTGGACACTAGCAAAATTGGGGCACTGTGATACTGCCCCTCTGTTGGGCAAACTTGCAAGAACTCAGGAGGGGGAATGATGCAGGATCAGCTTCAAGGAACTGGCCTGTCTACGCATCGCGTAGGCTGCTCTAGCCAAAGGTTTTGACAGGCTATTCAGAGAAGCCTTGGGATGAATGACACTGTACAAATAAAACACATTATTATTCTATTTGACATTATCAAAAAAATGCAGGAAAAGCTCACAAGAATCAGCTTTTGCTTTACGAAATAGGATCGACTGCTTTTCTTCTCTAGACCCCACAGTGATGATGTTCAGATCATTGTGGTTTAATATTCATCAGTGGGACCTTACTTAGACAAGGCTCTCTGTTTCTGATCTCACTGGAAGAATTACAGCAGAGGTACCAATGCTGACACCTTTTAATTTGAATAATCTGTACCAACAATCTCTGTTGTGGTTCATGAGAGGATATTTTGCAATATTGGACTTAGCTACAGTTTCATGAGTAAAGAGTGAAGGATTTGGATCTCTCATATGTACTGTTTTGTGAGAAGAAAACATTAGAAATTAATTTATTGACTGCTCTAAAATTCATAGTGTCATCTTTGACATTCCTTTCCTGATGACACATGCAATTAATAAGCACTGCAGGCCCCATCAAGGCAAATTTATCACCTAGAACACAAAATTATGAAAACTTACCCCTGGTCAATGCTTTTGGGTATATGCCTCAATGTGTCAAAGAAACTGTAAACCAGGAAAAATAAATATAAGCAGTGCAAACAACATATAATTTCAGATTCTACTTCAGGCTATTATTAGATTGTGAAGACCAAGTGCAGGGTCACATTTATCCATTGCACCAGGAGGAGCTTATTATTTAAGTTGCATGTAGAAAGGAAGTAGAAGTTGTATGTTTAAAGGAAGGAACGGCTTTAGAGTTATGGATTTATTCATTGTAGCCAAGGCACCTCTATGTGGTGGCTTGTGCTGATTTAGCAGAGTGAGACCCCACAGTTGCTATATATGTGTAAATGAAATAACAGTTAATGACAATACAGCTTTCTTCTTCTGCATGTGAGTTATTTATCTTAGTGTGAGTGAGTCTAGCTTTATTGCTCTGCAATCATTTTGTATTTTGAGCAGCACATACTAAATATATTTATGCAGCCTTTGGCTTATTTTTAGGTAGAAAATAATTAAAAAATAAATGTGCAAAGCATCTTTCAGCTGATTGTAAGCAGAATTGCTCAGCATACAATGCTCACAAATAGGAAACTCAACCAAAGAAAATGCCTTTTGCTCTGGAGGTCTTCAAGTCCACCTGCTCCAAACCAAGCATATCTAGGCTCCAAAATTCACTCTGTGTTAATCCCCTGTAGCTTTGTAATGCATTTTTTCCACTGGCAAGTGACTGGTACCACCTTTATTTCAAACTAACAGAAGCAAAGATGTCAAGGTCATGCTTTTCCAGTTTGCTGAAGCAATCTAATATTGTGACTATCTAGGCCAGCTGGCAGCAGAACTGGACTTTAAATATCTTATAAGAGCATCACTGCTTATCTAGTTTAATTCTGCCCTGCAATCTAAAAGTCTAATGCAGGCAAGTACATGAAAGAATTTCTCATTCAATCAGCCTCACCTTGTTCATATACAGAAAAGCATCACGTTGCTTTAAAGAGATACAGGAAATAAGGCCAACGACAAAGGGCTTTTATGCCTTTTGAAAAGGGGAAAATGGAGCAGTAATGGATCTTGAATGGCGTGGTTGATATATTACAGAGCTGAAATAATAAGCAAGAAAAAGTCTTCTGGGAAGGAGTCTCCCTGTCTGAAGAATGAGACCTGACCTGCAAATGGCAAGTGAACATTTATACATTGCTTATGTCTGAAGATGATACAGAAGAAAGAACAAACAAAAAAGCAAAATCTATTTAGGTATTTTATTGCTTTAAACACTACCAGCAATGGCAATATGCCTGTCAATAGATTGACCTTGATATACCTGCTGGCTACCAAAGTAATTTCAGGACATTCCGCAGCTCAGCTGAAGAGCTTTTCAAAACTACAGCAAAGTAAGTGGACGGAGAACAAGAATACCCTCATGTAGTCCATTACCATCTTCTTTCAGCTTGATTGCTCTCACAGCTTATATTAATCACGTTGCCTACAGTCATTGTGAAATGAGCAATTAGGTTATGAAAATAAACATTCAAGTGATGGCTTAGCTCAATTAGTCTTTAGTTCTCCCAGACACACTACCCACTTAGGGTCACGAATTAATTGTCTGTTGCTTTCCTCCCAGGAGCTCACCTCAGCTAAAGAATTTCATGGCACTAAAATACGTATCCAAGAGACTGTAAGAGTCTGTGTCCACATATAAGTTAAAGGAAATAAAAAAAACCAGCTGTACAGACTAAATCCAATCACCATTGGAAAAATACCGATGTTAAAACTAATAGAAGATCCATATCTTTGACTATTTCAGCAAAGTAACCCAAACTCTTTGCTATAGCATTATAAGCATTCACAGTGTTTTTCCTATAAGCAATAGGTACTGAAAGAGCAGCACCTGCTGTGTCACTGCACATCTTAAATAAAAGCATGAAAGACCAAAAAAGCAGTGTGGGCTACTGCCATTGTAGGCTGAGTGTTTAATAGATTAAGAAAGGCTTTGTATGCTGCTTAAAGAACATTGCGGTTTGCATCAACTGGAAGGTTATTTCATACATAGAGCATGGGGCCATGTAAATGCAGGAAGAAAGCGTAGACAAATGAAACAAAGATGGTACAGAAACGGGCATGAGAAATATCAATGGCAAGGAGGGGAGAGGAAGTAGAGGTGTGACTGTGCATTTAAGCTGAAAAAGAGTCAAAGAAATTTTTCCAAGGTTTGATTTTGAAAAAGAGTAAGAACGAAGTGCCAGTGTGCAAGTACAAGAAATAAGGATAAAGAATCAGGACTGTAGCAAATGCAGATCACTAAAACTACAAATGAAACGTTCCTCCAGAAACTGTCATTCCAGAACAGATTTAACACATCTTGACAGCACCGTATGGAGAAGATCCAGTTTACTGTCAGCTAAGAGCACTGTATTCTTTCTACAAATCTGTGTGTGTGTGACAGAGACAGAAAACGCCCAACACTACAGGCAACTGGAAAAGGATCCAAGTTCACATTAATCCACTCTCTCAGTAAATGAACTCTCATCTCTGCTTAAGCTTAACGAGGCTACCTAACACAATCAGCAGATGATGGAGTATAGCAACTACAGATTTCTAGAACCATGTCCATCCAGCAGCATAGAGTTGCCATTGTTAAATTCTCAGTCAACACACAGACTGTTCTGCAAAACTGCATAAGCAACATTATGGAAATATAAATGTCACAGGTAGAGATGTATTGTATAAATCTGCTGGGTCAGCAATAACCAGGATTTTAAAGATCTCAGTTAAACTAATGAGTGTTCCTGGAGGGAGAATAGATTTAATTCACAGGGTTTCTGTTGACATAAAGATGAGACATTTCTGGGTGTAGACAGAGAGCCTCTCTAACAATGGAATTCTGCTATTGATCGTCTCCCTTCTCAAATGCATGCTTTGAATAGAGTTCATTCCAAAATAACATTTAGGATCCTGGGGAAAGAAAAATTAAACCAATAAAGTTCATGTCTAGTAAAACAATATTGAAAAAATGAAGATCAGTTTAGTAGGGGGAACTCAACACTAATGGTAGTCAGCAGAACACACACATTTGTATTAGCAGTTGAGTGAAATTGCTTTAAACAATTACCAGTATTTGTTTGCATGTAGCATTGACGTTATTATCCAAAATAGGCTGTAACACAATTTCTCATAAAGCTTCTTAGTTGACATCAAAGACTGAAAGCTCAAACATATTATTTTTGAAGGAGCAAAGTACTGTTTCTGCATTTCAAGATCCACAAAAAGGACAGTTCAGCTTTATGTAATATTGCCTCTTTGCTGTGAATTTTGAGAATACTCTCTGTTACTGAACTCCCCACCTGCTGTCATCCCCCAATGTAAAACCTCTGTCATTAGAAGATAATATGGAAATAGTGCTTCCCAGTCACTTCGTTCATACAATCTAAATATGTAACTATGATACAGAAAGAAATGGCTACAGTACAAAGCCAAAGCTCTTAGGCGTAACGGATGTCAGGAATGGCATTCTTCCCAGCTACACTTGTCTGTACCTTATGGTCAATCCTGAATTCCGTGATAGTACCAAGATCTTCATCTAGACTAATGCCATCAACATCCACGGGAATTTCCTAGAAGATACGTTTCCTGGAAGCTTCCCTCTAAACAGAGCCTGAATACAAGAGCAGTCCTCTTCATTGCCAAGATAGATCTTTGATCTGAAAATTCTGTAACATGACTCCACGCCACTGAGGACCTCATTAGATATATCTTTTGCAACCAACACTTGCCTTCCCAAAGTACTCCCCAAGTGCTGAGCTTTTGAGACTTCTGATGGGGAAATCCTCGTCAATAAAGAATGGAAACCTCTTATGTGTTCATCAGAGAAAATCTCATCAAAGTAGTAATTGGAAATTCTTGAATCTCAGACTTCTTTATTAATTAAATCACAAATTAATTGCAACTTCACTACCTTACAATTGCAATTTCTCTACAGCTTCAGTGGCAGTAAAGAAAGACTTCCAATATGTGAAGTTTCAGTGCAGTGGTTGATCACTATTTAGCTATATGTAACTTGACCAGTCAACTGGAACCTTAATTTTCAAGCTTCGGATGTACATACTGGCAAGCTGATCCCAGCTATCTACCTCATTTTCCATGAATCCCAAGTTAACTCTTTTCACTCTCCAATGCTTTTGCAGGCTATTTTTTCCGCCCAAGCTAAAGCAAAGCCCAAAGAAATCCAGCTAAAACAATCCACACCACTTGTTAAATCGTGAACGTTTTGCTTATCAAATCTTCACAGTCACACTGAAGTCTCGCAGATGTTCCAGTCATACCAAAACTAGGAATACAGCTTACTCCTTTTTAATTGAAATCAGTCTATTAAAAGAGGTTGCACTCAGAGCTTGAAAAGCCTATCTGGAAACATAGGTGGCATCAGTGGTGCATACTGTCTCCTAAGCTATTCTATTTATTTATCAGGAGCCAAGTCATTTGATTTCAGTAATACAAATGTCACACTGTGTGAGAAAAGCAGTTTTAGAATTAAAACTGGTTTAGAGGAATGAAAAGATTATAGAAAACTCACATATGGAGGCTTAGGAAGGATCAAAATTTTACATTGGGATCAGCATTACTTCTCCCACAGGTTTGTTCTCTGGAAATGTTGCTGTAATATAGAGTAGCTGCACGTCAAATCATAGTCTCAATCCAACCTTGAGGCATCATAATCTGAACATTTGCAATTTTACATAGAAACCTCAGAACTGTGGAGGAAAAAAAAAAGAAAAACCACAACAAGTGAGATCTGGATAGAATTTGACTTAGAAATGAATTCAGAGCCTATAATTTACCTCCTCATAATTTTCTCAAGACAATGAACTTCCCTGACATGAGCAGAGTTAACAGAATCTGCCCTTACAAAGTACTTTTGTCAGAGAAGAGTGTATAGCTTTGGCTGCTGTTTAGTATGAGTTCAGTGCTAATGCACATTTCTAAGAGAGAACATCCTTAACATTATTTAAACTATTATGGTCATGGACATAGAAAATTCTAAAAGCTCATGTGATTTTCATGGCTCTCCTGAAGACAGTTAAAGGCACTTTGTTTACTGGGACAGAGCAACACACTATAAAAACATCCCTTCAAAATATCTCGAGGTGGGCTTGAAACCGCATTTCACATCTATAATCAAATGCAATCACATACGCTAGCGTTGATCAAGCATGTTTCTTTGCCCAAAAGCCCTTCATCTGAAATGGTTTTCAGACACAAAATTCCAACTTGAAATCAAGGTTGTAAAAGAGGTAAGATCAATGAAACCCATATTTTGACAAAAAGGTTCTGTGAAGGTGTTATTTTAAAAACACTGCTATTTTTGGTGGCAGGAATTATATATGTAATTAATTATTTTCTTCTCAAATTACATAATTACATAGCTTTTAAGTTTTGTGGAGATAAGTGTAGACTACTAGAGGAAGAGAAAAAAAATTACAGTGCTCAGTGCACTTTTTTTTTTCTGGCTTTCTTGTGTTTTGATGGCTATATATGAACTGAGCATTGTATCACAAATTGAAGCACAGCAGAATGTAATGATGTGTCAGTTCATGCCTCATTTCAGAGTCTAGGCTCTGTTTTTTGTCATAGTAAGACTCCTTTTCAGCCAGTAAAGAAGGTAGGCAGAGCTCACGTGTGTGATGGAAACACCAGCATCCTCAAAATCCCAAGCTGTGTTTTATGAAATGAAAAACAAGATACACTTGATTGTACCAGAGCAAAGGCACATAGAAAAATACCTCAGTGTTTGCTGTTGTGGGGAATCTCTTTCACCTACTTGTTGGGCATCACTCATCTCTATCATGATGATACCAAACTGAGTGGGGAAGCGGACACTTCAGAAGGGAGGGCCACTCTGCAGGAACACCTGGATAGGCTGGAACAGCGGGCTAACAAGAGCCATATTAAGTTCAACAGGGACAAGTGTAAAGTCTCGCTTCTGGGAAAACATAATCCAGGAGTGCAGCACAGGCTGGGGAGCAACTCTGTGGAAAGGAACCTGGGGGTCCTGGTGGACAACCACCTCACTATGAGTGAACAGTGTGCTGCTGCAGCAAAGAAAGCCGACAGGACGCTGGGTTGCATCTACATCTCTGCATCACCAGCAGAGATAAAGAAGTCATTATCCCACTCAGTGCTTGTCAGGCCACACCTGGAATAATGTGTTCAGTTTTGGTCTCTGCTATATAAAAAAAAAAGATGTGGACAAGCTGGAGAGGGTCCAGAGAAGGTCCACCAAGATGATCAAAGGACTGGGAAGCCTGCCATATGAGGAAAGACAGAGAATTGGGTTTGCCCAGTCTTGAGAAAAGAAGGCTTATGGGAGACCTTACCACAACGTTCCGGTATTTAAAGGGTGCCTACAAAAAAGATGGAGACTCCCTTTTTATAAGGAGTCACATGGAAAAGACAAGGGGTAATGGGTACAAGTCATTCCTGGGAACATTCCGATCGGACACTAGAGAAAAATGTTTCACAATGAGAACGATCAGCTATTGGAATAATTTCCCCAGGGAAATGGTGTATTCCCCAACACTGGACACTTTTAAGATTCAGCTGGACAGGGTGCTGTGCCATCTTGTCTAGGCTGTGCTTTTGCTAAGAAAGGTTGGACCAGATCCTTGAGGTCCCTTCCAACCTATGATTCTATCAAGGGCAGCAAGCATGCTAGAAGTCTAGGATGATTCTTTTTGTGGGAAATACGTTTCTCTTATCTTTTCCATCTAAATCCACAGCATATCTAGATCTTGTTGTGGAGTACCATACACTCATCAAGTACCTATTTCTAGTGCTATCATGCCTGTATATATAAAGATAAATCCAAAGGAATGTTCAAGGGCTTGACAGGTCATACCGTGGGGAACACTGACAACATTAGGCTTGTCATGTTAAAGCCAATGACATGGTCACGGCCCACAAATTCAACCTGAATGTTGGGCCTTCATGTCTCCACAAAAAGTGAGTAGTCTAGAATACATGTATATTTAAATTTAAGTATCAGCGTTAACTGAATCTCAGTTATATTCCAGTGGTATTCTATCCCTCTGTATAGCTGTGGTGCATCATCAGCAGTCAGACTGAGGCAAACTTTTTGTATGCTCTTGAACAGATTATCAGCTATTGCAATGAGAGTTAGGCAAGTAGGGCAGGGAAGGCAGAAAAGCAGCAAAATACAATAAAAGAAGAGGAGCAGACTGAGCTAGTACAGCTCATGAGGTCCTTCAAAATCTCCTCCTGACACATTTGTTCTAAGGGCTCTGAGAGTGAAAGTACTAATGCTGATTTAAAAGATAGTACTTATCTACAGGATGGCAGGTACTGTTGAGTTCAAGTCATACAGGAATAGCATGAAATGGAGGCTCCAGAAAAAGCCATCAAAAAAGATCACAGTAACTTTCTCTTCTGAAAAGGGTGGTAAAAAATTTCAAGTAATTTGTGAACTTATAAGCATATATGCATATTTCTCTACTGTATGAGAAACTGGAAAAAAAAAAAATAGCTGAAACAATCCCGGGTAATTAACTGGAACAGCCTCTCCAGCACAGTATTTTGGGCAGTAAGCCAGCAGCCAGCTCTGCTCTC
This sequence comes from Charadrius vociferus, assembly GCF_000708025.1. Classification (NCBI taxonomy): domain Eukaryota; kingdom Metazoa; phylum Chordata; class Aves; order Charadriiformes; family Charadriidae; genus Charadrius; species Charadrius vociferus. Next base: position 2,804,079 of record NW_009650250.1, read on the forward strand.
TCCACATTCCCTAAACTGGAGATTCAGTCAAACCAAAACCTCAGATTTAAATGCCCTGATCTCTGAAATAGTTTACCCTTCTCTTTCAAATCCACTGCTTCCATAAGGCTGTATCTGAATGAATAAAATAAACAGGATCTATGGGGAAACAGAAACTTTCTAGCTCTTTGATTAGTATTGAGCATGTGGGCATTACTCACAAGGTATCTTCACAAGTATGGCTACAGAAAGCCAGCTAGTCTAACAATTTCTCCCAGAAATAGTTATATAAATGAACACCCAAAAAATCATTCTGCAGGGCTGATTAATGCATGTTTATTGCAAACATGCACTGCCATTTCAAGAAACTGCTAATTACAGGCATAACATTAGATCTGTTCAAAGGAGGAAGAGCACAATGTAATTGCTCTTGTTCAAGAAGGCTGTTATTTACATGTCATCAAGCTTGCGTTGTTGTACTACCTTAGGCAGACAACACAAAACTACTGGCTATTTTACTACAATTTTTTCACCTTGCCTTTCCCATATACCACAAAAATAAAAGGCTGCTTCTGTTACCAGTTAATGGTAGTACCATTTTGTCAGTGTAACGCCAGTTCAGAGCGAAAGGCTGCAGTTGCAATGAAACAAGTGCATTGCCATAAAAAGCTTACTAGACAATCATAAAAGTAAAGATGGCGTCACAAGCATAAATCCAAAAGAGTTTAATTTATTTAGGGTTTTGTGGCTTTTTTAAGTGGTGTAAGACCAATTTCATCATTTCACTGATCATCTCTGAGAGGGTATTTTTGATCAAAAGCATGTGTCTTTAGTCAATGGGGCAATTAATAGCAGGGAGAGGAGTGTATTCTTCATGTGGAATAAAATTAAAGAGGAAGACAGAAGAAAGTTCTGTTTTCTCTTAAACCTGTATCTCTCCCAGCTTCTCCTAAAGTGCATCATTTATGCCCTTCCTGTATCCAGATGGGCTGTCTCATCCAACACATACTGCCTCCCATCCAGCTGCAGAAGAAGGCTAGCTTACCATCATGGCCACTCAGCTGTCTCTCTGTTCCATGCCTGGCCCAAGAGCAACCCCGGCTGGCAGGACCAGCACTTCTAGGGACATTCAAAAAGCTGCAGCAGCCCCACATGTAAGGACACACCCTCAGAGAATTCAGCAAGTTCTGACAAGCCTCTGCTGAGTATACAGAAGATGATGTTTTCCAACCTTGTCATCAGGCCAAGTACAGGCATAGCCATGATAGAAGATTAGGCTCCTGCCAAATTTTTAGTCTCTGTTTCAAAACACTAGGAATTCTCAATTAAATGGTTGTAAGAAATTATATAGCACAACAGCATATTTCACCCTGTCTTATTTAAGCAATACGGTTGAAACATTTTTATTTACATTAAGCTGGAAATTTAAGCTGAGGAATATGTCTAACAGAAGTTGTCAACCTGTATGCTAAAAGTCTACGACACAACTAAACCCATCATCTCATAAGGGGAATTACTTGGGAGCTGCAAGTACCAGGAAATTCTACCAGATTTGCTTATAAATATTTTGTGTTAGGAAGCAGAGAAGGAATGTCACTCACAACCAACTATATATATTGTAGGTGACAGAAATAATTCCTATTTTGTCAAAGCTGATCCTTCGGTTCTAGCGAACAGCATTAGCACATTCAAGAAGTAAGACACCAGGGTCTGGTATCCCAGGCCAGACTAGTTAAACGTATAATCTCTCAGCAACAAATAATGTCAAGAGGCTGCTTTAAATTTAGTTGTTATTTTTCTTACAGTTTTTAAAAGTTTCATTACACAACTAGATCTGTATTCATGATCTACATCAATTATTCCCTTTTCTATTAAAAAATACATTTTTCTTTGTGAAGAGGTATAATGTTATGACTTAAATTTGATTTTTCCTAGAAAAAAAATATTATGGTTCAATACTGTATTTGCATAATAAGTAGGAACAGAGGGTGTCTCTGTATTTACAACTGTCTGTTGGTGAATAAGAGATCAATTAAAAACATTAAGTGCAGAGAAATAAACCTTTCTTTTACTATTCATTCTGTGAAATCCTAGGGTATAAAAATATCTTATTTGTAATATTTAATTACTTTCCCCTCCCAAATTTTGAACTTCTGAACCATTAACCTTGTCCCTCCTCTGTGGCCCCCTCAACATATATCTGCACAGTTGTGTTAAGAAGAATTAGAAGGCAGTGCTGCAAGGAGTCAGGCCCTTCGTCTCCAGCAGCCTTAGATGCAGACATTTCTGCTGACAGGTTATTCCAATCCGACTACAGCATTGCACACACTGGAATCCAGCATAGTTCCAGGTTACTGTAAGTGACAAATTCTATGATTCAATGGGACACTCATTTGAGCTAGTAAGTCTATTCTGGTTCTGCATATGTTAATTTAAATAACTAAATCCACAGAGTCTTAGAGCCTACAATGCTTTACCACCTAAGTGATTCTACCAATTCTGCGAGTAATTCCGTTCTCTTTTTAAAACTCCACCTACTATCAGGCATCTGTCTGTCATCCTTTTCCTGGCCTCATTTTAGTCCATCTCTTAGTAACAGAAAACATTTCCCCCATACCTGTGGAGTTCTTGGTTAGACAGTGTTTTTAAGGAAATAATTCACATTGATAAGCCATGGAAATTTTGCTGCATCTTTTCCCAGACCACATGCTCATCATACTGGTTGGATGATGCTTTGAAGAAACTAATCTAAAGCAACATGATCTCCAAACAAACTGGTCTTAATGTTCATAATTTACAGAACAAGTAACACTCATGAGTCTGTAAAAATGAGTCTATGTAATCAAAGTGCACCAGATGCTACAGTACTTCATCAGTGGATTTTTTAAGACTTTTTTCACCATTCTCTGGGTTTATCCCCACACAAGTGCCAAGATCGTTACTTTGAAGTCTAGTGCTGAGACAAGAAATGCAGCAATAGAGAAATCCCTTCTAGATAGACACCAGATTCAAGGTGGCCAGCAGCAGGACTTACTCTCCCCACCAGAGTGAATGAGTAAGCAGGAGAGAAAAAGATGGATCATTCTCTCTGAAGTGTATGTAGCTTTTGGCTGACATTGCTATTTATGACACAGAGTTTTCTAATCTAGGGAAGAACATTTTAATTCACAAAGGCCAAACAGCCTCTGGGTGGCAATCACATGCCACCTTCTACATGAATGGGTAACTTAAAAGGCAAGTTTCCTGTCCCATGGTTCATTCTTTGTGCATGGAAGTTCTTTCAATGCCAAGACTTGGATGCAAATCTTTTGAGACCTAAGTTAATGAAGTATTAAACCGAGTTACTGAAACATGTGAAAAAACAACTTTGTCCAAATATTAAGCAGACTTTGGGCGTTCTGGATTGAATTTTCTAAGTATAAACGCCTTGGCCTGTTTTGAGTTTGTCTCAAAAGCCATTGTGTTCCAGAAACAAATTTGTATAAATTTGATTATATATAGATTTGTTTTTTCTTTTTCATAAGCTGCTCTATGAAGCCAAAAATGTTTCCCATGCCCTACCAGGTCATGTGGAATACCAGAAACCACCTTATATATCCTGAACACTAGCTAGCATAAGCTGCACATTTCACTAAACTAGCTATCTCAATTTAATTACACACAATATCTGGATTTCTGCTTACTGCCATAGTAAGGGTAAATCTAAGTACCTCTGCTTACAGCATTTTTCACTGAGGGAAAGTATATTGAGCTCACAAGGGCTATTTAGTGGCATTCACACATTTGCAGGAAGACTACTTGATGAGACCCATTGGTTATTGGATGTCCTACCATGCACATGGTAGTTTGCTGACAGTGTCCCCTGACATTGTCCATAAATTGACAATTTGTCCATACATTTCTACAATTGCCCTGTATTTAGGTCAGCATAAATAAATAAAATGATGAGAGATTTCCAATCTGTTTATGACGGTATTGCTGACATATCCCTCCCACTGGCAAATAAGGACAAGGAGACAGGTCAGCTACTGACTGCATGGTGCTTCAAAAGTAGCTGGCATCACATTTTTAAGTATTGCACAAAAAACCTGAAGCAAATTGCATTGCAGTCTTAACTGCTGGGTAATGTTAATGAGGTTATACCAGATGGGAAAGTTGCACCCAACAGGTGCTTAGTGCTATAGCATCACCGTCCCAATAGTCACTCCCATTTCTGAAAAGTGTGCTTGTCTTCTCTTGCAAATAGCCCCATTTAAGCATAAATGACTGGCATAGCAACCCCAGGACTAACCTATTAGAGGAGAGGAGAATAAGCTTTCACTTGTACTGATTGAACTAAGCCAAGTTTAATAAGATTCATAATAGAAATGACTGCGATGAGATCAAATCTATGTAAACTGATACTCCCTCTGTGGCTAACAGAACCACAGCTGGACTTTTCCTTTTTTTCTAGGGCACGCCATAATATTCTGGAGATGTATAGGAACACATTATCTGTTCCCATTTTGCTAGAACATTTCACGATATTTTCTCTCTCTCTCCTGCTGCTACCCTGCTGTTGTGGTGAGTGGGACTTATCTGGCAAGGTAGGAAACAAAAATGAAAGTAGGTTTGCCTACTTTTTATTTTCTAATAGAGTAAATAATATTGTTAGCAAAAGTGAGCAGGTTTTAGTGTGTGCTTTCCCTAAAATCCAGGGGGTTTATTCTTTATAGCCTTTGACACAGCAACAAAAGCACCACCATAAAAATAAGACATCTTAGCTACTGACTTTCTCATTGTGTGCCATAAGCTTCCAATAAATGAGGTGGATGAACTTTTTACTTTTCACAAAACAGATTAATAATAATTTTTATGGCAAAGCTTTAAGAGCTGCAGTAACACAAAGGAGTCTTTTCACTGGTCAGTGCAATGCCAATGCACTGAAACTCACGTCTATTGAGACAAAAGAGTACAGCAACAATATAGGACACAGATAAAATAATATGTATTCAAGTTCATAAAGCAAAGATTAATTACACTGTAGTAGTTGTATCAGTTTGGTCATGGAAATTAGCCTAGCAACTGCTTCTTTTTACAGCCAGATAAGAGTACTGTTTAGAACTTTAATTCTTATAAGATGGTGCTTTCAATGAGAAATTTAATTGGATTTCATATATGTAAGTTTATATATATACATAAATACACAGATGAATAAAAAATTGTCATATTAAGAAATATCCGATCACTCTGATTTTAAATCAGAAAATGAATGAATACTATAGCAGAGAAGTAATGGGAACCCAAAATTTTCCAATGTGAATGTTGGGTGTCCCTCCAACTTAGCAGTCAATCCAAATAACCAAGCTGAGTGAGCAGGCTTAGGGCTGGATCTTGGGCAACTTCTCTACAAATCTGATTGCAGATTCTGGTCCTTAGAGTCAGTATAATGCAGCCTTGTGTAGATAAACTTCAGGCACACCTTAGCCAGAAGCTGTTGTGTATTTTCCTTAGTGTAATTGGAAAGAAAATTATCAAAAGCATGGCGTCACTGAACACACAAGCTTACAAGCCTGACTTCCTAGAAGTGGAGGATAAAACAGTCAAGGTATTCCCTTAGCTTTCAAGGGCCAAGGATCCTATCTGTTCTTTTGCAGACTTAGGAAATCACTCAGCTTTTTTATGCCTTAGGACACTGTCCATAGAATGCAAAACCCTGAGTGATAAGATGACAAATACACTTGAAGACTGAGGTGTTCGGGTTATTGGGGCATCTGAATAGATCTTCAGAAAAATCATACACTCTACTGCCTGGTGCAGTAGGAGAATGAATGGGGGACTCCACAGTTTGATCCATGGCAAGGTATTTTTTGTTGGCTTCAGACATACTAGTAAAGTTTCAGATCAGTTTAATCCCACAGTCACAGAACTTTTCCATCCTCCATGTTTCTGTTATATTAACCATATATATTGAAGTGCAGTCCTTCATAATGTCAAGACTATATTGAGCTGCTGGAGGGCTAAGAGGCAACAAAACAAAATCTCAGAAGAACATTTGTTTTGCACAAGTAATTTGTTCAGCATCGTATTAATATATTGAGAGCTTTTCTCAGCAACATAAAACTCTGCCTTTTGGAGACCACATGATACTGCAAGAAAATGCTAGGGGAAAATTCTAAGAGTTATCATAAATAAAGCACTTGTCATATTACCCATAAGTGCAGAGGTCTTTCTACTTTGCTATGCTCCAGTAATGGGCATAATGGTTTTATTTGCATAAAACCCAGATCCTATTATACTGTGGCTGCTTCTTCTTAAAGCTCTTAAAATTACACTAGCTTCCTGAACGATCATGTTTGGGGCTCTTTAAAAAAAAAATCTACACAAACATTTGTTATGTTTTTATGAAGTGAATTATTTGCATAACGCGTTTAGACTGGGAACAAAAAAATATTTAGAGTAAAATACATTTCTGCCTGCAGAATTGAACTCACTAGATTGTCTAACCACGGAAAGAAATGCATTTCTGCTGCTGTTTAATAGACACTACCAACAGGCCCTACAGATACCATGGTTCCCTAAATGATGGATAATGTAAAATGAGTCATCTTCATAAGGTTATGCTCAGGAAAGTGATTGTTTGGAAAAAAAAAAAAAATCTTTTTTTCCTGAGGGAGACTTTCACATGGCCTTGTTAGGAGAAAAAAACAAAACGATCCTTCTTATTTTCTTAATTCATCTACTCTCACTGCACTCCAGCCAAGCTGTGCTGTGGAACCCAGCTGAGCAATAGCAGGAGCTGAGGATGTTGAAATATCCTCTGGAAGGCCCACACTACTACACTTGAAGAATATAGAAATTACAGTATTCACTGTCATATCCCAAAGCACACATTATGTTTGTACAGCAGAAAACATTAGAGGATATATATCATACTTCAAATTAAGATACTTTGAGCAGTCCTGCCTCACCTTGTGTCAAGAGACACATCTGATACAGTAGTAAGACATCCATGAAATCACTGTCATCTTTCTAAACACTCAAATAAGTTTGCAGCAATTTTTCCCAACTGTAGTCTCTTCTCAGTCTTTTCTAGAATGGTTAAAAAGTTGAAACTATAAGTAGCTATATTCATTTTGAACTGTGTGCTGCCTCAGCTCATAGAGTAATCCTTCATAGAGCAAGAAAATACCTAACAATAAAGAGAGAGAGAGTCTGCTGATGACAACTCCTGCACAGCTGCCATCCTAGACTAGTGGAACAGGAATTTGGCCAAAGATTTCTCATTCCCTTGTGGACCCACTGCTGCAGAAAGGAATAAAAAAACTCCAGCACTGGAGCCACTGAAATCTGGTGGAATGTTAGGTTTCACAATCACACTCTGGTAGTGATAAAGTGGAAGAAGATGAAAGCATATTGATGGATGTACAGACTTCAGGTATCAGGGTGGAAATCTAGTAACTGCTCTTCTGCATAGCATAGAATGTATCACTGTCCCCTCCAGCTCTTCAGCACCTTGCTAAGCAAAGAGCTCGTCCTATGGCATATTAACTTTTTTTTTTTTGTAAAAACTCATTGAAAGCAGTAGATACACCATGCTTTTTATATCATGCTATTCAACTTCATGGACATTTATTGTTGACTGTCACAGGAAGAGCTAAAGCTATATCTGCCCTGTGAAAGCATCGAAGCAAATGCAAAATACAGCTGAACAGTGGCAGAGGTGCAAGGACACCACAGCTTGAGTTGACTAGAGGTAACAGAATAAAAGACCATATTTCAAAGCCAGTGCAGTTTACTGATTGGTTTTAGAAACTCAAGGCTCTTTCAGAGTCTGTGTGAAGTTATTTCAACAAGTTTAGGGCTCTTTTCCAAGTAAGATATTCAAAGAATATCTTTGAATAGAAGGCTTTGAACAGAAAGGCTAAGAACCGCTATTGCAGTAAGCACTGACATCTTGTCAAGAGCTTTGACCAGTGAGAACAGGAACAGAAAACAAATTGCTTTCTCACCCCTGCAGTCAGACTGTCACAGGGTGAGGGAGAGACTGGCCTAGAGAAGCATTTCTTCTGTGAGTGGATTGAGGGTCAGTCACTATCATGGCTGAGACAGCAGGGATACACAAGACAAAAAGAGAGGAAAACAATCAGAATGATTTTCCTCCTAACAAAAAAAAAAAAACACAACAAAAACAATGCCAGCTTGCTGGCTTGCTTGTATCTCATTAGACAAAAGCCAAAGTATAATTCTACTGGGTGAGGTATGGGGAGCAGTGTGATAGAGGTATACACCACTTTCTGTGTCAGCAGTTGTATTCCTAACATGGTTTCCCACCAGGAATTCAGTAGAAGTCATTATCTCACGCAACTGTGGCAGTACATTCTGCATCATGATAAAAAAAAAAACAAACCAAACACCAAAACAAAACCAAAACACTTATCCCTGAGCATCCCTGCTCACTCTTAGCTCCTGCTGATTGCCGAGCTACCTACCCTGCCTTCCCTCCACTTTCTTCTCCAGTTGCACTAAATGGTGGCAAATTTGCAGTTCAATTCCAATCCTCTTTTCATACATCATAAAATCCTAAGGATAGAATATTCTGTCATCCTTAACATTTTTATTATGTATTATTCATTATTTAAATGGTCCAGCTTTGTTATAACCAAGCAGCGAGCACTGGTCCAGCGCCATGAACCTCACAGACTCATGTTCTGATCCCACTGTGTTTAGAAGCAGGAAAGACACCCCTGGATTTCATAAAGCAGGGAGACTACATAGTTCAGTTTTCAGGACTGAAACACTCAAACACAAAAGGTTTTAACCAGTCCAAGCACAGCACTCTTTAGGCCTTTTTTTTTTTTAAAATAATCATACTTCCCCAACACTTTTGTGATTTAATAGCTGAATTCCTAAATCTCGCCAAAACTCACGCAGGCTTATGAAATATAAACAACTTACAAACCAAATGAAAACATTAGGTGTTATGAAAAGCAGCTACCTCTTTTTTTTTTGTTTTTTTTGAATCATCAAAACCATTTTAAATTAACACACTGTTGTTTAGGCTTCCAAGATACTTAATAGTAAGCTGCCACTCATTTCCAGATTCTGAATTAAAATTCTTGGGATTTTAGTCTACATTGTCACTTTTCTTTGAAATGCACAGTATCACAGTTATCACATACTTGTAGGCTGTGAAGCACCTTTTAGCACAGTTCTGCTTTATATGTTTGCCATGTGATAATGGAGATGATAGGCTAATTTAGTGAGCCACTTTTAGTGGCTGCGAATGTTATACTTAAGTACTGGAAGCTTACTGTTTTCTGTTGAGCTCTTCGGCTTTGTATTTTTCCTCTTTAAATTTTAAAAACTTGGAGGTGAAAGCATTTTTATAAAATAAAATACCACCAAATGTAATCACATAGATAAAAAAATTAAATGCAAAGTCATGTCCTTTTGAGATAAAGGTTGAAGTTTTATGCAAACTCACTCCAACACATATATCTTTGAAAAAATTTCATGCTTTAACCTTGATTTTCATAGTGCCTGTCAGGTTTATATTACGTTTGCAAGGGACTGAGTGTTTTTTTAGTTTGGTAACAATGTTGCTTCTCATACAAACTGTGATCCTAATATATGTTAAATCCCCAAGTCCAGTTCTTCAGCCTAGCAAACATCATTACTGTCTGAGATTAGGTTCACATTAGTGTATAATCAGGCACATGTTATGCTCAGAAACAGCAATACACAGCAGAAAATAGCAGGGAACAACTTCTTAAAATGTCTTTCAGCTGTTGTGATAGCAAGTGCTTCTCATCTAGGCCAGGGCAAAGACAAATTGGGGCAGCCAAACCAACCAGCGACAGCTGGGGAAGTTTTCATGAAGGATGCTAAACACAGAAAGCTTAATTGTGAGATAGAAAAGAATAAGCCTCACTGAATGCAGGAGGCTAACACAGGAATATGGCGGCAGTCTGTTGCTGGGAAGGGTCTGGCTACATTAGAAACAAATGCTTGGTGGTATACCACACAAGAGTCATTTAAATGGTAGCATGTCCCCATATTCATCTGGCTTAAGCTTCTTCTCTAGGATAACTTCTGACCTTCTTTCTCATTTCACTTTGGAGACAGGCTGAGAAAAACCCTGTCTTGCAAATGGTGCAAGATAGCAATTCGTTTTATCATCACTTTCCAAAATACAATTGGTAATGCTGAAAACCAGTGCTGTGCAAATCAATCACATTTAGTAAGAGGGTAGGAATCACCTCCCAGCAAGAGACATGAACAAATTTGTAACTGAATATTACTGCATCTTGCTTGCTTGGGCATCTAGAAAACCACAGAAAATACATTTCCATTCTGCTTATACATAGGCAGTTTTATGACCCTTAAAAATGCCTCGAAAGCAAAAGTTTCTCCTTCATTGGTACCTGAATCTCCAAAGAAATTTACAGTACCCCCAGCCAGCTGCTGGGAATGGACCTTTCAATGCCAGATTTATCTAACCTGGAGGGCTAGAAGTACTGCAGGGCACAGCTAGCTGTAGCCAATATCCAGGAGAAAATGAGGCTTGTTTCAGCCTGGGGAAATCCTGTAAATAGGAAGGTATCCAAATGGTAGAAAGAATGGTTTGTAGTCTAAGCAAGCATAGACAAGTACCTTGAATAATTTAAATGAAATGTATTTAAGGATAAAAACAAAAGCCAACAGCTCACAGTGCTCAGAGATCTTATTTGCCAGGGAGTCCAGATATCAATGAAAAAAGGTCAAGATAAAAAACGTTTCCAGCTGGGCATTGTTGTGGAGGTGCCAGCTGACCATTTAAGTGAGGCAGAACACAGAAAGCTTATGGTCATGCTTTTAGCTGCTCTTTAAGAAAGAGGGAAGGGAACATATTTGCTGTGAACAAAGCAAGCATAAAGACTAGATGGCTGCATGAAATAAAGTAAGACAAAACATTCTTATGTCAGTCAGAAATGTCCATTTTAGTTTGCAAAAAGCTTTTGCCTATGAAAGTCTCATAATACGATCTCTTGTTTTTTTAAAACATCCCCCCTGCTCCTTACACCTTAGATTTTAGGTGATTTTTCTTCCTTGCTCACTGCTAAGCCCATCTGCTTATATATGCAATCTTTTTTTTCGTCCCCTGTTTAAGAGATCCTCTGTTCCTGCTGCAATCATTTCCATGGCAACTAATTTTCATGTCACAAATAGAAAGCAAAGCAGGTTCAAGAGGTGAAAAATCAGAGGCAGACTGAGATAAACTTTTAAGAAGCTAGAATCATATATCCACGCACTGGCAAAACTGGGAAAAAAGAAAGCAACAAATTTTGTCAGTTTAAATCACACATTTGTTATTTCATCAATTAAGTTTGCTGTAATATAGGACAGCTTTATGTCAGCTAAAGTGTGCTATCAGTAGTGTGACTATAATGTAAGATGTAAACTTGGTAGTGCCTGAATGTGAAACATTTGGGCACCAAAAGGGTAGCCAGGAGGGCAGCTTTCAATGCAGGGGTGCAAAAGTGGACACGGCCCAGCAGAGCTGAGCCTCACCATCTGGTCAATCCTGCTGTGATCACTAGACAAAGTGGTGATAGTGCTTCTCACGGTACCTTAGCAAACATTCACTCTTTTTCTCTGGCCACCAAAAAAAGTATTCAGGAATAACAATTTTTCCATTGCTGAACCCCGGATGTCTCGAAGTATAAATACACTGTAGTAACAGCAGCCTCAGTTCTAAGGAAAAATTACTTTCCTAATGGTTTACACTTAAGCATACTTGGTACAGGGCACGGATTACGGAGATCTCCCCACTGAAGGTATAATTGTTCAGAGAAATTCTCCCCATAAAAACCAACAATGTTGAAGAAACCAAAATGACCTCCCAAAAATCCCTGGAGACAGTAAAACCTTGATTAAACAAAGGCCTGGAGCAACCTGTTCTAACTGGACCAGCGCTGAACAGGAGATTGGATTGGAGCCCTCTGGGGGTCTCTTCCAAGACACACAGTTTGTGATTCTATGAGTTTCAGTGTGTTGGTTGTCTCATTGAGCATAAATGCTATTTGCAAACTTGAGATGCAAGGCCAAAACAAAAGATAGAGAGCTGAAACTCATTCCCACAGCGCTACATCGGTACAGCAACTATAAAACAGGTGTTTAGTAGCAGCTTCTATTCTAGAAACAGTGACATACAGTTCTGTTACGTAATCTATGTTGACGTTTCTCTACCTTAAGGAAATCATACATTATTTCACTTTGGGTCTATATTGGACCATGGCCACTTTACTATGCATCAGCTATTTGCTTCCCCCCCTTTTTACCCTCCTAGAAAGCAAGCCAGGAAGCTGCAAGAGACCACATCTCCAAGCTAATACCACATTTCTGAGAAATTAATCATTTTGCAGATATTTGTGTCCTCTGTGATATAATGAGAATGAACTTACAGAAACAGATCATCAGCAAACCTTAAACTTGTACCTGGAACAAAACAGTACATTGCTGTTGACCTCAAGGATTGCTGATGTAGCAGACAGGAATATGTGTTTGATGAAAGAACAAGGATTTTCAAATTTAAAGATTTTACTGCAAATCAGAAATAAGAGTCATGAAGAACTTTAATGGTCCATAAGCAAGTTTTCTTTGCATTTCTTTCCTGTGCAGTAGGCAGCTCAAAAGACTTTCCAGTGTCTTCACATGTTTAAGTCTCTCCTATTGCATTAAGCTGACATATTTAATTATCAATGGAACTCTCTTCTGCCATACAGTCTAATTAGGCACTTGTGGGCCTCTTACCACAAGATAATTATTTTAAATCACAGAATCAGTCAGGGAAAAGCTTAGGGAGATAAGAGATTCTGACTGACCAGAATCTATGTGAGAGAACTAAATCCTGAATTAGTCATATAAACCTAATTCCTAAGATTCAACGCTTCATAAATTTATTATGAGATCAGTATTCACTTACTACAAACTAGAAGACTCAATTCAAGAAAAATATTAGAGCTGCAGGGGAAGGAAAGTTGGAAAACATAAGCTATTGCAATAGTCTTTCTTCTCATTCCTGATTGCCTGCAGAAAGCAGAAGATTGTCATTTGGAAGCTCGGGCATTTAGTGCTAAATCTGCACATTTGTTCAATGTGATAACGTGCCAATAGGAAAAATGCTAACCCAGGAAAAAAAAAAAAAAAAAGTGGTCAGGAAGGCAGAATGCTTCCAGGCAAGCAAGGTCTGAGAGGTCCATTTTATCATCTGCTACGGAGTTCATGGTAGCATTCAGTCCCTGTAATGACTATGCTTCAAACCTCTTAAAAATAAACCAAAAATCTCTGCAGAAACCTGATTCAAATACTCCCCTAAACCAAGCCCCAAACCCACAAAAAACCCAAAAGCTCAAAACAAACTTAGATTGCTTCAATCCTCTTATATAAGGTTGCTTGCAAGTATAAGTGTCAGAAGCCAGCATAATGAGCCACATCCAAATCTAGTATTTAATTTCCTAAAAAGTCAAGGTGAATTCTACAGTAAGAGCTATGGCTTGGACATTAAGACACAGAAGCTGTAAGACTGCAATATGCTCTGAGACAGAAGCATTCTCAGCTGTCACTACCAAAAAGTGCTTCCCTCTACTGTGTGTCATCCTTCGTGAACCTGTCACACAAGAAATCTGCTAGTCTGTAATGACATTAAGACACCATTTGACTGAGCACATCACCTAAGTGAATCCATTTAACTCCAAATTTAACAGCTCTCTTAAATGCACAAAGACAAATTTAATAAAAGGCTGAATACAGGTTAATTGAGAGTCAGTGAGGAGAGGTTTTGGCAACTCAAATTTGAAAAATGCCTAGAGGAAGACAGTAACTTCTCATTTTGTCACAAAGGAGCCTAATCTTCATTGTGGTATATAGAAGAGTATGCTGGCACAAACTAAAGCTGCATAAATATATAGACACATCTATTTAAAGCATAACTACATGTAAACTTTGGAGTAAAGGAAGTGCTGCTATAGGAAGCGCAGGCACTGTACACCTTTAGATATAGTACCAATTAAAGTCTGGGAAGGAAAGGAAAAACAAGTCCAGCAGCAAACTGATTCATTCAGTACTGAGAAACTAGATGGAAAGTCTTTAATCTCCAAATAGCGGTGACCAAAACTCGTTATGTGATGGCAATCCTTAGTAGAGGAAGGCAAAATTCTTAGTCTTGATCTTACTAGAGAAAGCGCTAGATCACATAGAGCATGAAAACAGCACCTTAAAATGTCTCACTACCAAAGTTTGAGCAGAAATAAATTGGCAAAGCATTTAGAAGAACTACTTTTAAAATTTATCTTAATATCAAGATCATTGAACCTGACCTTTTTCTTTAAAGTAATTAAAAGCAAAATTAATACGACATTAAAAAAAAACCATTTAAACTTGGGTTGTTGAAATATTGTTGAATATTCCTGAAGCATCTACAAGAAAATAAACTGCTAAAATCTGCTGCAAGTGGTAAAAATTTAAACCAAGAAAAGAGGTTAATCTGCAAAGCTGGCTGTCAGTATCACCTGAAAATCCAGTTGTTGAATTACTTGTTTTTCAATTAAGTTGGGTGGTTTTTTTGTTGGTCTTTGGGGTTTTTTGGTTGGTTCTGGGTTGGTTTTTTGGTTGGGTTTTTTTTGGTTTTTTTTTTTTTTTTTTTTTTTGCATTGAGGGACAATCAGAAACCAAAAAGTTTGCTTGTATTCAAATAACAGACCTAGTAACGGACAGCTGCTTTATACCTCCTGCAAAGAATTATTCTGTAGACCAAAAAACTGGTTGTGTGGCAATGTGCCACCATTGTAGTTTTAGGGTGGAGAAAACTTACTTGCAGTGTCTACTTTAATGATTATCTTATCATTGAAATTCTCATCCTGGACTACGTCATTTAAGTCAATAGATATATGCGATTATGAATTCATAACTGTCTGTTATGGAAAACACCTACATACAATTAAATTCCAGTAATAATTTGAAAATTAACTCAGCACTGAGTTTCAGGAGACCAAAAAAATGTAGCTATTGAAACAGATTTCTCCAACACCTTGAACATGAACTTTTGCCACTGACCTTATCTCAGGAAAGTTTCAAAGCCGTGTTCTGACTGCCTGACTATATTATCAATCATTGGCTTCATACACTCAAGAACATCACAACAGCTGATGCCGAAAGTAAAATTCTGGGCACAATCCTGCTTTACTTTTCTGTTTATGCACCCTTCTTTGCTTTGCAAGAAAAGGTTCAAGTGTCTTCTGGTGATTGGAGTAAGTGAATGGTTGTATGAAAGGCATAGTGAAAGGATGGATGCAAAATGTTTCTAATAGCGTCCAGGAAGCAGCATTAATTAATCTGCCTACTTGTACCTTGGCATCTTCTGCTTAACATATGCTAGCTTAAAGAAATGCTTGCCAAATCTATATTCCATTTTACCTACTGCTCAAAAAAGAAAAAAGTTTAATATATAGCAAGCCATCTTCAACAAGTAGAAGTGTCAGAAATTCCTAAAAGATTATGTCAGCTTTTAAAAGAATATGAAAACCAAATCCATTGATTTAAAACAGTCAGCATATTACAATATTTAAATGTCATTTAGATTATTTCTTCCTAGGTAATAAGAAGGAAAAATAAGAATAGTTTAACAAGCTGCATTCAATTATTCTTCCCCTGACCATGAAACTCAAAACACTGCTTTTTTATCAGTCGCCTACAATGCACAAAAGATTCAAATATTGCTTTGGGTTTTTTTTTTTTTTTTTAAACACACAACCTTATGCCAAATCCTCTAATTATTTTCAGTTTGAGACAATCTGATTTTGATGAGCCTGCCCCTCAGTAACAGATACAGTCCCTGTCCTACCTTCTCATCACATTGTCTAACTTGGAAAAAACTTCGACTGAAAGAATAATGACCAAAGACCAACTTCACAGCTGTCTTCCCTTTCTTTCAGCACCTTGCTGAATAAAAGCAAGCATGCATATTCTCACACATACACATATATACCCCCGGTAGAGCATGCTTTCATGCTCTAGAAGACTGTTAAGACCCTCCCTCTCCAACTAGATTACACTGATAACTTTGATTTCACAGTACTTTCTAGAGGGTCAAATTCCATTCCAGGGTACCTGCTGTGGGCAACCCTCCTTGCGCTTGAGACTCTTCCCTTTCCTCTCCTTTTCTTCCTCTTCTCCCTAGCCTTTTGGGGGAGGGAACAGGGAGTAAGAGGCTGCATGGCCCTAGCTGCTGGCTGGGGTTAAACCACTACATTAGTACATTTGTATATGGGCGGTCTATGCCAACCTTAATTCTTCATTTAATTTTTTTTTTTCTTCAGTTTACAGTATATGTTCTGTGCTGAGAACCTGAGCACTACAGGTAGAAAGGCACACATTGAGCTATTCAGAGTGCAGACAGACATGTAGGCCTCATTATTATTGCTCTTAATCCCATGTATTTGTTCTAATGACTGTGACATTTAACAAGATACGGGAAACAGTTTGGTTGGTGCAGAGCCTCTAACTGCACATCAATATTCTGCTGGTTAGGAGACCTTGGTTTAACTTCCAACACTTTGTTCACCTCCTTTGGGTTATTATAACCCATACACTGAATCAAATGCGCAAAAGCCTTAGAGTCATAACCACACTCTGCTTTTTCTTGTTGTTGTGCCCATGACCCCAGCAGCAGTGAGAGTAACCTCTGGTACAAACATCTATTATGTGTATTCTGTGTGCTTAAAATAGCCTCTTGACCAGCCAATAAATCATACTTGACACAGAGGAGAAATAAAACTTAGAGGAAATGTATAGAAATATCACACCTTCCTCTTTAGAGGCAGACAATGAGCTGGGTTCAGTTTTATACTTCCACACAGGGCAATTAATATGTAAAACCAGAGTGGCTGAGCCAAACAAACGGTCAGATGTCCTTGGAAAGAAGATGATGATGAAAAAGGATGAAAAGGTAGAAAAGGAAGCCAGGTGGAAGACATCAAGATGTCACCAGAAAGCAGAAGGCAATGTGTAGAAGTCTATATGCAGCCTAGTACACAAGGTAGGGTATAATCCTGACACTGCATTCTGAGACCTGCTGTGGTAAATTTCAGCACAGCAAAAATAGATTTGCTTAAAGATATAACCTGCAAGGGAAATAAACTGTTTAAGAACACCACCAGTGGCCTTGAGCTGTTATAGTCCCATAAGCTAGGTTAGCACAGCAATACAATCTCACACCCTGTCCTCTGATGAGAGAGACTGTGGTACCCTCCCTTGTGAATGAAGGAGTGAAACAATTAAGATCTTACATTAGACAAAGTTCTTAAATGAATTCCTTAATTGCATTGCAGAATAAATACCATGTCAGGAGTCAGCGGGCAGTCTTATGAGCCTTGTGAGACCTTAATATAGTCTGTCAATAGAGCAACATTTATCATTGATCATTTGTTGACAGTTTCTCTGAACAAGCTGTTGCAAAAAGGCATTTTTTAGTGACCTTACAGTTTGGTAACCCAACTACCTGCTGGCCTGCAAAGTCTTGAGTTATTCTACAACTTGGATGGGCATTGGCACTGGAAGAAAGGTGGCATCTCCTAGGAGGCAAGTTATAAGATGGTACTCCTGTGAAATGGGATGGAACAAATAGAAAAGCCCTAAGCTACTAAAAAGACATGAAAAGCTCATCAGAAGAGTTATGGGATGAGCAAAATAGGCCAAAGGAGCATAAACTGTCTTCTCAGAAGGTACTAAAGCAAAGCTTAGAGACTTTTCAGAAAATTGAGCTATGATCTGTGAATGAAGATTAAACTCAGTCAACTGGAAGAAAAAAAAGGGGGCAAACCAAAACTCTTGTGGATAAAGGGCTACAAATGAGTAAACCTGAATTTGTAAGCCAGGTATGATACTGATTTTTTTTTAATGGAAACTGAGATTACAAGAAACCCAAAGTATCTTCCACTCCAAACTGGGTAACAACCCAATATCAGATATGTATGTGGCATTTATAGCTCCGCGTTATATTTACAATGCAGCAAGACAAAGGAAATATTTCAGTTCAGTTAAAACAATAGTTACAACACAATACATACAAATAAATATAAAAATAAATACAGATTCAAGAACATGTATCACTGTCAAACTATATAAAAAACCTCCTGAAATATGAAAAATACACATACATTTTAGATACTTCCATAGATTTCTTTTTTCTATATTTATTTATATGCCTATTAGCATACTGGTTGCTCTACAATGTTGTCTTCTATATTGGGGTACATGCTGCCATATTCACTTTACCTGAACAGCTGTAGTTAGGATACTTCATCTTCCTTTAACATAAAGGCTAAAAAACCCCATCCTTTTAATCTAAGGACAATACATTACTAAAAACTTCTCAAAGCATAAACATTAAACACATTTATTTTTGCAGACTAGCAAGTGGGGATTTTTCTACTAGGATCATCTGTCATGCCCTTCTATGCTGGAAGTCCAAGGAGTATTCTAACTACTTCCTCATGGAAGATCCCTGGCTAGTACTATAGGCACCATATTTTCTGCAGAGCTTTTAAGTTATTCTCTAGACCTTACACAATGGAGCAGTCCACCTCCATTTGATTCCACAGACTCTGTAGTGCAGTCATCCTGGAGACCTGGATTTACTGGGTTTTTTGCTTTGGTGGGATATTTCTTGGGGGTTTTTTGGGGAAGGGGTGGGTTTGGTTTTGTTGGGCTTTTTTGTTTCTTTGGGGTTTAGAGGTTTTAGTTTTGTTTTTGGGTTTTGTTTTTCATTGTTCTACTTCTTACATCAAGATGATTTCTCCATAAGCCCACTGACACACAAGCAAATATAAAGCAATTTAGGCTGGAATTATATTTCAAGTACAGTAATTTGTGTTAAGGTGATGTTTCTTTCCTGACAAACAGTTATACCTGTTTGTCTCCAGATGCACAGTATTTGCCACCGACTAGGTAACTCCATGGTGCCCTTGGTGCATAGCTTACAAACGTATCTGGGGCATCTTTTGCCCAACACAAGCAAATGAGAAAAGTTTCTCCCTGTTTTGCTGTACTTGATATTCAGGAGCAGTAGCCAGATTCCTGCACCTTGTTAGACAAGAAGGCAAGCTACAATAAGACCTTGGATGTGAATTATGGATCTCTCCCTAAACTTATTAGAGTGGTATTTGTTCTTGTTTGGCATCTGATGCCATTTTGTTGCTATCTGTCAGGAGGTTTTTTGAGTGGTGAAGGAGCAGACTGGTTTATCACTGTTAGATCACTAGCCATTAGTCATGAAGTCAACTAACATATCCACCCCCAAAAAAAGTCCAGCCTTCTTAATGGATCAAGTAACATAATTGATAGAGGGTTTACAAGCAACAGAAAACATTTTTAGGCACTCTACCAAACCTTATCTAGACTGCTGCAGTAACATTTTTATGCCAAGTTCTTTATTAGAGAGTGTTTCAATGCCCTTAAATTAAGGAAATGCTTTCCTGCTTACTATTGTCACAACTCAGCCCACTAAATGGCTAAGACTTAAGTATAATCCTAGCAATAAGCACTGGCCACAGAGAATGGCTATTCATCAGCATACCCTAACACAGGTTTTACTTATCTCTCATCCATCTGCTCCTGCACCAGTTCAGGGCAACATTACCATGATTCCTTTGATTTTTATTGAAGGATGTTTGCCACTTTAGAGATTACTTTCCCCAATACAGACTCCAACAGCAACAGTCAAAAGCAATTTTCTTTGACAGAACATGTTATTAGCTGCAAATTCCTAATTGAAAGAATATCTAATAATACTCTAAAAATACTCTAATTCTCCAGATGTGTAAAACTTGCTATGTATTTCCTCTTCAGCATTCAAGTTCCCTACGTGCATTCTCTAAACTGAGTAACAAGCTATTTTACACCTTGATTAAAAAACAAGGAATGTGTCATACACCTTCCCTGCAGGGCTGCATCCACCAGCTGTTCCAAGGACACTGGAAGGAGAGAGGTGGCAGTCCAACCATTTTAGCCTACATTTCTTCATTGCTCTACAGCATCCGGGCAGTGGGAACAGTCTGCCACGGTAAGCGCTGCTTCCCATGCGCCATAACAGCTCACTTCCCTCCTGAGGTCCTAGACAAGATGATTATACCCAACATTTCACAAAATAATAGAAACATAGGGATATGGAGGTACCTCAAGGACTCCTGAGACAGGATCATAAGAAAAATAAAAAGCATTCCTTAGTAGGTACAAATGAGCCTTTTCATACAAAAGACTAGCAACAAAGAGATTATGTATCAACCAGATGGGTATGGAACAAGGAGAACTAGGGGAGAAAAGGACATATGATGTCAAATAGCATCGCCACTCTGAAGTTCCTTCTCCTTTCTGACTTTTCTATTTTTAAATACGTATTTTTATTAGCTAGTAAGGTCATGGTACAGCTCACATAAAACTTGTATAACTTGCAAACAAGGACACAGTGCCTGCTGCTTCACACAAACTGAAGGTTAATTTGGACTGAGGTGAAGCAATGCAACACTGCTATCACAGAGTTTTAGGGTTTGGGTTTTTTTTTTTTTTTAATTTTATTCTTAAGTGCACATGCAAAAAGACCCCCACAAGCACCAAAATCACAGTTATGGCACTGCCAGTATGAGGGATTTTATATAGAATGGCATAAAAACCTGGGTTTTTTTTTTGAAACAATTAGGAGTGCTGGAACTATAGACACACATCACCTTTTACTGGAAAATAGGAAAAATAGAATGAGAGGGGGAAAAAAAAATAATGGGAGTTTGACCTGAGTGTAGCCAAAAAGAGAAAAAACGATACAGATTTTTTTTTTTAATTGGTCTCATTAATTCTGAAAATTTTCTTTCAGCAAGTAATAAAGCCAAAAACTACTATCTGATGTTTAAACAGAAAAAAAATGCACCAAACCAGAGCAGGTGAGGCAGAAAGCAACAGAATCAAAGAACTCGGGGCTGGCAGCTGATAGTAAATATGAAGGTACATTCAACTCTTTCTGTAGCACAAGCAGCTCTTTAGGGTGTTACTGGAGCTGTTGACAGCCCAAAACCACCCTGCTGGCATGTGAATGCTTAGTATGTGCTGAAGGACTTTGTGGCATGACACACTCTCTGGTTCAGACCTTTCTGACCCCAGTGGGCACAGGGATGCATGTAGTGTCTAGCCGGGCAGGAACTTCTAACTCTGGTTTCTCCAAAGGAAAGTAGTTTACATGCATCAAAACCTTTTTGAACTGAACAAGCAGGCAGACAACTAGCAGACAAGCAAGGTATGTTCTGCAAAACTGCACTACTGGTCTGGACCAAAACTTTATATCAGCTTAGCCTCAGCCTGAACAAGCATGAAGTCTTAACACACCTGAGAAGACCGCGGAAGCCCAGGAACTGCTGGAGCTCTGGATGCCAGCTCCTTCTGCAGTCTGCAACTAGGGCTGACTCTTTCAGTGGCTTGAACTGAAATGCAACATTCCCTAGGACATCTTGGCTAGCCCGATTGTTGTTATCTCTTGAACAACCTAGCAGGGAAAGGGAGTCTCACCCCCTCCCTCACACAATCTCTCTCTCCTGATGATTAATTTTTATGTTTCTCTATCAAAGACATGCCATTATTTTAAGTTTCTAACTTGAAGCTACTGAGTTGCACATCACAGAAGACCTGTTCTCCATCTTAACTAGATTTCATGCTGACAGAACTGCCTCTGTCCCTGAACGCACACAGGAGAAGGCAGTAAGTTATTTACTTTTGCTTTTCTCATTTAGATAGGGATTGACTAGATTGAATGACTAAGAGGACTTTTCTCACTGCATTCTGAAAAATCCACCTTTTTAATGCTATTATCAACAATTCTCATTTCTAATGTATTCCCCCCACCTTTGTCCTTGAGCCCAATGCAGTTAATGGCTTCTTTCTCATATTTTAGCTATATTACTGAAGGAACTATGTGACAGAAAGCACCCGTTGGATAGTCACCCTGCCTCAGCATAACATGCAATTGTGGCTGGATGCAACAGTGCAACTCTCTACCCCACAGTATCATCACTTCTGATACTTTGTTGTTAATGTTATGGCTCTGCAAATTTCTGCACCAAGCCTAGACAGACTTTAAGCTCTTTTCCTCTAGTACGCAATACTCTAGAGACTAGAAACTTAGAACAGTATCCAAAGATTTTCCAAAATCTTCTAAGGAGCCACTGCATTTTGTACCATTGGCTAATGCAAGAGGACCTAAGTCATTCTCTCAGCTCCTCAATTTCTCTACAGATAAAGTGCTTGAAATAGTATGGGTTTTTCCCTCCTTCAATATAATTTCTCAAGCTTTTGTTTCTAACTGATGTATTAGGGTATGGGCAGAATAAAGAGGGGCTGGTTTAAACTCAGTAGCTTTGTGACCCTTTGAGCCTTTGGCACAAGGCACTGCATATTGAAAACATGCTCTGTCCCACTGCAAGCTGGTAATAGGGTGGTGTGCCCAATTGAAACAATGGTTCACAAAGTGATTTCACAGCATTTAGCAAGTTATTCTATATCACTAATGTAACACATGTGCCCATTCAGAGTCATTTGGGGATCCAACTGACTGCTGAAATGATGGCAGCTTGCCAAGATGAAAACCACCATATAAATCACTTCACAATTTCAACACCAGGTACTATTCGGTCATTTAGTTACACTATTTCCCATTATTTACCTTGTATGAGCAACTGAGCACTTGGGAAGGGCCTGCTGAGTGACTTCCAAGGTACAATTGCAAAGAAGAAACAACAAAAAGAGAACAGTGACAATCACTATCAACTTCCCCCTGCTACCCCCACAAATTCACAAGAGTCAATACTTTGCTTAATAGGGTTTGCTTTAACAAACATATGTACAGTCAGACATAAAAGACTAGGAAACAATCTTGTTTAAGGATCAATGGCCTGTATTCCTGATTCTCGAAGAAAAATATTTGAATGTAATTCAGTAATCAGAAGAGCAAACAAAGACATATGCCATAGTAAAGTAAGAGGGAAAACTAAGCATTTGAAGACAAGTGATATGTTATAGGTATATTTCTCTTTTAGTTCACTTTTTTCCTCTCATCTACCTGCTGACAATTGTTTGATATAAATGGCAAAATATATACTTCTCTAAGACAATTCTTTTCTGCTGGCTTTTCTATCAGTAGCATCTGTATGATTCATGTCAAATTCAGATTTACAGTAACACCGAGGAGGATCCATGGGAAAATCTACTGATTATATTAATTGGTCAGGTCAAAGTATTAAAATTTTTTTTCCAAAGTGCTTCAAGGAGGTAGTTGGTAGTAAATGCACTTTTGGCCATTAGACTAGTATTAACGGTGCTGAATCTGTTACACCGTCAGATTTCTGTTTTCCTGCTGCTGCAGAAGCCAACCTGAAAACAAAATTTGTGTACTGTTAAAAAAGTGACAAAGTAATAGAGTTTTATAATTAATATGTTTCCCCAGAAATCCAGATTAGAATTCAACCATTCGATACTCCTGTCACCTTTGCTACCTTAACTCACTCTAGCGTAATAACAACATATGCATTTAAAGTGGTATCTGTCAACTCTCATCTCTCAGCAGTGGAAGAACTTAGTTTGCTGCAGCCTCACCTCAAACCAAGGATACGATGTCCTTCTAGGGGACAGAGTATCATTGTTATATAACTTCAGCTTGAAGGCTTTCTCATCTCTAATCCTTTCACTGTAAACGTGAATGTGAATGAAAACAAAAGAGCGAGCTAAAAATATTTGCGAGGTCCTCTAATACACGGAAGCAGCTAAGAGTGTTTCTAGGTCGTTAATATGATGTCAGTGACTGAAGCAAACTTCTGATGCAGTAATGCTTTCAGTTTGGAGCCTACTAGAGCAGCATTGTGCAAATATAGCAAGTTAGGAAAAGACAGTCCTCATTCTGGAGGCCTTACAATCTAAACTGCAAAAGGTGAAATTACTAGTTATAGGACACATAAGCAGTCACTGTTGAAATCCAGATTAGAATTCAGTGCTCTCAGTCAGTGCCCAGTTTAGTCTACCACTTTGTCAGAAAGACACATGAGACTGCTCTACCAAAATCTGTGCAGCAGGACTCTCTGATTCAACACAGAAGCCTTTGCTTTGAGGATAATTGCAGAATTGCTTTGTTTTGTCTTCCTATGTAAATCTGCCATATGGGCCTCAGCTACGGTAATGAGAGAAAAAGTTGAGGAGTTTGATAATTCTTGGTTTTAGAAAGAGATTATGGTCTGGCAGCTGGCAAGTATGAAGCAGAAAAATTCAATCTAGCATGCCCAGCTGCACTGTGGAAGTAGGATGAGCCAAAACAGACTCTCTGCAGACAGGGAAAGCTTGCTCAAGAATTGACAAAAGTGCTCAGGTACGGAATGTCACATGAGATTACAAAAAGGGAACAGGAAATTAAAGAGGCCTTTTAAAAAGGTGGAAGCAGGTTGAGACATGAAAAGCACAATAATGGTTCATGTAAAGAAAATGTGGGGACATAAAAGAAGATTATCTTGGTAAGGAAATTATCTCTTTGTATGACTATTGATAGTCATTAGAAATTCATTAGAGTGTGAGAGAGAATACACTCCATAGCTTTACTGTCTAAGCAATCTTCACAATTGCACATACTGTACAGTGCTCACAGTGTAACTTTTTGAGTAGTGATATCGAAGAGTTTCAGCCAGGTAGAGCTGTAGAAAGGAAGGAATACCTTTTGATCCTCAAAATGCCTGCATTTTACAAGAGAGGACACAAATCAGTAAACTAAAGACAAGAGGCCTAGTTCAAGGAAATAAAATTGAGATGGGAAGACATACGAGACTTGGGATAACGACCATGTTGAGATTGTACTTCTAAGTACATGAAAATATAAATATATGTCTAGATACATACTTACATATATTATATAAAAATGTATGTTTATACACACACACATATATACGTATACTAACTGAACTGGTGCTTTACCTTATTCGAGTCCCATAGCTGTAATGGCCATGACACCTGTATAGTCAATCTTAAGTTACAGTATACTTAAAACAGCAAAATTAGACTCTCATCCTCTAAATAATTAGCAAAGGCCTGTATTCACTTAAATTGGACCATAGAACACAAACAGGGAACAAAACCACAGTGCCTTACAAACAACAGCATCTTGATTGAATACCAAGATATTTAGTAGTATAAAATGAGAGTTCTTGACCCACTGCCAATGCAGTTGTTAATTTATCATTAAAACAGAGAAAGTTTCTACTACATGCAGAATATGGTGTAGAACAAGAATCAATATTCACATAAGATGAGGTAGCTAGCTTAGTGGCAAAAGCTTTTTCTCAACATACCACAGATCTGTAAAAGAACCCAAACCAAAGTTTGTGCTTTCACCAAATCTTATATGCTTCTTCATTTCTTAACTATTAATGAGATTCCGTGTTCTACTTTGTTTTTATTATAAGGAGTAAGATACCATTCAATGTCATACATTGTTGGGGCAGTAAGTACTATACTTTCAGAGTTCCAGACAAACAAAAATGAAAGACACCACTGGAGTTCAAGCTATTGGAAAAATATTTTGACTTGTTACAGTTTTTAGTGCCACTTCGAACAAACACAAAATTTGTTTAAAATTGATTTCAATTCATAATTTAATGATGGCTGCAACAGGAAGCAATGTAGTACACCTGAAAAGGCTGCTATGATGATATCTGTGCTTACACTCAGGGAAGATCAGTCTTTAAACTTCCAAATGAATTCTGCCACCCAGAAATGGCTTGACAAAAAAACCTATAACTTTTGCATACTGAAAAGAAGCCAATCCTTCAACTGGTATGAAGTCTCTACATTACTAGTCTGAGCTAATAATGTGAAGTTGCTAATGTGCTTATTTATATACCTTTGCATTGTACCTATGTATATCATTGTTGCGATGCAACTGTACACGGTCCACCTGAAAATATCATTACTACTGTTTAAGCACTAGTGTTGGCCTATCAATTATGACCCCTTAGTGGAAGATATTTCCCCTATAAAGTTGGTTCATGGCTTGAGTTGTATGGGTTTTCACAACAAACAAGTTCATAACTCTAAAAAGAAGGGTGTGTATACAAGCATATATATATAAACATGCCAATAAATATTCAAACACATACAGATATACATACACAGGCATATCATATACGCACACAAATGACAAAGGATTGGGAAGATGCAAGAAAAGACCCCTTTTCACAGATTTTTTTTTTTTTCTCCTTCTTCAAATTGCCTATTTTTTGCATTCTCTTTAAAAAGGCATTGCAATATTCATTGATGTGTTTGAACTAATTCCT
>NW_009650250.1:2830453-2838410 GCF_000708025.1 Charadrius vociferus
TAATTCATTCCTGGAACGTTATTTCTGATAGCATACTTTGCTGACTTTCTTACTGTGAGAGTTATTAACAAGAGCTGTTCACCTATGATCCAAACTGTTATCTGTCAGCCCAAATGGAAAATGGAATTTTAGGCTATAGAAATATAAGGCAAGAATGTATTCTTGTCTCAAGCAACCACGTAGACATATGAAAAATCCATTGCATGGACTTAGAAAAATCAGTCCTTGGCTGCATTGCAGATGCAGGGCCCAGGAACTCTGGTGTTCTGCGTAACTCATAAGGTTAGGCAAAAAGTAATTCCTTTTCATGGGTTGCCCTGAACAAAAAAAGCTGTACCTCCTTCAAGGTTTCAGTAAATTCCTGGTGCCCTAAAGGAACTGGTAATTTTGTTGAAATAAAGAAGTTTTCCTCCCTGCTGCTCCTTTGGAAATGGTAAGGTTGAATATTGCCCCTGCTTAACAGAGGGACTACAGAATAACCCTTGCCCTGAAATGAACAGTGTTCTTAAATGTATCTCATACCTATGAAGGTACATACATAAACCAAAACCTAAACGAGTAGTACACCTGTAAAATAACACAAATGCATTTCTTAACTTTACAGACATCTCACTAAATTGACAAAGTGAACTGAAAACTTTTAGATTAAATTATCAGTAATTGCTCTATCTGCTGCTCTTTGTGGATGAGTTTCATTTCGTTGTAGAATAATCCATTAAATTTACAGGAGGGAAGTGCCGGTTCATTAAACAGCTAAGGAGGTGACAATACTGAGTTGGAACTCAGTATCCTGAGCTCAAAAATCACATTTGGGTGCCTGTTAAAGTGATCTAAAGAAAATACTGTTGTCAAAGCAAAACAGCAATCGGAGAACAATGAACAAAAGGAAATCCTAAGACTTCTGACAAGCTTACAGAAGTGCAAGAAGTTTCTTTGTCTCCTGAACATTGGCCTGGGAAGGATCTCCACCTGGGTTTAGTCGCTATGGAGTTTCAATTGCTTTGCTTGCAAATAAAACCCTGACAGAAGAGAAGAATATTCAGTACTGAAGACGCACTTTGTGGAATTTACAAATTGATTTTCTTTAACGGATCTCTATTTATTCAACATAAAGTAGAGGAGAGAAAAGCCATAGTTTGTAAACTTTTTTAAAAACTAGTGCAAAGGCATTTCTCAAGTGAGATTGCTCAATTAAGTCTCTGAGGACTAAGCTTTCTCATTATAGGAACTGTATTGTTTTGTGGGAAGCATCCAGGTGCAGGCAGAAAGAATGCAAAATCAGTTCTGATAGCACACCTGAAATACCAGTGTCTGGTTATGTTACAGTACTCCAAGTCCACAGATATGCCATATTCTCTACTATTTCCTGGCTGGAATGATATTAAGTGAGAGGGCTCACGTTACTCACTCTTTTCTACATATGATTTTCTGGAAGCATTAATAGCCATTTCTCTGCAGGTTTGTTTCATTCCTTCTACTCACCATCAGAAAACTTCATGGCAAGGGAGTAGCCTGTTTAAATTTGGAATTCACTCAAGCATCTCTTTTCTGCTCTGTTAGTTGTCAGGCTACAGCAATAACAAAAGAAATGTGACATTCCTTCAAGTGTGCTCTATGGCTGTAGCCCACTGGGTTCTCTAGGGCTATTCCCTCTTGTGTGCCATGCTGCAGTACACATGAAGCAAACCATGTATTTCCCTAGAAGTAAATGCTCAGTGTTACACTGGTAAATGGTGGGTTTCTCAACAATAAGGTAACACATGCCACATAACTTCTTTGTAAACATGTTACAACACAGTCTCAGCAACTGGATTTGGGGATGGGGACCATTACTTATACCCTCATAGCACTATACTGAGTTCAGTCACAAAAATAGAGTCTATGTAATACTACAGCAGTCTTTACTCCCCAAAATTTTTATTGTTGCACTTGCTGCTAAAAACTAGACAAGCTTCTGCCTTTTTGCGGTAGTGTAAAACTTACAAGAATCTAGTGACTTCATTCACTTTCAGGAGAGTTGCCAAACACCTGTATTTTCTCTAGACAGTGGGAGCTGCAGAAAAGGAGTTTGTCTTCTGAAAAAAATTGGCCTCTGCACAATGCAATGACTGCTCCAGTAATGCCAAGTGACACTAAACCCCAATGAATTAGGTGCTCAGAATCTCCTCTACACAGGTGGATCAGCAGGAGGCAAAGAAGCCCTCCAACAGTTCTTATACTGTTATTTCTCCCCATTAGTTACAGCTACTTACACATTTCAGCTTCCAGTTCTACAAATCATATTCAAGCCCAACATGTAAATGAAAGTGTTTGTTTAAGCGCCTTTCTACAAAGATGAAATTAAAAATTCTCTATCAAAAAAAATTACAAAGCCTCTAATCCTCACCACTAACCTAAGGTTAGTATAAAAGCTTAGTTAAACACATGCAGTAATTTTCTTAATCAGCCAGCACTTCAGAAAGACAGATGCTTCTGTTTATGTTGGTCTATTATCAAGTTCTTTGGTGTCTGAATAATTCTTACGCCTATCCTGAAACTTCATTAACATAAATTTCTTCTGTATTATTCTGCCTTCCGTGACAGATAGTACAAGTATTTTTATTTGGTTGGTTTGCTTATCCTTCTTGGCCTTGAGAATTACAGTATTTTGTGCATTTCCTGTATCTTTTATCCAACTGTAGTGGTCGAAAATTAGGAATAATTACACCACGTGTATGAAAAATCAAAAGCTATATAAGAACTAATTCTACAGTCTTGAAACTCCTGCAGGAAACCCATTGCTGTAACTGGCTTTTATTCAACAACTGTTGTCTGTTAGTCAGAGCTTTCTAGAGAGATTCATGCAAACTGAATGTAAATTAGAATCAGAGTGGTTGAGGTTGGGAGAGGCCTCTGAAGGTCATATGGTCCAACACCCCACTCAAGCAGGGCCACTGAAAGCTGGCTGCGCAGGACCATGTTTAGATGGCTTTTGAATATTTCCAAGCATGAAGACTCCACCACCTCTCTGGGCAACCCGTGCCAGTGCTCCATTATCCTCACAGTAAAGTGTTTCCTGATGTTCAGACAAAGCCTCCTGTGTTTCAGTCTATGCCCATTGTCCCTGGGCACCACTGAAGAGAGTCTGGCTCTATCCTTTCTGCACCTTCCCTTCAGGTATTTATATACACCGATGAGATTCCCCCCAAAGCCTTCTCTTCTCCAGGCTGAACAATCCCTGCTCTCTCAGCCTTTCCTCATAGGAGACGCTCCCATCCCTTAGTAATCTTTGTGGCCCCTTGTTGTGCTCTTTCTCCAGTATGTCCATGTCTCTCTTGTACTGAGGAGCCCAGGACTGGACACACTACTCCAGATGTGGCCTCACGAGTGCCAAGTAGAGGGGAAGGATCACTGTGCTCAACCTAGTGCAGCCCAGAATACCATTAGCAGTGGGGGGGAGCAACTAAATGTTATTAGGCTTGTCACATATATTTAGGTTATATAATACTAGAATAGCTAGAACAGAAATACGAAAGCTCTAACTTTGAAATTAAGTTGCCAATTTCATCAATATTGCCTAACAACATCCTTAAGAAAAAGAGTGAAATAAGCCAGATCTTGTTCCATACTGTGTAGATTACATAGGTATTAGTCATTCATATTTATATTCTTGTATCTGGTTAAACTAATTAATTACACCAAATCTCTCTTATTAGTTGATCGAAAGATTAGAGACTCAATTACTATATTTTTTATTTGCATTTCTGTTAATGTTGTTGGGCACCAGACAGACCAAGGTATCATGGTATTGGCTTCACGCAGACACAAGAAAGGCTTTCCTTGATAACCTTAAGTGCACTTCACAGAAAGTATCTTAACAGTCAAACACTAAACAAGATTTTTGAAACTTCCATGGTGACAGGAACAATTTATTTTCAGACTATGCTCTCTTAAGCAAGAAGATGCTGAATGCTATCCCTTCGATCTTTTATGGAGAGTTTTTCTATACTGTTCTAGTCCAAGTGTTCAAGTACAATCACTTGCCCTAGCACAAGTATAAGTACAAAACCTTCATTAAGAAAAAAGTTTTATTCTTGAGAGGAAAAGATTTTTTCTGTTTTCCACATCCCCTGTTCTTTTTGGTTTTACTTCACTGACTAAAAGTACAACCTACAGCCACTCTTCTCATAAGTAAAGCAGTAAATCAGGAGAGATGCGCAAAGTTAGGGAGAGTCTAGATTTAGACAAAGTGCTCAGGTCTACTTCCAGTTTGTACCCTAATAACTCTTATTAGGATATCAGCTCACAGCATACCCATTTTGGCAAAAATCGCAGTGGGCATCCAGCATGCAAGCAATTTTTTCCCCTTCCATTGAGTTATTTAAAAAATACAAATGACAATAGAACGCCAATCCATTTCCGTCTGTTCTTTGAACAATGAATAGAGGTAAATAAATATACAATAGAGTGACTATGCTGCATATAAGCAAGATTACTCAATACAAGGCTGATATTAGCTTTCCTGAGCCAATATTTCCAAAGTGCTTCAAAACAATTAAACCTAGAGAACAGCTTTGTAGAGAACAGCCTGAAGTCAAGCACTTTTTTCTACTAATAGATTATCAAAACCCAAAACATGGGCTTTAGCTCATCAAATTAGATACTAGCAATATTAATCTGGTATCTAAAGAGCTTGCAAGTCTTGTTGCACTAACATGCTTATATCACAACTAACAGATAAAGCAAGAACTACTTATTATAGCTATTGCTATCAGGTGTGAAATGAGTGTTATGTGGCCAAAAATTAACTGAATCAACCCCGTTTCCCCCCTTCATCTTTCAATGAACTCTGGATATATCCATCATAGCCTACTTCACAGCACCCACTCTATACAGTTGTATTCCAAAAAATAACAACTTATGTGTCTATCAAGAACCATTATAACATAACACATAACACACATTTCTATATTCACCATACATTCTAAAAAATCTTCTTTTAAAGGTACTGTAAGGCACTGTTATACAGCTCACCATCCTTCACTTTTCACCACTGCCTAATACTACCTTCTATTTTTCTCTAGGTACAGTACAGAAAATATGAGAAGCAAATTCTTCCCAGCTTTCAGCTTTAAAAAACTAATTCACATTAAAATATGACACTGACTTGTAGTGGAATAAGCCAGGTGAAACTAGCTGCTCTAGCCAAACTTTGATAGACAGCTTCAATCAGCCTACTTATCCTGCATGTGGAAGGTATAATCCAGGCTGCTGGCAACTGCTTCCCTAAAAGGTTTCCTTCTTCATTCTCTACATCAGCATTGCTAAGGCAACAACCCATTCAGTAGAAGTCCACTGTGAAACAACATGCTGAAGACAGATAAGAACATGGGAAATGCATTTCTTGCCTGTATTTCTACCACTCTGCTCCTTCCCACAATCTTGGTAGCACAGGATAACTGCTGTTGTAGTTCTGAAGCTCAGGCAGAGGCAGCAGATAGTAATGGCACATGACTTTGGGTTGCCAGCAAAATTCTACCCCAGCTTGCAACAGCTGAGCTAGAAGAGGATGCACAGATGCACTCTGTCTGGGAACACAGCACCATGCTTGACTAAGTGAACCATACTCCATCACCCTATTGACACCTCAGCTGTGCAGAACACAAAGAACTCTCCTTTTGGAAAGCTATCAGGAATCATATATATTTGTTCCACTTCGTGCAAATGGTTAAAGGAACCTGTTTTATTGGTTTTCTCTTGATATTCCATTGTATTTCTTCCAGGCATAGATTTTCACCCTTTGATTTGCATTTTTTGGCTGCTTTCACCGTTGGCTTAACTATATCATACATAGCTTCAGATTTTCAGCCAAGATTGAAAAATATAGTTAATATTTTATCATCAGGAATGTGATCAGCATGCATCATTCTAGAGGATTAAAGGAGTTATGGGAAAGAAAGCTACTACAAGCTTTATGCCATCTACCCTAAAAGCCCTTGTCATTCAGGTATTCTAGAATTACAAATGAAAGCAAGTGCTTTAGGTTGCATTAATGTAACATTACTCTTCAAGTTGCACGCTGCTGCACCATAACTACACCATGCTGTAGAATTTTTGCCTTCCTCTGTTTATACATTTAACTATATTTTTCCTGCAGACCAAGATTTCTTCCCTAGATGAACCCTCTATACCAGGCCTTATCAAGGCTGTTCACTACCCCATAAAACTATTCTTTTAAAAGTGAACGGAAAAAAAATATCATCTATGTCTATAGCCTCGCTCTTTTCTGCAAAGCTGTGTAAAGGAAAGTATAACCCCCCACTATCTCAAACCAAACCCCTTTCTCCCACACACCTTCGTTTTATTCCAGAGGCCTGAGCCAGATTTGGTCAACAAGACCCAGACACAGTTGCTCTACCTCCACTAATCACTGAGACCTCTGCAGATATAACAGAAGCAACAAATCCTCAAGGCTTGGCACCTCCAAGACAATAGGAAAGTAAGGAACAGGTCCTGGAGAAACAAGTATCCTCTCCACTTATTCATGGCAAACTGCTTCATGAATTCTCTATAGTACCCGACATGATCAATTTTGCATCGAGATCCCAATTCAATCAGATCCTAAGCTGCTGGTTTGTGGCTTATCAGTTAACTCTATGTCTTAATTGATATATGTTAACGCATAGGTATCAGGATATCTTTATGCCCTTATCCAGTGAACAGGCCTATTAGTGAAACTCTCTGCAAGCAAAGCAAGCATAAAACCAGAATGTGAGTAGTCAAACTATTTTGTACATTAAAATACCTATATTTTTTCTTGTAGTCGTACAAATTTAATTCCTGTAGGTTAGGTCTCACTTTTTTAGCCCAGCTTCCTTTCGGAGGCTGCACTATCCCAAGGCTGTTTGTGTTGAAGATGTGTTGTTGGATCCTCCTACCTTTGATCATCTGATTAGACCACTGACCTGGTCTCTTCTCCTTTGCTCTGGTTTTGCTCATTTCACCCTGCCTCAGCAGTCAGACCACACAGGGGCCTGTATTTGTCAAGATCAGCAAGGCTTCTCCTCCTGATTGAAAGGAAGTCTATTCCTGCCAGTAAGGGAGACGTCACCAGTCCTATAACAGCCCTAAGGAACACATAAGCCTTAATTTTTATTTTTGCTGTATTTTTATGGTATAACAGAACCTTTTCTGTCAAGATCTTTCCTTTGCAGAAAAAAAACAACAAAACCCAAAAAGCTTTCACCATCTGAACTGTATACTGTCTAAACTGTAATGCATGTAAATATATGCTACAGCACAGAGATCAAAGGTTGGTGCAAGAAAGTCTGACAGAGCCTGCCTAGAGTTCATTTCAGTGCCCAGAGTTACACAGAGGAAGCCTAGACACTTTACACTGACACCCTTCCATTTTCAGAATACTACTTGAAATACCTTTATTATTCTCCCTCCAATCATTCTCTGCCATGTCACCTGCAACCGTCTTCCCTCAAACACATGTACACATGACATATGTAAAGCCATCAAAGATTTAAGCACCAGTGAGCCATGACATGGCTATCACTGTGACATGCTGGGGGACAACCACCTTGCCTAATTCAAAGCAGTGTAGATCCTATGACAGAGCTCAGTGTAGAATCCCTGTGGTTAATGAGGAGAAACAGGCATTTCCATGTGATTCATTAAGAACTTCAAGATGGTAAGTTACATATCCTAAAATCACCTATTTCTCTTCTCACTATACAAATCGTAAACTTTCCAGGACAGACACCATCTCTCCCTGTTCTCCTTTGTACCATGCCAGGCACAACAGGGCTTTCTGCCATGGTATTAATAAACAGTAACGATGAACAATGTCAGCTACAGCAACACGTCAGCAGTGACTAGCCATACTAACAACCTGGATAAGAATATCACTAAATCAGAAGACCACTTCTTTGTGGCAATGAATCAAAGCTAACTGGGTGTTCCCTGCTGA
>NW_009650250.1:2838423-2888938 GCF_000708025.1 Charadrius vociferus
TGCTGAACTTTTATTAAAAGATCAAACCACACTGAAAGACACCACGCTAGTCAGCCAATAATTCCTCCAAATGTACTTTGTTTATTACCCTTGACCTCACAGGGATGCACGGCTAGTCCAAACTCCTTATATTAACTGGACTATTTCCATTTTGCATTATAAATATAACTTTTTTTTCCTCTTTGCAAGCTGGCTTGAAACCTTGTTCATAAACCGCTACCACACTTGCCTTAGTCTTCAAGGGATCTATGAAACCTGCCTTGTTTTTCCTTTGTATGCACAGTGCAACTCTGGAGCTTTCTATCTCCTTTAACACTCTCACTAACAAGTCTACCATTTTATTTCCACAATCATAACCTTTTTGTTCTCAAAAAATTATGGATTCCGCTTTTTTCCCCTGAGTAATTTTTGATTGTTTGTATTAATTTTTGCTCTGTTTCGGAATTTTCTTCCCTTAGAGGCAAAGAAACCTTAAAAATACAGTTTTACTGACTGTAGTATTTTATTTTGTATTGTATTCCTCTCCTTTTTCTTGATAGATTTCTTGTTTCAGCAAAAATCTCTCTTCAAAAGTTATTTCCCCCCTCCCAGCATTACAAAGTCTTCAGTGGCTACAAATGAGCTGATGCCTTTAAAGAATTGGGAATTTTTAAAGACGTGTAACAATTCATTCTGATACCATTTATCATTATCTTCAATTGATGAAACATTTAAGGGCTCTAATATACAGCTTCAGATGCAATAATATGTAAAATCTTCAGATGGCGTAACTTTGCTTAATGCCACTGCACCATTTTACACCAGTAAATGCTCAGGACTTAAATTCTTACAGTGAAGATTGCTGATCAACAGCAATGAAAGATTCTCTGCATCAGTCTCCATGGTATCAGAAGATAATCAGCAACTCTAAAGCAATGTAAAAAGCAGAACCTAAAATAACTGTCAGGGCATTACCTTTTTGCATTATTCATACCAATTTCAAAGGGTAGAGTCTGAAAAAAATACCTAAAGATTATCACTCTAAAAACATGTCTCAAGTACCCTGTTTCAGCTCTTTCCCCTTTTTCATGAAGGAACTATCCCATACTTTTTCAAAATATATCCAGGGAAATCACATAATGTAATTGACTAATTTTCTCAGAGGCACACATTTAGTGGATGTACCTTGTCATAATCCCAAAGACTATAAGTGATTGGTCCTCAAGAAAACTCCTTCCTCTTTGATAAATTCTTACTGTGGGCAAACCAGTGTTTTTGGTTTGTTTTTTTTTTTCTAGCTCAGTTCTGAGGTTTCCTCTTGTTCCTTTTAATATTGTTGGGAATATTAGGCAACATTGTTTGGGTGGGAATTTGGTGTTTTCTGCATTACACAGAGGGAAGCATTGGTCCTAAATCAAGGTTCCCAATAAGGTAAATCACCGTTCTCCACTCAAATGGATCTTGCATTTACAAATATCTGTACTTTTAATGCAGTCATTAGACACATGATGTATAGACAAGGGTGTTTTTTTTGTTTGGGGGAGTGTGGGGGTGCGTGTGTGGGAGTGTTAAACAGCAGGTAGTTTTCCCTGCAGTATAGAATGCCAATTGGTTCAGTTTTTTGTTCTCTTCAGTACTCAAGGTTTTGTTGTGTTTCCCCTATGGAAACATACACTGCCAAGAGTTCCAGTGGTATTCTCTCTCCCTTCTCTTCCTCATTTGTAAAGCTTTCACCAGTTTCCTAACTGTACCACATCTTACTGTATGGTAGAGAAGCCCTCTCTGCTCTTTTCATTTCATACCAGGCTTCTCACCAGCAGCTTTCTGTTGTTCCTCCTATCTGTTCAAAGACTTATTAATCACAGCCAGGACTCTCTGCTGTCACTTCACTGGATTCCCTGATACTCTTAACCTTCCCACCTGGACTAAGCACACATGGATTAGGCTCTTGATGAAGCTACGTTGAACAAACACATTAAGTTTTACCTGACTGGAGGTTATTGTCAACCTTATCTGTGGGAGACCTCAGCTGGTTCGAGGGATCAAAATACAAGTTTAACACTGACCCTGAACAGATACCCGTGTACCCTTGAGGAGACAGAAGAATCCTGAGAAGATCCGAGCAAACAAGATAAGGGGTGGCAAACATCCTGGCTTTTCCCAGAGCATGAACAGCGCGTGATCAACAATTGTATTGGCTGAATGGTGTGTGATGTGAGAGCGGATTGGGCAAAAGTAGAATGTTAGAATATATGCACAGATAAGCAACCAGCTAAGAGGATATAAAAGAGCACTGCTTGCAAAATAAAAAAGATTGCTGTAACTGGATATTGAGTGTCGTGTCCGTCTCTACAACGACACTTATCTAACCACTTTTGCTTACTTCCATGCATTTGAGACTGTAACAAATGTATGTAATGTCACACAGGAACCTACAACACAGCCATTTTGGTCAGGTTTGCAATGCCAAAAGGGCAAACAAACTATTATGAGAGGACAGAAGACAAGCGTTTCTTAGTGTATCTGCTTGCCTTGCCTCTTATGACTATTTACATCCATCTTCCAGGCAGTAGTCTTTTAGTCGAGGAATACCAGTCTGAGACTGTTTAGTATATGGCTGCAGTTAGAGGGCTAAGTAATGAATCAAATCAAATACTATACATCAAGATGTATCTGGCACGTTCATAGCCTGTGACTGACAGCAAAGCAGGGAGAACTCCTGCAGAGATATACTATACCTATCAAAATCCACTGTATCCTGCAACTTCTGTACTACATTTTTGCCTTCATCTGACACTAAGGGAACAGTTTCATGCATCTTTCTCTTGGCAGTAGGAATAGCTTAAGAATTGCCCTTTCCCCTTACTCCTTACTATTCATTCACCCTCCCTGGAACACTTCTGCTTTTGGATTTTTTAACCTGGATGATTTTAGAGATGTAATTGACAAAATGAACAAACAGCTGTGGTGGCATGGTTGAAGGAGGTCTGAATGGTGGTGCAGCAGTGCAGTGAGACCTCTGACCCAATTCTTATACTTAACTTTACTACCAAAGCAAATGTAACATTAAAACACGTGCCTCAAAACTCAAAGAGGGGGCCAATGCAAGATAAAAACACCAGGTGATTAAACTGAAAGGATCTCTGAAACATACCAGGAGGGATACAGCACAAAGAGGACAGAGAAGATGCAGTCAAGCCACCCTTGTTAGCTTTCACCTACCAAAGCAAGACAGGGTTAGGCCAGAAGGCTTCTGAGGCTCCTGAAAGGACCAAGCAAGGGTTAATAGGGAATGACAGTTCAGTTTCACTAGAAACACCTGTGGGTTTCAAGTTGGCATCATTCCACACTTAAAGATAAGCTGTGTGAATTATTATAGGTTCAGTTACAAACTCTTCCCCTAGACTTGTCAGGAAGTGTGGGGGGGTAAAAAATATTTAATCACAAAAAGACCTGAACATGCCTTACATACTGAGTCCCACTCACTCTCCTCCTTTCTGATCTGATAAGGACCTAGGACTCTTAAGTACTGATGAATTTTAAACCTTCTAAAAGTTTTTGGCAAATTTTAATACTGACCAACACATGCCCTTTGCATCAATAAAGACAGGAGCTTTTGCACACTTTACTATGTTATTAGAGATATGACTACACATACAGAAATTCCCAGGCAGAGCCTCTGGCTGGGACTTCATTATTCATCCACGTGCCAAACAGAAGAATTGTAAACTTCAAGGTTCCTTTAAAAGTATGCAGTCTCCCCTAAGGAAACTTGGAAAAGTTTCAGGGACTAAGTAGTTCAGGATACCCTGGTGCCAAGATAAAGCCTGAAGTGGCTTCCCAGAGGCTTATAGGAGAGATTCTCCAAATTCTGCTTAGCTTCCTCAAGCAGTGGCGAGTACTCTGAATCACCAGATGAGGTATGTCTCCGAGGCTGTAACATCTTTTGTATTGAGAGATGCACTGATGAGCAGATGGAATAGAAGAGGTAAAGCAGATTTCACTGTATATCCCACCTAGCACGGCAGAACCTGAACCCAGTTCAGTGTCCTACAAAATAGTATCTAATCCTAAAATCACTGAGAGTATCAATGTATTTTAAATACTAATATTTTGCCAGCAGGGTGCTGATAAAACAGGCATGACCTTTGTATGCATATTTTAATGAAATCGATGCTGCAATCCTCACACATGGAGGACCCGCTATTCTTATTTCTCAAGATTTTGCATAGAAAGAATTAATACATATGCATAATGCCCTCCATATTCAACAGCCAGCCAAAATCTACTTAAAATTCAATATATGTATTTTACTCAAGTGATCTACCCCTAATAACTGAACTGAGGCCAGAAATAGTATAACTTCCAGTTGTAAGGTGTTATTAGTATTTCTGAACTACTTCAGACAACACATTAAGCAACATTCTAAAAAACAATTCAGATGTAAAATCTGAATTTAAATACATGCACAACTTGGTTTTAGATAAGAATTGTTTTGAGGGAAGCAAGGAATTTTATCCATAGCAACCCTGTGCATGGTAAAGCTGCTAGGAGCAAGGGTGTCATTAGTACAACTGCATATTGAACCCTTTAGAAGAAAAGAACTGTCTCCCTTTGCTACAAAGAACAGTTAGAAATTATTATATTGACTTTGAATAAGTTCATAGTCCTGTTCCTGTTGTGTATCATTATGTGAGAGATCTGATAAAGAAAAAATTTTTTGCACTGCTATGCACAATACTCAAAGTGGCAATGTCAGAAGACTTATAGAAACTAAACATGGGCAAAACATAGCTGAGTAATTACACATTTCCTTTCCCCTCCAATACAGCAGTAAGGAAATAAGCAAAAAACATTTTTACTACTATCTTGCTTTTCTAAGACAAAGTTGAGTCTCATAGAAACACAGAAAATGTGAATTTCCAGCAACTTACAACAAAAATCCCCAACCACCACACAACTCTGCCACTGGAAGTGTTCCGATACTCAGAAGATGTGCAAATTTGGGCTTCCTTTGACTTTACAAAGTCTCTGCACTAATGTTAGTGTAGCCCTTGAACATAGATAAGAAGCAGGTGGTAGTTGGTAAGATAGGGAATACTATGTTAACAGTTTGCATTTTTAATTTTTAGCTTTTTAGCCACGAGTAAGTGGAAGAAATAACAACTCATTATTTTTTAAGTTAATATTAATTTGACCCTGTTTTCAGCAGTGAAGATGGAATACATCATCTCCAGAGGTCCCTTCCAAACTTAACTGTTCTGCAAGTCTGTAACTTACTGCTTTTTAATGAATATTGATTTTTTTTTTTTTTTCCACCAAAACACTATATTTAACCCGAGTTCTTAGACTACAAATTTTATAGTCCAGATAGGTAAAAACAAAAAGGAGAGCAACATTTGACACCTTGTGTTTCTATAGCCCATGCAATTTTCTCATTAATTCTTGGCAAATTGTTTTCTACTTACTATCATGCCAATTTTTCCCCTGCCCGGTACTGCAGTGATTCTGATTACCCTGCATTTGTTTTATGCCGTCTATCAAAACTGAGATCGTTGGCCATACTTTAATTTTCACAGCTTACGCAGAGGAAAATGAAGCTCCAGGACTAGCTGACTGAAGTCTATTCAACACTATATGAAGTATTACTTCATTTAAGAAGTATTCTTTATGGAAGTAATATCCAGAAAGGAAGGTTT
The DNA here is from genome assembly GCF_000708025.1 of Charadrius vociferus. NCBI lineage: Eukaryota > Metazoa > Chordata > Aves > Charadriiformes > Charadriidae > Charadrius > Charadrius vociferus. The sequence continues at coordinate 2,844,102 of NW_009650250.1, forward strand.
AAAACGTGGATGAGCCTGAAACTACAAAGTGATAATTTCCAGGTCACATCAAAGGTCTTGTAAAACATGCAGAGCAGGTTTTCTTCAGAGAGATGGATCTTGCCCACCAGTGAGGGCCTCAAGGCAAAAACACCCGTCTTTGATTTTCAGGTCAGATAAACTTCTGTTTTATCTAGTCCTTGCTTTTAATTACTAAGAACAAGGTGTTGTTGGACTTTATCAGATGTGAAGGTTGTCTGTACAGCCCATTTTCATTTGGAATTATGAGGATGATCCTACTGGTCTCACACAATATATATGACATACCTAGCTACAACCTAGTAGTTGTAGCAGTTATGTTTACCAGGATGTATTAATTCATGTCACTTCACAAAAATGCAAACTGAACACATCCTTTCCACAGTACTCAAAACTCCAAGGCATTTCAGGGCCAAAAAGACAAGGTTGTTTTTCTAATAGGTCACAAAAGTATACTCTAGATTTTAAAGATGCGTGCTCACATTCTTGAAAGACGAGACCTTTCTTAACTTTAAGCATCAGACTTAAATACCCAAATTGCTAAAAAAATTGATGGAGCTTCAAAAAGACAAGTAACAGTATTATAAATTAGTAACTTGTCTCTTTCTATTATGCAGATCCCTAACTTAATTTGATACCTGAAGTTAAAAAGCATGAATATCTGCCCAAGTTCCAAGTACGGGAGTGACTTCTGAGGGTTTGATTGAGAGATTGGAAGGTTTAATTTGATTTTAACCTTACTCTGATTTCATCCCCCATTCAGCAGATGTATTCTTGATCAACTGCACAGTAAGGGTAACCTACTGTCTTTTTGACATGAAGATCCACTTGGATTTTGAATTACAAAAACTCATCCCTCCATTACTTTTCCTCTACTCATTACTTCAGGACATAAAGCAACACCCAATGAGCTGGGGTCAGAAGAAACAATAGGAAACCCCATCCACTGTCTACAGGAGCCTTAGTAATCAGGCCCCTTCAAAATGTATTTCCCAGAACAGCTTTGTTTTCTTACATACAGTTGCATTTCTTGGGAGTTCAAATATAAGAGGTTATGTTTAGCCAGAGGGGCAAAATGACACAGCCCCAAAACTATCCACAGTTTAGTTGGGATTCTTAGACTGAAAGCTCTAATGCTTACTGTGTAGATAAGTACAAAATTAGCATAACATTCTCCAGATAATTTTTTTACATACTTTTATGTTAAACCCTTTATAGAAAGATACAAGTAGAAATAGGTTTTTATACCTCAAGTTAGCTAAATGCTAAAATAACCTTGCTTATTTTTGAGATCTTTAAAAGGATGACAGGTCCGTCTGCGGGAGGGAAAACCTTGTTCTTACTGATGTCTACAGTCCATGCAATTGAAAAAAAAATAAAAATCACTGCGTATCATGAATAGCAAAGTTTTCCTGTGATCTTCCTGAAAAGAGTTTAAATGAAAGCAACCCTTTGCCTCTTCTGATGAACACAGTTGCTCAGGCAAAGCTCAGAACCTTAAACACCACATGAGGTAACAGAACAGATGTCTCAAAAACATGTCTCATTCTTGGTCTCAGAGCTAATCTTTGCCAATGACAAAGGACCAATGCCAGATTGAACCATAGTTTCTTTGGTTTCAACACAGGATGTTGAATCTAGTATGTTTCCATGCCACATTGCAACACGCTCTTTTTCTGCACAGGCCAAGCACCATATGCATATCATGACATGCTCCCCTGAAAAACAATCTGGTATACCTTCACATTACTTGGGATCTTTTTTTAATGCTATCTAAAAGATCAAATCCCTCCAAGATGCCTCATTTATTACCTTATTACTACAACCTTGAGATTCAATCTTTTTATATCATCACATTCACAGGATATAAGAATGGAGGCTGAGAATTTGAGTTTCAAGGCTGAAATAGTCTATATTCAATTTTCTTTTGGTAAGACTTCTCAGGAGTAACTGGCCATCTTGTGAGGGGAAAAGGAGAAAAAGGCAGGTAATGTGAGATGCACATAAGTCAGTGGTACAAAAACATTCAAGGAGCTTAATGTCTATTTTAGTCTCCCCTGAAAATGCTAAATGATTTTCCTGATACTCAGCAGTGGGCTTCTACTACCTAAAGTTAAGTTCCAGCCAGCCACATTTTCTGCCAAAGATAGCACTGGGATATGAGACATGGTCAGAGGCCAGACATGTTGTCACACTGCATCTTCCTCTGATGGTACTACTGTCAGAACATGTGGTTAGCCATCTGGAGCTAGATGACTTGTTCCAGAGTCTTTAACTAGCTAGACCAAATATGTTCAGAAAATGACACTCTTATGTGCTGTTTAACTCAAAGAATGAGAGTGGTTACAAGGCCAGAACTGTTGGAGAGAAGAATCTGGTTCAGACCAAATACTCCTCCAGTTGTCCAACTTCTACCCAGCCAATTCCCCTACATAAGTACAAAGTACAAGGCTAGTCTTAACAGCTGTCTCAATAAGGGTTCTAGCATCCTCCTGTCCTCATGGAGGAATAACCCAGCTGTTAGCATGTGTCAGCAACTTGAGTGCACCAACAGGCTCTGCAACCTCTCTTTCAGAGGGGTTTAGCTACCTCTGTTCAAGATCACCTCTGCTACGGCACCAGTTGCATAACCTTGGATTAGACTGCTGTGAAAACCACTAAGTTCTGAGAAAGAGCTGTGCAACAAGTATCTGTGAGAAGCCCTGTCCATGAGGTTCTCTTCCCTTTGACTCATGGTCATGTCAGGTTAGGAAGAACTTACACACACATGTACCTGGATCCGATTCACCTGCTTCAGGATGAAGTTAATTATATGAGACTTGAATAAGACCTTGTGAGGTGCACTTCTATTTTTAGCAGGTTTTTTTCTTCCCTTTAAAAATTCCATTCACTGTCACCAAGTTTCACACATTTTGCCATTCCATGGTGCTTTTTATACATCCCGAGCACTGTACATGGAACTAGTTGCTTTGCCAGCAGAAAGTTCAGCTAAGGAATGGGGTCCCAAAAGCAAGTTCCTTTCAGTTCTTTAAAGGTAACTCATCTGATTGGAAATTATGCTTTGTAAAGTTAATCTTAATAGACCTCCTATAATATATTCCTCATGAATTAATAGTAACTGTTTCTCTGAGTTGCTCCACACATTAGACAAGCTGTTTTCATTCTGTTGAGAGTCAAATGGATTAGGGAAAGCTGTGATTTACAGTGTTCAGCTGCACTGAAACCATTACACTTCAGAAAGTGTTTACCCACCTACACTATTACTGATAATATTTGTTTGTATTGCAAAAGTAACACAAACAAATACTGCTCTCAATGCAAGCCTCACTGCTGTTACCTTCTGTCCCTCTCAGGTCTGGAACTACTGTCCTCAAACTTGCTTTGCAGAGCTGCTGCCATTTTTTACCTCAATATGTTTGCTGGATGTGGCAACACCGGTATGGGAAAATAACTAATAAGAGCAGCAGAACTTACCTGCCTGAGCTCCCATACAAGCTATAAACAACTGCAGTAAAGAACAAAAGTCCAGCAATACACAACAACATTCTGGTGGTAGGTATTCATTCAGGGAAGAATAATTTCCACAGCAAGAGTTATGAATAGGCTGAGGAATGAAGTTATCCCTAGACTGCATGAAAGAATGAAGGCTTCACTATTCAAATATGAAGTCCTTCATGAAAACAGGAACTGCAAGAGAAGTTCTCATCATACTTTCTGTTGCGAGAAAAGAATTCAGCAAAATTGTGAGCCAGTGAAAGATCACTAAACCTCTTTACATCAGAGTTCAGCTAGGTGAAGTGTGAAGATTCATTAATACCCTCCTCATACCATATTTGTGTTTTAAAACAAGTGGCTCAATGACATTTTCCCTTAGAGGCATGAAACTGCATGCATTAAACTACGTGATGGGGATTGAATTTGCCAAGGTTTTCCCTAATTTTTGCCATTTTGTCAGACATACTCTTTCACTATACTATGTCTTTAAGTGTTCGTGAAAATAACTTGTCACATGAATTCTCCCTTTGCACGTAGTGTGTGTGTGCATGAGTGTTTGATATGAAAGGAAGTTCTTCTCAGCAGCATCATGTTTTGACTCTAGGTGCAACACTCCTGTTTTGCAGTACTACTTTCTCATGAGACTCTTAAACACACATCAGAAACTTTAAAAATTATTTCAGTCATGAACAGCTTCCACAGTATACTCATGCATACAAATTTTATGGAACTTGTGTGATCTGACTGCAGAATACATTTTTGATTAATCAGACCTAAGGTTTTAATAACGAAACAGCAGGTGGGGTAACCACAAAATTAAAACTCTTAACAGCCTCAGAATAATACAGTCATAAATATAAAAGAGTTCAAACCACCTCGTTTGCATTTTTGAAAAACATCTTCAACAGCTTACTCTGTTCCCAGAAGAGGGCGATGTTTCTGTAGTCTGATAAATACCTCTCAGGCTCTTGCTGTATTTGACACCTTCCAGGGAAGGCACATACTGTCTGCCTCACATGACAAAGGCTTACCTTTCCCTTTAGAAGTAGCCACTGCTCTTCTAGCAGCAATTTCTGGAAGCTGTCTCCTACAGAAGCAGGGCGATCTTGTTCAGAGACTGCACACCCACTTTGATCAGCTGTTAAACATCAGGCATTTCCCATTTGAGGAGAGTATCTGTAAGAAAATGGTAAAAGAGGCTTGTCATAACCTTGCCATTTGAATGATCACCTTTTGTTCCCGTGAACATTTCTGAGCCAGTTCTGTCCTTTCAATTAGTAGCAGTTCAACATTTGGAATATACAGAGTTGTCTTTTTTTTTTTCCTGCTTTTTATAACGCAAATCTTTCCATGTATTTTAAGGTTTAAAAAAAAAATAAAATCCAGTTTGCAAATTCATTCTCACTGTAATTTATACTAGTCAGGCTTAAACTGCCACTAGATTGGCATTGTATGACAGTAATTGAGGCTGAATAAGTTGAGGGCTCAAAAGCTATGCTAATGAGAACAGAATCAGTCTAGGTATTGCATCAAAGTTTCAGATGTTTTCAAAACAGTGGCCCACTTTTCCCAGCTGAAGGGAAGCTTTACTTGAAACAGTGGTTGCAGAAGCATCTCCAGGCCTAAACTGCTGCATCACATATGCAGGCACAACAATTTATCCCCAGAATTTGTTCTCTTCTACCTTTTTTTCATGATATATGGTGCCAATTCTGGATTTTTGTGCTATGTGTAATACTTTTTCTTTTATATAATAATGCCTAGAAGGGAAGGGTCAAATTCTTTGCAGAGTTATCCTAAAATATTCTTAAGAATAGGAGATACTATGTGTATGATTGACAAGGTTACGAAAAAAAAAAAAAAACAAACAGGCCATCTCTTCTTTTAAGCAGCAGAACCACTGCATTGACCCTAACATCCTGCTGTAGGTAGATGCTAATTACGTTTAGAGCACGTCTACAACGTCCCATCAGCATCCTGGGTTTTCTGCCCTCTGCCATTTCATCCTATGACTACTAGTTTCCTGAGACTGAACAGAACACTTCAACCTGCACTATACCAGTGCACCAACCAATTGCAATGGCCCTGCCAAATCAAATCCAAGTCTACACAACCCAGAATCTTAGATGTAAGAGAAAACACTAGCAAATTATGTTAAAATGGCAGGAGACAAATAACCAGGGAAGGCAGGGATAGTTAATGAAGCTTGGACTGCCTTTTTTTTTTTTTAATCACAAAGCTCCTGCACAGGATACTCAATCCAAGAATACTCCCTACAGATGCCTGTGTATAGGCATAAGTAAGTAGTTAACACCTGCAATACTAGTAGGTGGTATTGAAAAGTATGTATCATTTAGATTTCATTGAAGACCAGTATATTGTGTATCTATTTCCCATGCAATGCAAGTGGCTTCTAAAATACAGATGTTTATCTCACTTTTTATGCATATCATGGCTGAAACTAACATAACCTAACACTAGGTTCAGACAGCAAATATCTTCAGGTGGGACTCACAGGCTTGAAGGAGCAGCTTATGGTTTGTCAATGGTGCAGCCATGCAAAAAATAATCTGCCAACAGAGATGGAAAACAAACACATGCAGTTTTCCCATTTCATTCCTTTTTAAAGAACAGAGATTTAACATCTGAAGGATGTAAGAGGTGCTGTATAAAGAGAGGAATGGATGCAAATCAATGTCCAAGTAGGAAGTTTACTTCATTTTGAAGAATTCTGTTTTGCTCTAATGAGTTCTGGATGTGGAAGTGGGAGAATTGACTGCCATATTGAATTTTTTTCACACTGTCTGAACTCTTTTCCCCAGAGTACCACAGGATTATGACTAAAAGGGGACAGAATAACAAGAAGTGGAAAGCATCTGATCTCTTTGTTGTATCATATTAATTCAGTGTAACTATTCTGTTTTCCTGTGACTGAACCAAGATCTGAATGCTGAAAACTTTTTGTTAAAAACATTTCTATCTTAAAAAAAAAATAATAAAAATCAGTGCGTACTTTCATTCATAGAATAACCAAAATAAGAGGTGTTTGAAGGTACAAGCCAACCAAAACCTGCCTAGGAATACCCAATGTAATCCATCATTCAGCCTTCATCACCTCACCCACATACTTTCAATTTTGTTGTATTCTTGGCCTTTCCAGAGGCTGCTAATAAACTCAACATTACTGATTAAAAGGAGGAGGTAACTGCAAGACAATGGAAACAGAATGAAAACACCAATTTATTTGACATAGATTATCCAGCTGCTGGTAGTTGCTAATAGATTCTGGTTACGCAAGAGCCACTAACAACGAATCTAAAGGCCCCCTTGGATTTGTGTTACTGAAGAGTCCCTTAGAAGTTCACCTTCAGTAGAAAAGTCAGTCTGCTTAAGTGTTTTATATCCTCTCCAAAGAAACAGCGAACCTTGACCTAATTTGGGAAGCTTCCAACCAGACCTTTCAAAAGGTACAAAAAGGTACCAAGAACAGCAGTGCCAAAGGGGCTTCCAATTTAAAGAAAAGCACAAACAGATACCAGAGGAGACTGTACAAAGTCACAAGCAGCACTGCAATAATTTTTGCCTCTTTACAGAGAGTAAGCACTCTGGCATTGAATAACAAAATTACTTGCTTAAAATAACATAGAGAATCTATCATAGATATGGAAATTAAATTCAGACCTCCTCAGGCCCAGCCCTGAATCAAAACTTCTGTTGCTTCATATTCTGTTGCTTCATATCTTGCAGGACTGCACATTTCCAATTCCTCCAGTTTCCATATTAAAACAGTGATGCAGCTTGGAGTAAAATTTTGAATACCTTACGTGGTATTCACGTCACTACACTTGTAAGACAAAAATGCATCCTTCTGACTTCTCCTGGACAAAAAAAAGGTATTTGTCAAATTACTTAACACACACAGTGTTCTGGCATTTCTGTGAATATTGGCAGGTTTACATGTCCAGTTGCTGCTCTGGCAGGGCATTAGTCAGTTGTAGCTGGGCCACAGGCCCAGAGAAAACAGCTATAGCATTCAAATAAACTACACTTAATGCATTGTGTTGTACTTGTTCAAAGAGGGGGGGAAGAAAGGGAATTACATATACTTCCCCATATATAATTATTGCAGTAAGTGTTCCAAACACAACATGAGTGGTAAAGATCAAAAAAGATAATTGACTCAAGACTAACAGCATTTCAGTACTGAGCATGGTCAAGCCATAGCTTTCCAGGCAGGTTCACGCTTTATCCTCTGGCTCAACTAGATTTGGCACCACAACTTGCAACAAAGAAAAAAATGTGCCTGTGACCCTCGAGACCAGTAGATGTCATTTTGTAAGCAGAAAGGCTTCTGTGTGTATCACATTACAGATGCTGTAAGAAGTCCTCTATATCCTGCAGCTGAATAGTCAAGCCTAATAACACATTTGACCTTTACGAATATACAAACAGGATGGCAGAGGAGATTATTTTAATCAGATCTGAATGCATATGAGAGGGCAACACGCAATCATATGGATTATGCAATTATGCGTCTAACATTTCAGCACAAATCAACTTAGGGAACCAACAGAGATTCCTGTTGCAATTGCCACAAAGTACAATAGCACTCATAGTAATTTAAAATACATTTTATTAAACACACACACTTCCATCGTCAAAAAACCCACCTGTGACTATGAGTTTTAGATATATGACTGTACTTAGTGTCCCTGCCTATGGCAGGAGGTCTGGAACTCGTTCTTCAAGGTCCTTTCCAACCTAAACCATTCTATGATCTATGATCCTACATGTCCTATTGCTGCGTGTCAAACAGAACCTTCACAAGCTCACTGACCTCTTTGCTGCACAGATAAGATACGTTAGCAGTTATTTTTTTTTTTTTGCAAGATTTCTCCCTGTCTCTGGACAGCGTGGGGACCAAGAGCTCAAAAAGATGGTATAGAAAAAACACATTCTCATTCCAGTGGAGTAACACAAAGAGCACAGAAGACCTGTTTGTTGCACTAGCTCTACCATCACAAACCATGATCTCCTACCCTTCCTGAAAGCTTCCACATACATAGGTTAGGAATCGGAATAGATGACTATTGGATATGCCCTAGGGCAAGCTTTGTGTATGAAGGGCAACGCTAAAAACAGTGCAAACTTAAAAGAAAGATGGTAATGCCTTTCCAGAAACAGTCAGTGAAATAAATGATGAAACCAGAAAACAATCCTGTAGATTCCATGGCCTTCAAGAGAATTATAACAAACCATTAGCAGTGGCAAGTAGTTCTAAAGGGGACAGAGAAAATTATGAAGATCACTGAGCAGTAACTAATCCAAGAACAATACAGTACAGGGCTAGATTCTAGTCTTCACGCTGATCTCTTGGCTGTGGTGGAAACGACCGAAATCCCTGTCGTGACAGGGCTGGAAAGGCAGCCGGTTTATTGGATGGTAGGTAAGGTAAAAGTAAACTAACTACGCTGCTTGAGGCTTTTACTTTCCTATTTTAGCCAGAACCCTTATGGGGACATGCCTGTATAAAATCTTCCACCCTGTTCCTAGAATACAAGAAATACTGGCCAGATTTTGTCTATGGTTACCCTAAAGTGCAATATTCCCACAGGATCACTGAAGTTAGCATAAGATATACATTAGCTGTTGTTCCTGACCACATATGCTGGTTTTAGGTTTAGCTTGATCAAAAGCAAATATAAGTTCTCTTTTGACCCTTGCCTCATTTCAAATCCTTTTTAATGATCTAATAGCACAAAGTACAGTGAAAATTGTTTCTCACACTGAAATTAAATTGTTTTCTATAGCAACACTACAGAAATGCAGCTAAGGGGGGCAGGAATTGGCAATTATACACATTTTTATAAAACTTACCATTTTGTTAGATGAAATGTGGCTGGTAGAATAAGAGGGACATAATTACAAAGACAGGTTAAGGCAAGTGTAGCTCAAACAGCTTTTTGGTGGGATTTTTTGTTTGTTTTCGTTTTAAACCTTCTGTATTGAAATATCTGCTTATTTCAATACAGGAAGATGACACCTATTAGCCATTCACAGTAGATACCATACACATTGGGTCTGAAATAAAACAAAAGGGTTTGAAAGGATAAAAAGGAGACCTACATTACTCAGGGAAAAAGCCACTGATGGATAACTGTTATTGAACCAGAAAGAAATAATGAGGCCACAGCTAGCAAGTGAAAGAGATGGGGTTAAGAATAATCATTTAGAAGACAGTGGCACATCACATGGGGATCCTTCTATTCTTTCTTTAAGAATGCAAAAGACATAATAAACAAGAAAGGAGGAACTCAAGTATGTGAATCTAAGAAGAAACATGAAGTAAATTGCAGCCTGCAAGACCTGGTCTAATCAGGAAACTGACAGAACTACTTAACTTCCAGAACAAAGTCTATAGAAAGAATGGATTCCTATAGACAAAAAAGGGTGTAGAAATACATTCTGGAAGGAGGAGCAGCCCAAGGCAGAAGAAAGGAAAGATATATGCATGCTGACTGCAGCAGCACTGCCAATTTGTGCTGAATTAAAAGATATATGGTTAGAATATCATGGGAAATTGCAGTAGAGCTCCAGGGCAAGATAAGAAGTCAGACCTGGAAATCTTTACGAAGGGAAAGGAAAGAAAAAAGTTAGAACAGTGATCAAGAAAGGTTTGTATGATGTACATCCTAGATGGGATAAAAATTGCAGAATGATATTGAAAGAAAACATTTTTCCTGCAATGCTGTAAGACCATGTTCATAGCCACTTCCTGCTTGACATTAAGTGAACAGAAATTGTGTGCTTAGCAAAATAGCAGGTAGTTGATCAAAATATGATGTAAACTAACAGGGTTTGAAGACATATTTACAAGATGGCACTGCAAATTTATTTCATTCTCTTAAAGCAAATATTTCAGGCATATATAAAATTGAGTGATCCTCCTGAATCAAATCCCTTTTAGAAAAAATGCTCAGAATACATCTACATTTCAATCAAACCATCACTCATGAGTGAAACAAAAGACAGCAAGTCCAGTGCAACCTCGAGAAAGGAAAGAAGAGTTGCAGGGAGTTTCTAGCTCTGAAGAAAAAAAAAAAATTCCATATTCTGTCTGTTTTGTCAGTCTTTACTGGGAGACTGGACCTCAGACGCTGGAAATGCCAATGGCAAACAGATGTGAGACCACAGAAAAATAATGCTACCGTGTATGAATGGGGGAGCAAGGTGGTGCTGGTAGGGAGTTGTGTTTTCAAAGATGAGATATGTTCTTTCTGCAAAAGGACCAAATCTAATTCTGAATTAACTCGCTCTGATACCAGAAATTTTAGTGTCCATCAGATTAGGTGGTACAACCCTGATTATAGAGGTCAATTAGTATTTTGCCACTTCTCTCAGACATATAGCCACTGACAAGTTATTTGGGGATGCCAGTTTTATTTAGGAAGTCAGGCTAACATTTTATTACAGATCGTTTGTCAAGACTTCACAGCTTTTAAAACCCCCCCCCCAACACATTCAGCCAAAGCAAGACAACCTGGTAATAAAATCTATCAGACAGGGCAAGTGCCAAAGAACAAACCTTCTACATTTCATTTGATCTACTTCACATATGAATTTCACAATTCATATGTGATAACAAGATTTAGAGTACCTAATTTCCAGTTACTGACAAAAACATACAGCAGCCCATTAATACAGTCTTATTACTGTGGTAATATATTGCAATTATAACTTTGGACTTCACTATTAAGCAACAGCAATGTCAAATAAATATTTTAATTCAATAAAAATAGCATATATTTATTTTCATCACAAACAAAGAAATGAAAAGTCTTTTCACAGGAAATGTTTCCCCTTCACATGTTATAAAAAATTTTGACTTAATTTTTTACTGCCTGTCTTTCTGCAAAGCTATTTAAAAAGCTGTAGTCTGTGACCAGCATTCATGCTGGTTCTATTCTTATGCCACAGTTTAAAAAGAAAAGCAAGCCCTCAGCCTGGAGCAGTCTAGCCTACCAAGTTGTCTTGGAATCATGAGTCTTAAAAAGCCTGCAAGTTTCACCTACAGAGGAGTGATGAGCACAGGTGCCAGAAACCCCTAGTTTGTCAGGCACTCTATGGCTTGTCAACCTGCCAGGCAGCTTGCCAAAGGCTGAGGCAGGAGAGCCAGCTAGAAACCCAGCCGGCATCTGTCAGAGCCCAACCTCAGCTTTGCCAAAATCAAAATGGTCTGTGCAAAATGTTCCGATTTCAGCAAACCAGCAAGGTCCAATGAAGCTGCACAGTGATTTGTTACTTTGAAAGAACAGACTACAACTGAGGTGGTCCTTTCCTATATTCCTATGAAGAAAATGTTTTATGAAAATTTTCCTGGTCAGCCTTAATCAAGCTAAGCAACAGATGCATCTTCCCCAGGTGACCTTCAGATAAGGAAACTTGCATTGCATGAGTGTTAGAACACAAGGGGGTTTATTTTCTGCCAAAACTACTTTGCCCTTTTAACGCAACAATTGTATAAACAGATTCATCTCCTGTGTAAACCAGACATCCTTTTCCTCCCTCACATTTTCCATGTAAGAGGGTAGATTTATTTTGCTGCTAAGCTATTCTTTCAGTGTGGGTCAGCATTATTTCACAACACCTAACTCATAGCTTTTCTGCCAGCCTTTCCTGGTACTTTCTCTTGGGTTCTTGTCCAGACTCTACTCTTGGTTGGGAATGAACTTGTAAGTATCAAAACAAAAAATAGCAGAAAAGCAGAACCAATTAGCTGGAAATTGAGTAGGGCTTTGATTTAATTCTTTTCCTGACCAACACTTCTTTGCCTTCTGAGTTGCTATTAGCTGGTTCATGTCAGCTGTAAAGGTTTTTTTTAGGGAGGAGGGAAGGAAGGTTGTGAATGAACAGCGGAAACATATGCTGAGGGCCAGGGGGAGCTGATGAACAGTCCTGATCTCTGACTTATCTGGATAGTCACCTTTGTTACTGAGAACAGTTCCTGTTCAACAGGAGCGTAGAACAGAAGAGTGGAGGAATGGTAAAGCAATACAGAAATAAAGCTTTCAAATGTGCCTTTAGTTCAGTGTTTTCTTAATCCCAAAGTCCATGATATAAGTTAAAGGGTTTCCAGATTTATTTATTTTTTCCCCACACACCTTCAATCTATAGGATTGCCAAAATCTGAAATGTAACCAGAGTTTTCAGGTATTACATGAGCCTACAGAGAAGACAATGCACTATAGAAAAAAATACTAACAGTATCAAATCAGAAACATCCATTATGGTAACATCAATTCTTCTAGACAGAATATCTTTCTTAGGGCACCAATGTTCCATTTAACACTTCCATCCTGGCCAAAGATTCATTTACGTATGTCACCAAGATATTCTGAAGATCAGCATAAATAGTGAAGGGCCAAACACTGCTCTGAAGTTTACTCAAGTAACTCAAACTAACTGCAGAATTTGATCCTGTAAGAGGGTTGGTCATTTGTACGATGAAAGTATTAAGTTCACCGTTCAACACCAGAAATTGCCCAATGTTGGTCTGATCCAAGGGATAGAATGTGATTAACCAGCACACCCCCATGATAGAAGGCAGCTCAGAAGAGATGGGCAAAAATAATGACCTCAGGGAATAATGTAAAGAATGACCACCAGTTATCAAAGCAAACTAAAATTATCTTAACACAAGGAGGGCTAGGGGTAACTTTTGTTTTTAGGTATACTGCTGTACCAGTGGGTCAACCAGGTTGTATAAAATGCCTTTCCTCAGATAATTAGTAGGGACAGGGGAGTGTATACACAGCTCAGTCCAAATTCCCAAAACTGGACAACTAATAAAACAAACTTCAAAGACAGCAACAGGCTTGAGCTGGCTTCAACCCACATATTCCTTCCCAGTGATTGTAGACACCCAGCATCATGGTAGTGAGCATACAGGGACTGGTCTTGTGATATTATGTTTGTGCTACGATTTCAGTATATTGCTGCATCACTGTGCTAAATCAAAACCCCATGGAATGCCAAATATATCAAATAAGTAAACTTGATAATGAAACATCAAACCATCCTTGCATGGAACACCTAAAGAGAACCCGGTCAGACAGTATTGGACTCTGACAGGTCCCCCTTACTTTCACTTCCACAGAGGAAAGCTAGAAGAAAAAAAGAACAGTAATATGACAGAGCAACAATCGGATGCTTGGCTTTTAACTGACTTCTAGTGTTAGACCTTCATATGAAAGTGACAGTGATAGATGCTGGCTGAACTGACTGCCTACCAGTCCTGGACTAACAGCATCAGACATTTCAATGAACATGTCTTAACAACACTATTTCATATACTTGCAATAAGACCAACCCAACTCAGCCACTATAAACAAAAAAACCCCACATTCTTGCTTTTGCCATTTAAGATGAATCTAATAGTAAACTGGAATTGCTATACTTTAAAATTATCAGTCCATTTTCTATATTTCACTTGCATTATCATGGCACCTTTGGTATTGCAGGGAAAGAAGATTTGGGATGTTTAAAAATCTCTGCCTTGATTAAAATCATTAACAGGATTACTTCAGCTTTGTTGTGTATTTTACGTACAGAAAAACTGCAAGACATACTTGATCTTGCCACATCTAGAAAGAGGCTTGTATTATAAAAATTATTTTAATGAAACTGTAGAGCAAGAACAAGTTTACTTGATTTCTTTCAAATAGCACAAAGCTTTGTATTTGAGAAAAAAAAAAAAAGATGTGAAGCTGACAAGGAAAAACTAAGGCTGCAATGGTATAAGTAGTTGTTCTCTACTTCTGACCTAAGCATGTTAAATCTCACATAAATTTGATCAAATTTACTGTTTCAGAATTAAAGAGGCAAATACAGAAGTCCTTTTCATTTTATGGTACATTTTTCCATAAGAAATAAGTCCCTCATACAGTCTTCAAATAATATATTATTAAATTTACATAAAATATACTTGTCTTCCTAGAATGTCCAGTCCATTATTAGTCAGTTTCAAATATACTGAATTTGAAAAAGTGTCACAAACATTGCTCACCTAATGCCTGCCTATGCTGTTATATCTTCAAGCTATGCTATGAGGTAAGGTCTATGGTTAGAGAGACATTTAAGTTGGAAAAAGCCTTTAAGATCATCCAGTCCAACCATAAATCTAACACTATTAAGTCCACCACTAAACCATGTCCCTCAGCACCATGTCTATAGAATCTTTTAAATACCTCAAGGGATGGCGACTCAACCACTTCCCTGGGCAGCCTGTTCAAATGCTTGACAACCCTTTTGGTGAAGAAGTTTTTCCTATTATCCTGCCTAAACCTCCCCTGGTGCAACTTGAGGCCATTTCTTCTCACCCTATCGCCTGTTACTTGGGAGAAGAGACCAACCCCCACCTGGCTACAACCTCCTTTCAGGTAGTTGTAGAGAGCGATAAGGTCTCCCCTCAGCCTCCTTTTCTGCAGGCTATATACATATAATCCTTCATGCTAATCAGGTTACAGTGCTTCCAATAGTGCAGCAGACAGTCAATTTGGATGTTTTCATACCATATTCTGCCACACTTGTTTTGCAGGGCTACACAGAGCCAACTCAAGCACCTGCTTCCATGCTACAGCTATGCCATAGCGTCCCCACAGAACAGCCATCATGGGTTCATGTTCTTTCATGAACATACCTAAAACACCCGCGTTTAAAAAGTGATTTTCAGAACCCCAGCCTAATAAGTCAAACTCACTGCTATGTTTGTGTCTTTGGGAGAAATTCAGTTAAGTGTGAACTGCCTTCCACTTGGTACCAGAAGACTGCCTTGCTTATCCCCTTTTATTCCATGCACAAAGAAGATCTTTCATCTGTATAATTTCTTCCTTGCAAAAGAAGAGATGAAACACAAGGGACAAGGTATTCCTATTTCAAGGGAACCAATACGCATTCATTTTTTTACTGATACTGATGTGATTCAGATCAGATCTAAACACACTGTAGCATTTTGTTTATCAAATTCCTAAATAGCTAAAGAGTAACTTGCTGGTGAGTACCCACATTTAATCTCATTTCCTTTCAAATCTTGCATAACCACAGCATTCTTACATCATTTGGCAATAGCTTATGTCAAGGCCTCACAGCCTCCTTAAGATGAAGGGGGTCTCAACATTCAGGTTTTCATGGTCTCCTTTCAGGGCAAACTTCATCACCGCTCGGTGTTGTGGATTTACACATACGGATATAGCAGTGATGGGGTAGGAGGTTGCTCAGTTTTCCTGAATAAACAGCGCTCTACACAGCCTCCGTTTTGCCATTACTCTAACTAGTATATATCCAACGTGCCAGCATCAGCATTCACCAAAAAAGGATTTATAGAAAAAACTATTTGAGAAACATGCATTTTTAAGAGGATGGAAACATATACAGAGATAAATGTACATAACAATTCCAAAGATATGTGACAGCATGAAGTAGACTGTGTTGATGAAGAAACATTGTAATTACAAGACCCTGTAATCTGGAACAGGGCTAGCTGATTTCTGTAATGGTGTAATTCTGCTGTTTTTAACATTACATTATGTAGCTATGGTATCTGATTAGGTAATTTACATAGAGTGATTTGACAGGAATTTTAAAATATCCTTATTGCTTTATATATCTATTAGAAAGGAACATTTCTGTTTTACTGTCTAACTATGCAATGAGGCAAGGATTCTGATATCCGTCAGAATATGAATCCAGCAGACTAGAATTTAATTACAGAGTACTTGCTACATAGTAGGGACTCAGGTGAGAATTTTTTCGAAGTCCTCCAAACACATGTGTTTTAAATTGGAGGGATTCCAATTTTAAATGACTAAATTTTACTAAACCAGCTCCCAGAATACTCAAGATTTTCTGCTTGTTTAAAACTCTGGTCTGCCTACTTCCATGTACTTTGGCCTTCCTTTAACATCATTATAATCCCCCATTTTGTTTTTCCACTACTATTTCTCCTCCAGGATCCGTCACAGCCTTACTTTACTTTTCCTTAGAGGCTCATTCTCCAACACCCCACAGCTTTGCTTTACCTTTGTGCTTTAACTGACCCTGCATACATACAATTTTCACCACTGTTTCTAAACCTGCACCTAGCAGTTCTCTTATCTGCTTCTGACTTTTTTTTCTTCAAGCTAATATTTAGCCTTGCTGTACAGCTATCTCCTCCAAGGTAATGCAGGTAATTAAAAGGGCTGATGTGATCTACTTGTGCACAGTTCTGTGTTATGCATGTTTATGTATTCAATGGGTAATTCAGACAGAGAGGTTAGGATAGGAAGAATTATCTTGTGATTCCTCTATTAGCTGTTGCCCAATATCTTAAGACTAGATTCCTAGCTTTTAAAAGTAGTTAAGGTGAAACGAACCCTATCAAAAGGTACATTTATGCCAGCAAATTAAACAGTTCCAGGAAATGGTAGTGCGCAGAGTATTGAGTCCAGCTCTGGAGCCCCCAACATAGGAGAGACATGGACCTGTTGGAGCAAGTCTAGAGGAGGGCCACAAAGATAATCAGAGGGCTGGAGCAGCTCTCCTATAAGGACAGGGTGAGAGAGTTGGGGTTGTTCAGCCTGGAGAAGAAAAGACCCCAGGGAGACCTTATAGCAGCCTTCCAGTACCTGAAGGGGGCCTACAGAAAAGTTGGGGAAGGACTTTTTACTAGGGGATGTAGTGATAAGATGAGGGGGAATGGCTTCAAACTGGAAGTAGGTAGAGTTAGATTAGATATTAGGAAGAAATTTCTCACTCTGAGGGTAGTAAGGCACTGGAACAAGTTGCCCAGAGAAGTTATGGAAGCTCCGTCCCTGGAGGTGTTCAAGGCCAGGCTGGATGGGGCTTTGAGCAACCTGGTCTAGTGGGAGGTCTCCCTGCCCATGGCAGAGGGATTGGAACTAGTTGATCTTCAAGGTCCCTTCCAACCTAAACCATTCTACGATTCTATGAAATAGAGACCACCCTGTTAAGGAGTATTGAAACTTATTGTTTAAACTGTTACATTTTTAAGTTTCAAACAGTTTTGGCATGCAGCAAATCACACTCCCCTAAACAATTCCCTGGTTCTGGAGACAGCAGATAACAGGGGTCATTCCCAGAAAAAAACATGGCAGCTTGAATGTTGCCCACCTGTCCCTTGTGCTGGAGGATAAAACAGTTTCATAATATAGACAGGGGGTTTTCCACACCAGCTGACCTCACTGTCTGACAATGGTCTAAAGCACATTTATTTTAACTATACAGATGTCACCACTAAGTCTGCTAGTATCAACTATCAATTCTGCCATTTTAAATGGCTTTGGAGTTTACTGAGGGGCAAGAGAGAGCAATACAAGAGTAATTTAGAATAAAATAGCTAAATGAGTCTTTAACTATTGAATCCTCAAGCAATGTCATTTGGGATCAATCAATAAAGGAGTTTACACTGAACATCACATTAACTTCTCCAAGAGCTTTCTCTCTAATGTTAATTTCTTTTCTACAGTTTAACCATTGGAAGCTTATTTTGAAATGTTTACATATGGAACTAGGAGATAGCTACAAGAGCAGCAATCATGACTGCTGCATGTGAAACTATCTGAACTTTGCATGGGAATTTAGTATTCATGAGACACATGCGGTACATCTTTATTGCTGCTGGCATACTGATAACACAGTGTTATTTTACACTGACAACATACCACTCTGGCAATCCAGAATTCAGAGAGTTTCCATGGATTCAGGTCAGGACTGTAAATCCTATCTCCCAGGAGTTTCACGCTGAGCAGCTGACATTTCAGCAACTCCCCTGCCCTCCCAAATACAAAACTACAATTTAGAGAGGGTTAAGTAATAAGCCCAAAACCAAACCTTGCTAAAAACTGCTCTCTCATTCACTTACTGCATAAAAACTTAATGAAATAGGTACATCTGATGAACACACCCAGCATTACAGGCAAACTAAAAGTGCATACAGCAAGAGTTCGACAGTCTTGTTCTAAACCAGTAATATGTAGGTGTGGGAATACCCAGAGGAAAAATATATTCCATGTTGTTTCCACACAGCAGTTCCACAAGTCTTCACCACTAGAGCTAGAATGGTAAAAACCAGTTATTTAGGACTTACTCCACTCCAAATCCTTTATTAATGCTTCAGAAAACTCAGTTCTTTTACAGCATCTAGGTTTCATGTTTCAAGTTCTCCAAAACTCTTAAGACTTCCAAAATATTTACCCAGTATTTAGTTACATTCATGGCTGGGCTCCTAGCTGTGACAAGTGACCCATACTCCATGATCTAGCACTGTGCTATACATAAACTATGTGAGGAACCCTGGACTCTTTACAGAATCCTCACAATGATCCTTCTGCTAAATCACATTCAGTCAGTGCAGTATCATGGTTTTTAGATTCTGTCAGTAAATAGACCATTTTTTTGCCTGCCTGAATTTAGCATCTCACAAGGTATGATTTCCAGCTGCACAAGAATCACATATCTGCATTTTATCACTAAAGGATTCTTACATAGTCTACATACCACAGTATTTAAAAGCAAGCCTTAAGAAGAGGGATGTCTCCTTTCTCATCACACTTAAGGTGTGCTTCCACCTTTTGCCCTTACACAGGTTCTTATACCATTCTTATTTTTATAACATTTAATTGCTTTCCAGTAATGAAAGAATAGCTACAACTGTTGTCTGTTTTCATGGTTCATTTAGCCTCACCTTTCCCCAACATGAGAATCCTGGCTTACTGCTGCAGGAGAGGAAAAAAAAAGTTGCTTTTTCCTTAAACATTTTGGACAATGTCCAAAATCCACTACTGGCAGATTCAGAGGGATTCCTCCCCCCAGCTGCATCCAAAAAACACTTTCATATCAATTTAAGAAGCATACAGCAAGAAACTCCTTCAGGTAAGACTACGAAGAAGAAGGTAACCCTCTCTGTTTAGATCCTTCCTTAGCTAAACTTCTATTTCAGGTTGAAGCAATGCACTTTTTTAAACTACTTTGGCAAATTAGAGTGAAAAAAATAAATAGCAACAGGAATGTGAAACACTTGGATAAACAATTCCCTGATTTGTACAATTTTCTAACAGTGTGCAGCCCTCCCAACTATAAAATACGCCATCAGCTTTTTTTCAGTACTTAGTGGGCAACAGGCAGAGAAAACTGGCACAGAGTTGTACACAATTGCACATGCAAAAACGATTTGGTCTTCCACTAAAGGTCAAAGGAAGTGAAGTGCAAACTTTCAACCAAGAGAAATTTCACTAGCCTACCTGACTGATGTCCCCTCTTCTCCATGACAGTATTAGGCTATGTATAAAGCAAAGCTCATAATTAGTCCCTTAGAGACAGATGGTACCTTCTCAGCATTTAGAACACCACATTCAGATCCTTATCTTTCAAAAACCTACATATTCCAGATCTTGTCAAAGAAACCCACTGGGAAATACCAAGCATAATACTAATTAAAACAAAAGAAAAAACAGAGGCACTGTCCTAGAAATAAAATATCTTGCATATTTCTATTACACCTATACCTATTTCTATTATTAATATGTACCAGGGACCTTTGGGTTGTTTGTTTGTTTGGGGGTTTTTTAACATATATAGCTTTCATATCACTTTACTCTTCCACCAGAAAGCAACTGTACAGTTGTGTTTCACAGATGTTTACCTGCAGTTCACTGCGAAGTTTTCTGGACAGGTAGTGCAGGTTGCCATGTCAAAAACAGAGGTGAGTTCCAACCTTAGTGCCAATCCTAGCAGACTAGGCTTTCCCCACCTGTCCGCACCCCAACCCACCAATTGCCTTGCTCATTTTTCTCATTCTGAACCCAGCAGATTTAGCAAAAGCTCTCAACTTCAAGACTAAGGTCATTCTCCAAGAATAAAGAAGTTGCATAATAATTACTTACATTTTTAATTTTTCTTTTGGCATATAATGAAAGCTAAATCATTCCTTCTAGCTTAAGAGATGCAACAGACATAAGTCATTCCTTTTCATGATTTCTTAATGTATCTGATAGATTTTTATTATTATTATTATTTTTACTGCCAAGAGTGATAGCCCAAACATCTCTGAAGGTAGACTTGGCCAAATTGGGCGTACAATGATCACTTTCGACTAACTGAAAACTAAAAACTGTCAGAAGGTGCCTTTCTGGTTCCAAGCAATTCTTTAAAGTAATAACACATTAAATGAGACAGATTACCAAAAGCCAAGAAGAATCATTAAGGTTGTTTTATAGAGATGCTATCAAATAAAACATTTTAACTATCACAGAACTACTTAGCTCAAACTGTGAAGCTTGTAAAGGCCCTATGACTACTGAAATGCAAATATGTTACCGAGTGAGTGAAAATTGCGACTACACATGGTTACTTATGGATAAACATAACTTTATGAAACCAAGTCTTTTGGACAGATATTGCCTGATCTGACAATAATTTGTTTCAGGACAGTTTACTATTGCTTTATTATGAGATCTAGCTCTGCCAGCTTGTCTGCTCAGCACCAATAAGGAACAAACCATTAGTATATTAATCAGTAGAATTCACTTTCTGAAGCATTTTAGCGAAAGAAAGCCAAATACGTGCAAATGATACTAAGTTGATTCTGGTGAAAGTTATTACGGGTTTTCTTCTGTCCTATCTTACATTTCTGTCCCTTTCAAAATCACTTCAGATTACTAACCTATTGGGCTGTTGCTGAACACCACTCAGTTGAGCAAGGCGCTGCATACAAGTTCTCTCTCCTCCTTGCTGGCTCTATGTACTAGTTCTTTCTGATACATAATGTTCCCTGCAAAACCATTGAAGAAAATGCCAATGATTAAAAACTAAACACCATAACACTTACTGTTTAATCATTCCCTAGTTTACTGTCTCATAGCTCAGTGACAGGGCAGCAACACACTGAGCCACATACAGCACCTTTTGCTGATGATGCTCAATAGAAGACACATTACAAGATCATGTAGGTTCTATTACAAAGAAAGAGCACATTGAGAGCACATTAAGCACATTAAGAGCACATTAAGAGCTTCTTAATAGAAGCACATTGTCTACTTTTCTTTTTCACTACATAGTTGATAATTTCATATATTTTCATTACAAACTGCTTAAGGAAGTCCAGGTCCTCAATCCATTACCCTACTGCTGCCTGAAGCCAACCAGGAGAAATCATCTTCCACAGCAACACTGCGTTGCAAATCCCCAGGCTAGCCTGTACAGCTAGGTATAAAGGCACCAAACTCTCTTTAGATGGCCAAAGAATTGCACAGGGATTGTGATTGTAGGAACAGTAGAATGCTCCACTATCCTGGCTTTAAAGTTGAACATATCCATGGGAACAGAAGTCTGTATATGCAAACAAATACCCTGAACCACCTTAGCCATGTTAACAGCAAAACGATTAAAAAAATTCATTTATAAAATCCTGAAAATAAATGACAATATTCAAAAGGTTTAAAGTTATATGGCTGACAAGAGGGAAGAACATCACTGTTAATTTACTTACCTTGCATAAAAATGAGTATCCCAAGAACTCTCTCCATATTTGTATGTAGATGACCTAACCACCAACCTGTTCAGAGCTTGGGACACTCCTTTCATCTGCCAGCAGCACTTGAAAGAGAACCTCACAGGGGAATGACATTATCTTTGCCACCTACCCTTTTCTCCAGGACAGCATTATGTTAGGATAGGCATGTTTGGGCAGCGATCCCCAGCTCTGTCTTTGAGGGTAGTGACAAACAAACAGCTTTCCTTCGTCACCTTAATTTGTCCAAGCAGCACAGAACTGACAGATATGATAACAGAGGCCTTAGAGAACTGGTACAAAGTTCATGTAATTCTTTAAAAAAAAAAAATAATATTTTGACACACTGAAATTGCAGGGAATATAGAATTTGGGGAAATCTTTCTTTTAAGTTTTGAAGGATGAAACAGCAATGCTAGAATTTATTCTCTGCATTCATGACAGATGTTGTAGCAAAACCTTTTACTTGTTCCTACTTAAATTTCAACAGATCAAATGCATTTACAAGCATGTCAGAGTTCTGAAGCTGAGATCCAGAGACTGACTTTGATTTGGGTTCTGATGTCTTTCATTTTGAAACTGCCAGGTACTGCTGCTGCATACCAATCAGAAAAGCGCTTGCACTTCATCTTGCAGTAACTTCTAGGTCATGTAACCTACAGTGTAAGAGACTATTATGAAAACCAGTATTGTTCTACATGTACTGAAAATTTGTGTATACTTTAATACACATTAAAGGACTGAGATGAACAAGACCTTTGTAAGCTTGTTCTCAGAATCATGTTCTACGCGACTTTATAGCTTTTATGGACTGTTTGAAGTTACTTTTAATCTTTTTACCCCATGAATAGATGCTTCTGTTTACAAAGTTTTGTATAAAATACCCACTATTAATCTACCTTCTCTCCTAAAGCAGTTCTCTGCAGTTTAGTTAGACCCAATCATTTCTTTTTAACTGTGTATCTAATTAGGGTATAAATAAACTATATAAGTTATTTTACATGACAAAGTATTATTCAAATTGTGAAAAGCCAAATAACACTTCCTAATTACAATGCATAGCGACTTATATGCCATTATAAAGAACATCTCTCTCAGATATTAAATAGCCAGCGTTTCTAGAAGTCAGTGTTCTTTCCAGAGAATTTGTGAAAACAGAATAATTCAATTGACCCTGACTGATGCTTCTTAGGTTCCAACAGTATGTTTCTTAACAAAACCAGTGAATCCTTTATTTTCTTGAGTATAACCCCAAAAGGCTTACAACAGAATGAAATATTGGAATGACCCTACAGGACTTTTACATTCCAGAGGTCTGGAATGCTTTTTCAGCCTCCAGAAAGGAGGCTCTGGAAAACATGTACTAGTGGATAAAGAGCATCAACATTATGGCATTTTTGTTTCCATCATGCATTTGCAGCATTATCTACACAAATACCGTTGGGAAAACATCACTGTAGAGGTTAACAGTGAAGTTAGTGAACATCTACTGAGTCTGCATCATATATATACATAGCCTGTCATTGGTTAGTACTGAGCCCTTCTTTCTGATAACAGTATATTCTCCAAGCTGAAACACCTTCATATTTGCTCTCTATCCAGTTAGTTGTGGAATGTAGTGTCTTAGTGAAAGGAAATCAGAAATGAATGTGTGGCCTCTCAGTTCCCAACAGACTGAGTTATCTAGTACAGCCTTGATTAAAGCTGTGTTAACTAAACAATTTTGTTTCAGCTTTACTTCTCATGCATTATCAAATTTTCCACCATCAACAACATTCAATGTTTACATCAAATGGAAAGAAGCTCTACTTCAATGTGTTCTCATGGCATGTAGCAGGCCAAAAGAATTGATCAGGAATAACCTAACAGAATTTGTCCAGACTGTGCAATACTTTCTGCATCCTAAAAGCTTTATTTCCTGGTAAGGACAGATGCTTCAGAGACAGAATGATTTCAAGACAAGAGAAACACGATTTACAGACAACATGCCTAGACAACCATTCCTTACTAGTCACCTTTCCCTCTATCTTCACCTTCAAGAACAGAGCTGCATGATTAGCAGACAAAACCACTTATTCAAAGTCAAAACACACACCACCCCCCCCCCAAAAAAAGGCACACAAGCAAGGCCAATAAAAACCACAAAAGAATTGTTTTCACTTGAGTATTTTTCCTTTTTGTTTTTTGTTTGTTTGTTTGGTTGGTTTGGTTTTTTGGGGGGGATTTTTTTTTTTGGCTCCATTGATATGGTACTTTAGAAGCTCCATTACAGCCAGGCTCCTATATTATCTCTTTAGCATTTGATTCAGAACGCAGGCACTAGAGTTTTCAAAACAAACACCAATAACTATTTACTACCTAGATTTTTTTAGGATTACAGTAACAGACCTTTATTTTCTATGCAGGTATTTTTGCTATACATAACATTTTGCATATCAGTTGCTTTGTTTTTCATTTTCAATGTAACAGCCAGATTATATGAAGTGAAATCTGTTTTACAGAACTGTTTCATTTCTTGTATCTGCTTTTCCACCCCTTAAAAACAGCTCAGCAAGTTAAGGTAATTTTTCATAAAGATCATGAATTGCTATTGTAGTAAAAAGCTCTGAAGAACAGGGAGATCCATCTCCCAAAAGCACTAGGTGTTCTTGAATTGTTCTTGAGTTGTATAGCACTTGAAAGTACTTCCCCGAAACATCTGTCTGGAAAGCACAGGAATCTATTGGTGTCATCTGTTAAGCCTGTCCAACATATCCAAAGACTTTTTTCCATGCATACTCCATAGAAATAAATGTATTCCAATGAATACATGCATTTGTTAAAGCCAGTCAACATCTGGATGGCTTTTGCACCCAAAGTCTCCATCAAGTATAAAAGTACCAATCACGAGATATTACGAGTATTACATGCATTATTACAGTAAATAGTGAGTGAGCATATGGATAATCCCAACCTGGATCACTATCTGTTTGATAAGATGCCATGCAGGCACAGCAACAATTCATCTTCCCCAGCAGATGACAACCTAAGATAAAAGGGCAGGGGAATTAGTCTCTTTTTTTGGTGATAAGGAGAAAGGACTGTTTCTTTTCCATTAGAAGAAGAAACTCTAACCACTATGCAAATAAACCATCAGTAAATGGAATAATCTGTCCAGACAGGAGTTCAATGGAGTAAAATGAGTGAGATGAAGTAAAGAGGATTTCACAGTTCAGAGGTGGGAGGCAGCTTAATACTATTGAAATGGTAAGGGAGAGACTGACAGGAAAGCAGGTGAGACCTGTGAGGACAACAGAGTTGTGCATCTGCCAGGACGAGGAGCGAGAAGACAATGAGTTCTCTGCAGAGAGAAGAAATCCAGAAGTCCAGACCCTTTATTTCTTTACTTTCCTAGAAGTGTTATGAAGAAGGAATCACTGAACTTTGGCAAACCTTAACTATATTGGACTGGAGGAACATCGCAATGGAGGAACTACAAAAAAGTCATGGCTCCTTTAAGAAGAAAGGTAAGTCAACTGTTACAAAGCAGTAGGTAAAAGGATTATTTTATGTGCTGTTTTATTATTGAAAACATCAGGAAAAACCCACTCCACAACACTGTAAGCAACTCCGATTTATATAATCCTAGGAGTTAAGAATTTGGGGTTTGACCAGTTTACAGCAGCTCCTATCAAGAAGGTTTATATAACAGTAGTTTTCTGAGGGACAACCCAGAGAGTAAGTGACTCAGTAACAATTTATATCTCCTCATGCCAGCTTTGGTGAATCTAGTCCACCAGCACACTGACACTCACCAGGGGTGCCAAAAGTTGTGTCCTTTCCTACTTGAAGTGTGCTGTGCAAACATATGTAACAATCTGTAGGTTACATCCTCTTATAACAAATATTTATTATACAATGACCAAGAACAGTCAGAGTTCAAGGAAACCCACAGAAGGTACTTTGTAAGAACAGGCACCAACAAACTAACCATTCATGTTTATCTGAGTGATTCATTTCAGAATTAGCACACATCATGTAATAAGCCCTTTTGGATAGCAGGCCCATGCAAGATATCAATATTACTCCATCAGTTTGAAGTGGTGTAATAATGTATTAGGGGTATAACTACCTAGGCTAAAAACAGGATATCGAAGAGTATGAAGCTACTGGTAACTAATTTTAAGTTTCCTTCAGCAGCTATATAATTAAAATATCCCTTTGAGGGATATTGACTCTGCTTTAGAGTCCACCCTGACACACATGTTTTAAAGAACTAGCATGACAGAGACAGGAGGCCTTATTGGCAGATAGCACTAACCAGGAACAGAAGCATACAGTACAAATCAGCATGTATTCAGGCTGCTGATTTTTCAGTGAATTAGAGGGAAACTTTTTTTATTCATGCTTTTTTTTTTGGCTTTGGGCAGTTTTTCATTAAAATAGAACCAGTGAAACAGTAAAATTTATGTCCCACAATCTGCATGATACTCATGATAAATCTGTCCTCTCATCCTGACAGCTCCTTTAACACTGCTGCAGATGTCAACTTTGTAGATGACTGACAACCAAAGACGAATTGGCTTTTTTTTTTTCTATCTGTGTTCTAGATAGTATACACTGAACAAATGCCTTTCTTGTCGTCCAACAGTAATTAAGTTCTGATCACTTGACTTGCACCAAAACTATGAGAAAACATAGAAGCTTAATTTAAACTTCATATTCCTTTTCTAATTAAAACTTTCCCAGTGCCCTTGTTATTCTGAGCTATTTTCAGAAAAAACTACCCATGAGTGAGGAATTCTCTTCCAGCCAAACCCCTCCAAACTGAAACTAGGTCTTGGTCCTGTTCCCACTTTCTCCACTATTTATTTTAGTTTGAAGGATCTTCAGCAAGTCATTTACTCACTCTGCACTTGTCTTCTTGAGTTTGTTTTTTAACCCACATAACATGGAAAGAAATATTTCAAAGTTGTCTTACCCATGAGAAAATATACCAAAATTTCTTTTGAGACATGCAGACCTCATCATACATATGTAATTAATTATGCATTACCACAATCACCTCTCCATAGAAAAGAATGTGTCACTTTCAACTCTTAAAATTTTGGGAAGCGCTCTGGTAGCTGGAGGCCATTTCTTCCCACATTCTTTTTTGTTTTTCTATGATTCAGTTTAAGGGGACAGAACAGAAAGTTAGTGAAGTTCTACTAGAGTATTGCTATTCATCCTCTACTGGCTGTAACTGTGTCCACCAATCAACATGTTTGCAAGTTTCCCCATCGTTGCACATACAGTCATAACATCTGTTTATATTAGAAGAACATTAGGCACCAAACCCTATTCATTTATATAAAACTTGCCAGAATAAGATGCTGTCTCTTGAATAAAAATTACAAATTTTTATGTCTACAAAGCATTTTTGACTTTCCTAAACAGCACACTGTGGAATCAAAAGATTAAAGATTATGTCTTTCTTTGAAGCTTGCATGTAGTAATGAATAAAAGACATAAAATTGTAGAAAGGAAACATGCAAGAAGAGTAAAAAAGCAGAGACCTATGCCAAGAACGTCAGTATGAAATAAGTCTTCAAACATCAGTAAATTCAGAGTCAAATCCTCCTTCCAAGATTTATTACCAAGTATAGTAAGTGCTAAGTAATGAAAATACTCAGAAATGCCAAAGCTGGATAATCCCTTTTTGTTTCCCTGTGGGTTTTTTTATTTACTTTTTTTAAATTGAAATACATTCTCAAACTGGATCCCTAGAAAATAAGATGGAAAGCAAAAGGAAGAACTGCTCTCTTAGCCTGTTACATTAGCTTTAAAACCTGCTTTAGGCCTGATACAGCTTAGCAAAACAGAGGAAAATGTTAACAAGTTGGAGGTTTTTCAGTCAGATTTTTCTGCATCTGACTTCTTCAGATGCAATGATCACAGACAGTTTAACCAAGGACTGCTATTTAACATGCCTCTCAACTCTGTACTAGCTTTAGAATATACTTAATGTAACAACATAAATTGCAAGCATCCTCCCACAGTCAGCACAGGAAAAGGGAAAATACAGATCTCCCTCAATATTTGTACTATACTGAACCAGATGCAGTTTTTGAATCATGGCCCTAAGATATGCCTATATTACAAATGTTATCATAGTCTGAGAAAACTGTAAGACATATGAGATAAAGCCTATGTTAGATCTCTGTAAGACCAAGGATTGTTTTAAGAGCCATTCTTATACAAGATGGATATAGAAATGCAGCCCATTGCATAAACCAGTTAAATCCTTGACATCAGAAGCTAGAAAAAGAAATCAAAACTAAGGTCTCCAAACCATTTTTCTTTAGAAAGCAAAGTGTCCCCAAAATACATGATAAATTTTTGACAACTGATATCCAAACTCCAGATTTCTTAGCTTGCTGACAAGGCTAATACACAGTTGTCTATTGTCAATGACCAAAGAAAACATTGGCAAGAAACTAAATATTGTAGAAAATGTCAAATGAAAATTAAACTGAACTGAAACACTTCCATTAAAAACCTTTGCAAATAAGCACAGAAGTGACTTGTATGATCATGATCCAGATGGAAATCAGCCAAAATAGCTTGACTATATGAATAGATTTCATGTAAATGTTATCCTAAAGAACAATTTTGCAAATATTGTGCTTAATGTTAGACCTTTATAAACAGCTGCAAGATGAAAGAACAGAACTACTATTTGAAGGAAAACTAGCATGTATCAAGTGATTAAATGTAATAGTGTACATGTTAAATGTGCTCCTTTATTAAGCTTTATGCTTCAAAATAGATTCCCCTCACACAAACATACCAAAAAAATCTAATCACTTTGTTCAGTTAGAGTGATCACTTAAGAGCTCATTCAAGAATTAGCACAATAAATTAATAAATAACAATATTCATTACTCCACTGGGCTCACAAAAATATTTCAGATCTAGGAATTAAAGCTTAACAAATTTACCATCAAGATAATGATGCACCATCAATGATGATTTAGAGCTACCCTGACACATGGGACAGTATTTTACAATCCTTTCCTGCAGCAGCAAGACATCACACGCGTTCAGCTCTTCTAAGATTGTTACTTAGTAGTAACCTTTTAGTTGCAGATTCCTGTACAAGGCAAAGTGGAAATAAACAGTTAATCACTTTCTTTTCAGTATCCTGACAACTATCAGAATTATAGGGTGGCTTTGGATGCGAATAACAAGGCTTAATGAATCAACTGCCCAAACCCTCTATCTTGTGGGGTTTGGATTTTATTACATCATAAAATATAGATTTAACAAGTTCTCTTTAGTAGCAATTGTGTTGGTAGGTACATACTCGTAAGATACTCAGACACTGTATTTACTAGCTATCAATATTTCTTAATTGCAGCACTACTGAATTTGAAGGAGTTCTTAATTCACGATCTCACATGAAATTGCACTGTTGTATGTTACTAAATAATCACCCAGTCTACAGCAGATAATTTTTAACTATGCAAATCCAATACTGTAATTTTGAGACAGTGAGTGCACAAAACTCCTTAGATCTTATAGACATTTAGTCTTACAGTATCCACTTTCATAAATCACAGCCTTCAACCCCAGCCTGGATACTAAACTCTTAATATTTGATCAGCAGTCAGAGCTTTTCCTACCCTAACACAATGACCTGTTCACATTCATATACACAGTTGCAAAGATACTTCTCTTTGATAAATTCCCTTAGGTTAATACATATGTTAAACATTTTGCTTGCAACAAAAATGCTACACAACTCAGCACCATTCACCTCTGTGGTCACAAAAGACAACAGAAAATGCTGCCTGAGATCACCTGTCCAGAGATGTGCAGGACCCTTGCTTCATTTCCATTTATGCTAAACTCCACCTGTCTGGTAGTAGTTACATTTATAACTCCCTTAATAGAGTAAATGCTAAAATGTACTCATTTTACCATTAGATTACAGTGATGAAAGGGATTGCATAAAAGTAGCAGCTATTCCCAGAGCTGCTGCTTCACCACATTATGTCAGGTTTATGACTGTGTAGCATTCTTGACATCAAAACAGAGAATCAGACACTACCTTCTTCATCTCCCAATAGTTGTTTTAATTAGAACTCAGTATATTTATAACAACTACCTGGTAATAATGTTCATCACCTATGTGCCATAATTTGCAAAGCAGTGCATACATACCACATTAAGGAATTAATTCTCAAAACAGCTTTATGTGACAAATTTTATCTCCATTTTAAAGACAGGGGAGATGCAGATGTGAAGCTAAATGGTACTCCATGAAGCATCATTTAGAAGTAAGATTAGACCTCAGCAAGTCATGAATATGACAATATACTCATGCTTTCATCTTCTGCCAATACAAAATAAAGCTTTCAAGGTAAGATTTATAATACAACTATGCTAAAAGATGTACAATTTGCAAGAAAAATAAAATAGAAAATGAACAAATTGATTAGCTCAGCATTTCATACTTTCACATCATGATGGAAACCCTGAGCTATGTTTTGGCCTTTTACACAGCAGAAATAAGCCACCATCAAGATTTCCTGAGTATTCATTACAGTAATCACTCCCAAAGTGACAAGTTCCATGGAAACCGCCACACTGCATTTAGTTTTCAGCTTCACTCCTTAGTCATTCTAGTATTAGAGACCTAATTTCTAAGAATATAAGGATTTGTAAGCTATCTGAAAAAACACCAAAATATCATCATTACTACAAAAACCAAACTTGCTCTGTGAATCTGTATTACCTGAAGGACGTTTTGATGGTTTTTGGCTAGTCCAATGGAAAGAGGAACATTGATCTGTGAGGCTAAGATAACTTAGTTACCATAGCAATACCCTTCCAGGAGCAAGGCTTTGTTTGAAGTTGTTCCAGGTTCTGCTCTTTTTTACCAGATGCTCTTCCAGCAGTGCCAGAGTGAACAAAGTTTGGTTTCATATGTGTCAAATATCTGACAGATGCTTCAGTATTTCTATATGAGAATTGATGGACTGGTTTAATCTCATATTTTGTCTCTTTTTACAGGAGGCAAGCAGCTAGTGCTAGCTGTATTTTTTTTTTGTGTCTGTACCATGCAAAAATAATGAACTTGCTGCAGTTTCTTGTTTCAAGGTTGCAAGCTTCCCTCCTGCTTCATTTGCAGATGCAGCTCCACACTCAGACCAACTAAAACAAGGGTTTACAATCTAGGATGTTTTAGATTTGTTTGGGTTTTTTTGGTGTCTTTTTTTTTCTGTGATCCCAATGTTATAAACCATGCTTTAAAGTGGAGCTCCCACTAACTTCAGCAATGTCCATAACTGGCTGTGACCATGACTACCTTGTTTTTCTCTTCTGTAGTATTTCTGTAACAGAAGTTTAAGACTTCAGTCTTCATTGCTCACAGGAACAGAAAGAAGCTGAGGACAAATTCAAATCAATTTCAATGGACAACACAAAAACTGAAACAGACAAGTTTGGCTTATCAGTGGTATGCAGAATCTAACATAAATCTTACAATCTTTTAAAAGCATTTATCAATTAAGGAATTGTGTGTTCCTGAGGTGCATCTTTAGACAGATCTCAAAGTCTTATTGAGTGTAGAGGTAAATTTAGTTAAAAAAAAAAAAAGACACAGAGAACGTATGCAATACATTAAAGAGATAGCTGGCTGTCTTAGCAAGATCTGCTCAGTGTACCATAGTAAATAAAGGACGCTGACTAGAGAGCTCAGATTGTTCTCCATGCAAGCTATTTACCATAAGAAAGAAGAAAATACCCTATGAAGGAAGGGGGCTAAACAAAGGTAACAATCATTCCTGCTGAACTGTGTTGCAATCGAGCTGTTGAACAAAAGGAGAAAAACTAAAAGAATGGGTCAGGAGACAAGATTGAGGATGCACAGAACAATCCTAGGCATGAAGTAACTTAGACTGGGTGAAAGCCAAATACTGTCATTTTTTCCACAACTTCCTAAGTATACGTTTCAAACCCTGCTCGGTTTAATCTGTGAGCACACAAAAGCTAAATCAATCTAGAGCCTTCGGAGACCAAGTCTCCAAAGACCACTGTGCAGGTGGTAAAGTTATATTTTGTTTTAAATCAAAGGAAACCTCACTGACATCTGTCATTCCACTCCATACCTGAAATTCTGTTGCATCCTTCAAAATAGCTAGACAACTGTCCCAGCACTCAGCAGCACAACTTGTTTGCTTTCAGTAAGAGCACAGCATCCCTGTTTTGATGCTGTCTGCCAATTCCAGGTTATTGAACGTGGTGTGTGATGGTAGAGTCTATTCTCCTCCAGCAAAAAGTTCAACTTACGGCCATGAATTACATAGAACAATATCAAATCTAATAACAGAAAAACAACTTCAAATTTCAGATTACACACCTGGCTGTGAAATGTTATTCTCACTCTGAACTTCTACAAACAGTGAAAAGGTTATCAGCATTTTCAAAAAGCTTTGAAGTACTGTGCTCTCATCCAAACTGTTAAGCCTGCCTTTCTAACACAGCTACGCTTCATGAACTATTATCTGTCCTATTCACATTATTCCCCATCTTCTACCATACACATCTGAGCACAACTACATGGGTTAGAACTTCCGGAAAGATACACTGAAAGGACACAGGATTACCCTTTAATATGGAAAAAAATAATGTATTGGGGAAGAATGAAATACACTAGATGAGCACTTGATGGTACTACTCTGCCTGTCTCCAAACCTGTCTTCAAATTCAGACACAGTGGGGCAACCATTTTCCTGATTATTCAGCAAAAGAGATGGTTGCCCACCTCATTATCCATTCACAAAACAGGAAGAAAAATGAAACAGGTTTTTGAACTTTAAAATATTAAGGAGAATGCCTCTGTTTACAACTGTTGGAACAGTCCAACAGCACTAGTACAAGAAAAAGGAAGCTGGGAAACTTGACACAAATTTCTTCTAAACACCTGTTAGCTAGAGAAATGCCTGGCATTGCTAAGTCCTCTTGAAACAAATAAGCTGTGCTGTTTGGTTGGTTTATTAGAGAAGAAAGCAACCACAAGCTCTGTACCATTTAGGTCAAGTTATCTTTTACTACTTACCCGGCACATTGTTAAAAGACAACAGTTCCAGCTAAATTAGCAAAACATGATGTAAGGCCTGTTCTTCATGCAGTTAAACATGTTGCTGGACAAGCTTTTAACTACCTCTGTCCATACAGACACTTTTAACACAGCTGTGTGGAGCAAGGACCCTACTGGAGTTGTATTTCAGTACAAGTGGAATTGTACTGAAAATACTTATCTCTCTTCAAAGTCTCTGTGGAGCTTAGGCATAAGGGTATGTCTATGGCTCTTTTACTCCTTGCATGAAATCTCCAGGTGAAATAGCTACATATCAGGCAGCAGAGGCTGAGAACAATTCTCAAGCCTTTGAGATGCCTTTTGCACAATGATACCAGTTGTGTCCTCTCTACAGTGGGATAAACCGTATTCTAACAAATTTCAGTGATATGATCTATATCCAAATATTGCGTGACTGGGTAACTGCAGTACTAATGTTCATGTCAATGAAATGAAATCAGAAATGCTACACAAAAAAAATAATTCATTTGAAAACAACTGTTTTAAAACAAATGTGGAAATGCAAAGATGTCCATCGTGTAAAACTTATTTCCTTATATAAATATGTTACACAATAGAGGACACTTGGGAGCATTGGGGAGAAAATCCTAGTTCCTAATTAACAAAGCAAACAAAACAGACTTGAAAATTAAAATCAATTAAAAAGGCCAGTATCAGGTAGGGTCAAGTAGAGGCATAACACAGTAAGGTGGATTTGGTTTTATTAATGACTATCAGAATCTTTTGCTCCCTCAGCTAAATGACAGCTGCACTTAATCTGCCTAAAATATCTTCAGTGTAGCACAGTGGAATGGAATGGAAGTAGGTCAAAGGACAGAGCCAGCAACCAGCTGATAACAAGCTTCAACAATAGACAGAAGTAGCAGGTCAACTCTTATTCTGATCCCAACATTTTGGTTTCTGAACTGACCTGGAAACCTTTTCATAATTTAAACAGGTGATTGTGCTCCAGTTCAATAAGCATATCATATGATGCTTCATATGTAGTGGAGAAACCGATACAGAAATTAAATATTAATTAGTGTCAGCAGAGGAGAGCATAATACGGAAAGAGAAGTCTAGAAAGCATTTACCAATGCTATGTCAAGCTGATCCTCCACCCTGCTTGTTTACCAGCTACACCCCATGAGTACTTCCCTTCAAGGTTTTTCAGCAGAGCCACTTTTCACAGTTCTTTCTAGGTTCTTTTGGAGAATTAACTTATTCAGGGAAGAGAAATCATCATCATCAATCATAAATTTGTCTCATTTCATCATAAATAAGACAATGCCAGGTAGGTAATCATTCAAAAGAAACAGTAAGTTGATGGAAGCATAGCTGTAACACCACACCCGAGTACTCCAACATTTACTGTCATCACATTTCCTTCTCTGAAGCTTGCTAAAGCAATACTGCAATGCCACAACACACCAGAAAACCACTTGTTTAATAAGTCTGATTTATGGCAATTCCATTGCCCTCCTCACCTCTTACTTTATGACCCTTCTCCAGAGGATTCAAAGAGTTTCATATACACACAGATGAAAACTTCACAGTGAAGGTGAGTTTTTGGTTTTTTTTCCAGTCAGATAATCTACATGATAATTAGACACTTTGATAAAACACAACAGAAGAATGTAGAAATTTCAAGAAAAATCCTTAGAAATGAAGTTTTGAACTGCTCTAGTTAACACTTTCAACCAAACTGCAAACCTCAACTTTTAAAGCAAGAACTCTCTTTGACCCTGCTGTCATACTCTATTCTGTTTTGCTTTTCAGTTTTCCCACTCAGAATCCAAATATTTTGTATTTTATTATGTCTTAGCTGTGAAAGAGACCTTATCCTTCCTGTTAAGGTATTTATTTTAGATTTTTGTTAAAAACTCTGGAAAAAAGCTGTACATAAGACAAAACAGTAAGTAAATCTCCTCTGTGAAGTTCTGTATCTGCTTCAGAAAACTACACCTTTTCCCACAAAACTAGTGTTCTAGGACTAATTTCTACATAGCAGTTTGGTAGCAGTTTCTGAGTTACATTGAGTTCAATAAAAGAAACAACTTAGCAGGAGGGCAAGAAAGAAAGGAACACAATCCTATCAATTCCTTACTATTATTTGCTAAAGTTACAACAAAGGAACATTAACAAAAATAATTTTCCATAATGCTGTATTCATCATTCTCTCACTGACATTGAACCAAGTTTAGCACAGTGATACAGAAAAGTTGGGGAAAAACTTCATTATTTATTTTTAGTCATCAAGAAAACAATATAACAAGGAGCTAAGACTTAAACCCAAACAAAGAAGTCAACCTTACGACAGGCATACAAATTAAATCCAAGAAGCAAGGGCAACAAGAAATGTTCATACAATTATGTGTCATGTGGGCCTCAAAAGAACCCTCTCCCAAGTCACATACACACCCCAATGAAATGCTAAAGATATTCCCAGCACTTCCAGGTCAGCATTCCCTTTCCACACATGAGACTGCTTTAAGCAAAAGTAGTATGTGTGAAGGGCTGGGTGTCAGTTTATCAATAATAGTCCATCCCTGATACAATCTGCACTGGAGACCTATAAAGAGATTTTATATATTGCCCGGAGACTTTAAATATGATAAGTAGACAAAACTGCAAGTTGCAGATTACCTAGTGCTATTAAAAGTAAAAGCCATCCTGTGGGATAAGTTTTGCACAGAAACGTTTAGCAAGTTTCTTTTTCAGCTGAAGCAAGATCCAGCAAATCCCTGACATTCGTATAATTGGGATGTAGGAAACCTACATTAGAATGACAATCCACAAGTGCTTTGTTAAAATACAAAACTCTATTTGCATTTGCTGCTCAAAACAGTATTGAAAACAAACCAGATGTTACTTTCATATTCAAAATTTGAAGACTTTTTTGAAGTAGCCACACATTAGGATAAAAGCTCACAAAATAAAATAAGAAAAACAAAGAAAAAAATCCTTTCCACCACCTGACAAAACAAAACAATTCCTATTTGGAATTTATGCTAGGCAACACATACAATGAAATTATGTAGTATAGAAGACTCTTGTCAGCCTGAGCATCCAAAACTATTGTTGGTACTGCAGAAAGAATTGCACTGCGTAAACAGAGGATTACAAGGGACCAGCTGGGTACTCAAGCCCCCTGCTCTTCCTTCACCTGCCCTCACCCACATCCTGCCCAACAGGGCCAGTCAGACTTTTCTTCATCCACTAATACGCACGATGCCCACAAATCACACCCAACAGCCCAATGCAAAGAGAAGGCTGAAAGCTGTAGCTGTGATACGGCTATGACAGGTGTAAAGCAGGCAGCTTTGGGCTGTACCCGTGCCTGCGCCTCTCCAACTGTGGGGAGTACGCTGAAGAGAACTGCTGCACAGTTCTGACACAAAACAGCAAAGCAACAACAAAAAACCCAAAGGAGAATTTTTTTAAGAGTCCAAATCAAGACAGCCCAGAGAAAACTCCCAAACAAACAAACTACAACACCAACAAAAAAAAAACCCCAAACAAACAAACTACAACACCAACAAAAAAAACCCCCAAACAAACAAACTACAACACCAACAAAAAAAAACCCCCAAACAAACAAACTACAACACCAACAAAAAAAACCCCCAAACAAACAAACTACAACACCAACACAAAAACCCCCAAACAAACTACAACACAAAAACCCCCAAACAAACTACAACAAAAAAACCCCCAAACAAACTACAACAAAAAAACCCCCAAACAAACTACAACAAAAAAAACCCCAAACAAACTACAACAAAAAAAACCCCAAACAAACAACACAGCAGCAAACTGGTTTTAATTCAACCCATATACACAGGACAATCCCCAGACAACACCTCAGACATTACCAAGGCATTATAAACTTTCAGCCATCACGAAGCCACAGTCACATATTCACCCTTATTCAAAAGTTTATATTATTGCCTCTGATTGAAGCCGCTGTTTGGCAGAAGCCTGCCAAGCCCCGCCCCCCGCAAGTGGGTGGGAGCAGCAGCCACCAGGGCGGCCCGGTCCACTTCACCCCCCCCCGCCGGCCTCGCACCTCACACCGCCACCGCGCTCTCTCCTCACGGCCCCGCGCTGGAATCTGTCGGCCACCACAGCCCGCCCGGAGGCGCCGGCCCTGAGGGAGAAAACAAAAGACCCTCGCGCCCAGCAGCATTTAAATAGCCCGCCGGCGTCACGTGGCCCGCGCGGCCGTTAACCCCTTGCTGCCCAACGGCCCCTCAAATGCGGCGGGCCCGGCCGGGCCTTCACCTGAGGCCGAGGGCCTCTCCTTACCAGTTATGCCCCGGTCTAGGAGGGCTGTACCTGAGGGTCTCCAACGTTGTCTCTCATTGAGTGGCAACAAACACTGAAAAGACTGCAGGCTTTAGGCTGAACACGTTTATGTTTCTGGTGTGATCAGAAACACAGCTCTTTGATCTTCATCAGCTTTTTAATACCTGCTCGCAGCAGAGCTCTGGTTCCATCGCCTTACGTGGTGAAACCATATTTCATGAGGAGATTATGGCGTGCTTTCTTCGGGGTTATGCAAGCAAGATGAACCGTGTGGCATTTGAATGCGTTTAAAAGCCAAGCCGGACAGTTTGTCAAAAGATAAAGCGTGTGCAAAAGGCTGACTGGCTGAACAATAATAAAAATAGTACACAGAAAAGAGAGGAACCAGAGCCATTCCGATAAAAATTTTCTGAAGTCAAAGAGGGTCTCACTGACAAGCCTAACCCAAAGATTAAGTAGAGCTTGAAAAACAGCAGAAATTGTTATGAATAAGCACCTGACCATAAAAGCTGATAACGTTCACCCATTAAACTTTATGTTGTGAAATAGGAAACTGCAAAGTGCAGAGCTCGCTTGCTGTGGTCTGCTCTGCTGCCCTGCGCCTCACAGCCTGCCGCCGGCGGGGGCTGCGCGCCTCACCCTGCGCTGCACTGCGCTCGAAAGCCACGGCGCCAACACGATGGTCTCTTCTAGGCAGTTGCATTTTTGGTCTTTCTTGCTTTGCTCTTTCTCTGGAAGTAGAAATCACTCACCATGGAAGCGTGTGGCATTTTCTAGGTATTAAAAGGGCAAGACTTGGGGCTGTGCGCAAGAAGAGTTGCCCTTTATGGCCTTTATCTGATATTTAGGCATCACTCTCAGACACAAAACCCACTGTGTGACCTCGTTGATGCTTAAGTTTCCATATGTAAAATTGCACGGGCTCTTAAGTGTTGCTGCTCTACGCACACTCAACCATCAGTGGTGTGATAGCATAGATCCGCCTCGTGTCTGGGTTTCACTTAAAAGCTCTGCCAATGCTCATAAAGGAGGCCTTTGCCTGCCTGTTCCTTTTGCTGGACAGATTCAGCGGTGCGCAGACTGCACTGGCTCAGGAGCACAGAGTTAAAAGGGGCTTCCTGACCCGTGGGGTCATGGCTCCAAAGCCATTCTTTAAAAATGCCAGCGATGTCTCTTGTAGACAGGTCCAAGCACCGTCTCACAGCTGAGGAGAGACGATACTTCCCTGTGCCCATTCACAAGGCCTACTCAAATGTGCTGCAATTTCACACAGGTGAAGCAGCAATAATAGAGTCATGGGGCTAATAACATCCCTATAAGAGCAGTGGCTTTCCTAAATAAAGCTCCCAGGTGAGCCTGGAGTAAGATCATGACTCACTCTGTAGAGAAGGGTAGAAAACAAACCTTAATACCTGCTCATGATCTGATGCAGAGAAAATTCCCATCTGGCTCCATATCTGTGCTTGGCTTTATGCTAAGTGGATTAGCAAAACACCAACCAAACACATCTGAATTTCATGCTCTTTGCTCTTTCTGTCAGCTTACTAACACATGTTCTCCACAGAATTCAGATTTTCTCTTGTGTGAAAAACATAATACGTCAAGTGTAGATTTCTGAGTGTACTTTGCCAAAATCCTACCTGTAGCTGGAGCCAAACCCCATTGCTGCAGAGGTTAGTAGAAATAATACCCCAAAGCCAAACAGTATATCAAAATAAAAAAATACTTCTTCCTGATCTCCCACAGGTACATCAGAAGAAACCTGGAGGCCTGAGATTAATACGGTATAAACATAGTGCAAATAAACTGAGTGATTGAGCCTTCTACCATTGTTCTGCAGATATGCAAGTATGGCAGAAAACTAAACATTACTAGGACAGAATAAGGTGACAAAGATTTTCTTGAGGAGGGGAATGTTTATGAGAAAAAGCTAGTAGCCCCACTTCTCATACTATCCTTTCCACACCTTTGTCTTTTAAATTGTCACTTAAATTTTATGCATCTGCTGGATTCGAACGCCCATTATTTAATCATCCAGAGGCCACGTCTCTAGCTACAAAGCATGAGGCCCATCCCTGGGGCCATGCTATCTCAAGAAGTTTGGGGGATGGTCCAATCTCCCTCGCAGCACAGCCAGCCAGACCTTCCCCCTCAGAGCAAAGGAGAGAGCCCCCCCAGCCTCCTTCTACCCTGTTACAATGAAAGGATACATAAGGGGGTAGCAAACTATACTTGAACTTTGTACCCACTCTTTACCCCTACAGACTGCGCATGCAGGGAGCAGATGGTAGATGTGCCAAGGATACAGCAAGAGCCGTGGAGCCAGCACTGTGCAGATCAAAAGGGTGGGTCTTCCATCCCAGCCCTTGGGTGCCTTACAGAAGCACCAAGCTTATGAACCCCTCTAAACATTAAGAGTGCTCCTAGCCAAAATGTTTGCTAATCTACTGATTTCATTGACCACAGCTTAGGAAAGCATCCAGGGCGTTAGACTTTAATGCCTGGGGTGACAGCTTTTTCCATGGTAGACATTATTTTGCATACGTTTCTCAGCCAGAAGAAGGGTTGCTGTTTCAAGAGTTTTTGAAATATTCCTAAACAGTATATATGGGGTTTATCAGTATTTGTGCTGAAAGTTCTTAAAATTTCTTTATCTAGAAACAGTGATTTCTTCTGGCAGCTTTGTGTTCAAACTACAGTGTGTTGAGCTTGGGTTTGGTCGATGTATTCAGAACAAAGACATTCAGCTACTACGGCTTTTACTAATAAGGAATTAGTAGATGTCAGCCTGCCACCAGACTGACAGCCGAATGAATCAGTGTGTTACATGGGATTGTACAGCAGATGTTTTACTGCCATAACCATTAGTCAGAGATTACTTCCTGGTGATTCTCTGGTATTCCTAGAGGATGATTGATATCCAGTGTCATCTCACATAAATTTCTGTTTCTTGCTCCTCCATGTTTAAGGGACTACATGTTGTGAACCACAACAAAATCTCCTAATACCTGATTTTGGACCTATAGACCTCTTTTAATAGAATTACAAAACCAAAACTAACTGACATAACTTGAAAGAAACTAAACTCACTCTGGCAACATTTGAAAATTTTTGAAGTATGCTTCTGTTGGATAACGTGCTATCTTTAGACAACCACATTTTTGGAGAGGAAGAAGAGAGAGAACAGCCATCAGACTTCAAAGCATTTCTGATATTTGGGATGAGGCATTGCATTAGGAAGCCTGTTGATCATTTTTATCATTAAATGCTTCATGAATATTGCTTCCTCTTCTCTTGTAATCCATGCTTGTTTCTTTCAGAAAGCCTTCCCTTCAGCTGTTTACAATAGCACAATGGCACTGAAAAAAAAGGCTCAATTAGAGTTTGCCTATTCCTGAATAGTTGCTTTCATATGCTTCTGTTCTTCGTGGGAGTCAATAAACACCTGCTTCTTTTTTTCTCCCTTGCCTCATTATTGTTATTTCTTCATTCTTCCTTCTGTTTTGTGTTTTTCTTCCTAATTAAACACCTTTCACCTCTGAAGTTACAGAACTAAAGTGATGTTTACCAGTGTCTCATAATTCACTCTGGATACATTATATCCATGGCCACTCCATGCACTTTGTGTAGTACTTGGGACAAGCTAAAGGGGCTCCCAAGCACCACGCAGAAAGTGTGCATCACTCTTTCTGCGTGACTACTCAGAAAGGAAGAATCAAGGGTCAGAGCACTGGCAGCATGCAAAGGAGCCCACACAGTAGCAGAGGCCAGGGACTATCCTGTGTGCCAGAAAAGGGATTAAAACTCCCAATTGTGCTCTAACTCTAGTCTCGTCAGGATTCAACTTTAGATCCTGCCAGCTATTCTGGGATAAGTGCCTTGCATAGGAGGGCTCAGTCACAGTTGCTTCCTAGGCATTAGAGGAATTAATACAATCTTTAGTAATCTTTGCAAAAATCAGGCTCTGAGGTTTTATCCAGCATATATGCTAAGCTCTGAATCTGGATCAGGACTCATGTTCCAGAGCTGTACATTAATCTGCTGTTCTGTATGGTCATCTTTTTTAATACTTAATGGGTTTTTGCTGCTCGTTTAGCAAAAAAAAAAAAAAACAACCCCTGTCTGCTAGCCATCACCTGCAGATCTTGTTTGATATGTTCTTCCACATTGCTTCTCTAATGCTGTGTTATACCTCAGCCTTTCAACCGGGTAGCCTGTAGGGCTGAGCTTTTGAATGACAGCTGCATACTGGGTTTTCTTCTCTGATATTTTAGGGTAGCTTTGCAACTCTTAATTGTGGCTGAAAGAGGGAATTGGTTCCTGTGTGCTTCTTTAAGTTGTTGTACAGATTAAGAGCGATTCTGATTTTTAATTCACTTGCTTCCCATCAGGAGAGCCTGCACAAATATTTTTTATTCCTTTACATGGAGATCAAGTCTATGAGGAAAATACGTGCTTCATGCACAATGCTCGATTCACCGTAATT
Source organism: Charadrius vociferus (assembly GCF_000708025.1). Taxonomy (NCBI): domain Eukaryota; kingdom Metazoa; phylum Chordata; class Aves; order Charadriiformes; family Charadriidae; genus Charadrius; species Charadrius vociferus. Next base: position 2,886,081 of record NW_009650250.1, read on the forward strand.
TCAACTGATATGTAATCCCCAGCCCCATTTCACTAACTGCAACCTCATGCAGTTAGAAGACACTTTACCAGAGCAAGACAAGGAGGTGTGCACACCCAAACAAAAATATGTGGAAACTTTAAAGGATTTTATAGAACCTAATAAGTAAAAAAAAAAAAAAAGTACATCTGAAAATCTAAATTATTATTATTATAGACTCTTTTGATAGATGAGCAAACCAAATACACCGGAAGGAAATGATCCCGCAGCACACATTGTACTGAGACAGTGTTAGCAAGAACAGAATTCTAGTTTCCTCACCCACTCCTCTAACCAAGAGATCAAGAAATCCCTGGGTTAGATGTTTATGAATCATTGTACAGATACAAGCCTTTTGAATTAAGTCTTTCTTGATTTACATCAACAAGTTCATCTTTGAATTACTACCCTGAGGGATCTAAATTTAGGTTTGGAAATATCTGCTTGCATTAGCTCAAGTCAGTGCTTTCTGGGAAGCAACATGAAAAACCCAGAAAAAAAGCATCGTCTGCTGATTAGTCCCAGCTGTAGTTTGGGTGTGGGAACTCATGTGGACGAGTGGGCTTCAAAGCCAGCATTTTCCTTCCATTCAATCTGCACCAGCTCACAGTCTCTCTATGATCACTCCCTTAGAGTGGACAAGAAGAGAACAAGTGGGGTCAGATACAGCCCAATTTCAATTCAAAACACAATAGCTCCACTGGAGAACTGTATCACGCTAGAATTAGCCTATGTAAAACCCCAGGAGCTTGCTCTTTCCCATCAAAATTAAACCTCTCTTCTTCGCCCTGAATTCCTATCTTGAATCACTCCCTCATCATTATTTTCACCATTTGTACTTTGTAATTCTTATGGCATCAGCTTATTTCGCTGCCCATCACGCCCAGATGGGCACAAGAGCCACTCTAGCGTAGTCATAAAATGTCATTGGTGGTAGCCTGACAGTGGAGCAGAACAGAGTGGGTCTTTCAAATATATTCTGGGACACTTCTAGAGATGGTATTTTGTGGCTCTTTTTCTTGACATTACATACTAGCCTATAGGTTGTCATGATTTTTCAGTAAAACCATTGTCCACTAGAAAATAAACTGAGCCGCCAGTTGCTCATCCCCCTAGGAAAATGAACAGCTCTACTAGCTGAGCTGTCTTCACTTGTTTGTGTTCAGACCAGTCACAGAGAGATAAAAGGCTTGTATCCCTCTGCTAATGATTCTGTCCACCTCAGTCATCAATACATTAATGCCTCCTAAAGAAGCAGAAAACCGCCTCTTACAACAGTAGATTGGAGCTAATGAAAAACTCACTTGTCTCAGAGATGGGAAAACCTTAAAAAGGTTAAGCGAGCAACAACTGAAAATGTAATTGTATTTATAATGAAAATAATTATATTAGTAATTGCATCTTGCATGGCTTTTTCACATGTCATATTATCAACTTGTACCTACACTTTAATCAGATTAATGATATCATCTACATATTTTAAATGCCAAAAACACTTTAATAAAACAGTCCCAGAGGAACTAATTGAAGAAAATAGAAAAAAAAAAAAAAGGATACACAGTTCATAGAACTACCAGAATACACTAAGGCACAAATGGAAATATACACTCAAGAGATAAGCAAGGCAAATGAGCTGAGAAAACCAATTCTTTTACGGGGGAAATACATTTTTTTAATGAACTGCAAATCTAAGCATTTCTAATCTTCTGCAGCCTTTGATGTCAAAGAGATCAGGTTCTAAAATCATGTCTGCTTTGCGTTACAAATACAAATGGCCCTTTCCAATAGATACAGTGCCAGACAGCATAACTTCTCCTCCAGACCGTGAATATTGTCAGTGCAGAGACAGAGGTGGGCAACAAGCAAAGCTGAGATTGCACATCACCAGCCTGGCCTGAGGTGGGCTGCGGGGTGCTGCTTCACTGCATCACAGGGAAGCCAGGCAGTTCTCCAACAGATGCAGCAGGCTTAATGTGAATAACTGAAGAGGCATTTTTTTGAAGAAAAAAACAAATCTGAGTGAATTACACAAGCAGAATGAGGGAGCACTGATGTAGGAAGCAGCAGAATGAAAGAGTAGTCTGAAGTGTCCAGGGCTTGAAGTAAGAGAGGGGGAGACCTTCCATGCATAGCAAACAGTGGATTTATTGAAAAAAAAAAATCGCAATCACTTAAGGGTGAAAGAGAGTTTAAAATTATGTTTCTGTATTTGCCCCATTAAAAGTCTGTCCCCCCAAAGGTTTCTAATAGCTTTTTCAAATACAAGTGTTGACTTTGAGTTTTCTCTCTAAAATAATTTGGTGTCAGATTTAGATACTCACTACATATGAAATTCAAGATAAAAAGGTCCGCTTCTGGTGGATTTTCTCTCTGTAGCAGCAAGTGGAATTCCTGGAAAGAAGTAGTGCTTTATTAGAACGGTAGTGCTAGGAAATTTAGATTTTTTGCTGATAGATGCAGAAAAATATGTTTGATGTCTCTAAAAGAAAGGAAAAAAAAAAAGCTCCTTCTGTCTTTGTTGTTAAAAGCATCATGTCAGATTCATAATAATCCATTTTAGTTTATGCTCCTTACATTACTAAAGGGAAATAGTACTTCTAAGCTTTATCGCATGGGAGCTTACATGACAGAGAAATTCGGCTTTGCCAGAATAGCATCTTCTGTCTTCCCTGCATAATGCATTCAGTTCAGATGCATGTTGCTCTTTCTCCTGGCAGTTAACATGTGCAACGGTATGTTTATGCAAGTTTGACCTTCCTGTTCTTCCCTGTCTCATTTCTGTTTGCGTGAGCACTGTGAGATGATAAAGTGAAGTACATTTTTAAGGTCTCTCTACTTTG
>NW_009650250.1:2888991-2898939 GCF_000708025.1 Charadrius vociferus
AGACACATTCCTTCCCAGCACAATCGTGAAACAACAGTTAAAGGGCTTCATTTGTTGAAGCAAGGAGATGAATACAATAGACTGTGCTACGCTTAGCAAAGTGTCCATGGAACAAAATAAGTTAACAAACCTGCACACCCTGCCAGTTGCATTGGTGACTGGGTCTGTATGGACCCCAAGCCTCAAATGTTTCAAGGACAGTGGTTATCAAACACCATAAACCCACATAAGATCATAATCAAGTTTGACTTACTAATTTTCCTTTATTCTTCTTCTTCTTTTTTTTTTTTTAAGGAACAAAACAGTTGCCCTAGGCACAGTTGATGCCATACTCCCACACATTTAACCACCCAAAAGGAGAAGGGGTAGCATCTCACTTGATTTTATCAGGGTTTCAAAATGATTTTTTCAGTTTAATCTACAGCTGAATGTCCCTTTCTCCAATAAACAGTTACTCCAATTAATTAAACAGAAAATTAGAATTAATTAGTTCGCAGCAACTAACATTACTGTAATATTGGCTTCACAGTTATCTTTTCAAAAGCATGCTAAGTAGTACTTTGCAACTCAATGAAATTAGCTAAATAAATAATGGGGATATTTTTTTGGTCACTTTTAAGCCCCAAATCAGCTGATAATCACATTTATGAAAGGAAAAGCCCAGCTGTAGCTTTTTTAAAAATCAACGTGAAATCATGAGAAAGGTTTAATTTCCAAGTTCACTAAACATAATTAAATGTTAAGCTCTTCCACAGAAAAAAAATATACATTCAAAAAAGACCACATTCCTGCAGACTAATTTGTAGGAATATAGGGATTGCCCTGTTTGATTAAATCGGCTGGTCTTCAAATCATCTATCATATTTTGGGAGCCTATTTCAAAGATGGATGTAATAGTCAATAGTACAAAAATATAGGAAATGACCCATGCCAAGGCTAGCTTTTCCTAACTGAAGGTTATTGATTTAATTGAACCTCCAAAACCAGCAGGTTTCTAGTGATAGTCTCTGACAGTGTCAGTTATGGGAACCCATTATCAGTAGCTTATGCCTTTGCCACATTTTAGCATCATATTTCCAGTAAGCTTTATATATATTGAGAAAAATTTTTCTGTCATTTACCAGAAAGATTCTGGGGATAAAACTCATAGCTTATTCTGTAACATGAATATCTTAAAACTGATCAATTGTGAAATTTAATACTTCTATAGTTTGGCAAATGGACTTAAAAAATTGTGACTTGTTGTGGGATAGGAGAGCTGTTTCCACCAGAAAACAAGACTAATATCACCTCAGTTTCTGACCGGTGTCGGTACGTACCTTCATGAGAGAGTGTTTCATTGCCTACTCATATTTTGCTCATATGAGCTGTGGATTGTGGTCAGAGTGGTGTACCTGTATTATTATTGTTGCATTTGTTGCAAACGATGATAGTGTTTAAAGTGAGACAAGGAGCTGAAGAAAAGACAACATAGCCTTATGGTTTAAAAGGATACAAGCTGCTCTGGAGAACAGTATTTTCACTCTGCCAAATAAAAACCCCTCGTGTATTGTTGAGCAACTAATGAAAACCAGTACTTTTCAGAGGCTGTTATTAAAGTGCATTTCATTCTTTGTGTAAGGGATATCTGGGTCTGGTTTGCAGAAGGGCTACTTGAAAAGGAGCTAACCAGAACTATTCACTGAATTAATATAAATGGCTAACTAATTTATGTCTTATAAATTGGATATCAAAACCAAACAAACCTCTGCACCTTTTAATATCGCACCTTTATCCTATCCTTCAGTTCCTCATATGTAAGAATATCTCACGGATGTGTCGTGAAGATAAAGACATCAGTTAAGTGCTCAGATTCTATAGTAAAAAAAACACAAACAAAAGCCTCTGGGGGCATTAGTTAATCTTCCATCCAAAGGGAGTCACAGTGCTGCATTAAGGAAGGCACTAAGGCTACACAATGATTGAGAAAGATGTAAAAAACCATGTTAAATAGCTAGCCACAGAGTGACTGTAGGGCATGAGAGAAGAGGTCATGAGCCAAAAGCGGGGAATGAGGCAGGAATCTGTTGGAAAAATAAAGCAAATTGACTTAAACAGTGAGCTAAATGGATGCAGTGATAATTTTGATACTTCCTAACTTCTTAGCAAATGCATTTTATATTGTTTTCTTTGCTCTGTCATAACAATGTCAGCAGTGCTATTTTCTGATGGAGTTCCACAGATTTACTTTGTACAAGAAACACATTAGATGCAAGCAGTTTATAACAAATAGGTCGAAGAAGGTATAGTAACAATGCTAGAATCAACAAATGCTGTAATTATATTGTACTTCAGGAATAATAAATCCCACTTAGAAATGCTTCAGCATATGTATTTTATTTTATCAACTCATGAACTTAGTGTTCTTGCAGCACTCGACTCACCAGGTTTTCTTTGTTAATGGAGAGTGTGAATAAAAAAAAAAGATACAAACCCCACAGTTGAATTATTCATGGTAATGATTTCACACCTAAATATTATGTGAAAACCACTAACTATGCTGTTAAAATAAAAGGTAGCTTGAGTTCCTAGATGATTCTGAGAATGTTTCACTTGTGAAAATATATTCTGTACATGTTACTTGGTGCAACATAACTGAATATTGCAAAAGTTTAATTCCAAGTCCTTGGGCATTGGAAAGCAGTGGCAGGCAGTGGGTTTGCATATGTATACTCTTAGGGTCATGTGGACAACTGTATAGAGGTCCTTAAAAGAGAAGGCAGCCTACTGTCAGGTGATCTGAATCTCCCCTGGAGATTCCTCAGGAAGTTACAAATCCAAGAAAAGAACTGGAAGGCACTAGCTCAGAAGACCAGGCACCAGGTAGCAATTTAAGGGGTCTGCACGTAAAATCCTGTCCAGGCCCCAGCCTGACAAGCACACGGCATGCCTGAAAGTGCATAAAACCAAACATGAATTTTAGCACAAGAATGTCAAATTCTCATGAATGATCTCAATAGCATCTATGAAAACATTACTTCTAGTTCGCATTGCAGGTGGGAGCTTAAAGACAAGTGGGCTTATAGATTGTAGCATGCTTATAGCAGGCTGAGAGAGTGGGGCTGTTCAGCCTTGGGAAGAGAAGGCTCCAGGGAGACCTTACTGCAGCCTTCCAGTACCTAAAGAGGGCCTACAGGAAAGAGGGGGACTTTATCAGAGAGTGTAGTGATAGGACAAGGGGTAACAGTTTTAAACTGGAAGAGGGTAGATTTAGATTAGAAATTAGATTAGATTAGAAATTAGAAAGAAATTCTTTACTGAGGTGGTGAGGCACTGGAACAGGTTGCCTGGAGAAGTTGTGGAGGCCCCATCCCTGGAAATGTTCAAGGCCAGGCTGGATGGGGCTTCAGGCAACCTGGTCTGGTGGGAGGTGTCCCTGCCCAGGGCAGGGGGGTTGTAACTAGATGATCTTTGTGGTCCCTTTCAATACAAACCATTCTATGATCCTATGAGCCCCTCTAGAGAGGCTGCCTATGGGCATCAGAGGGCATTCTGTGCTTTTGTCATATATGTTCAGACTTCTAAGTTTCACTTAACACAGCATTTTCTACAGAAAAAGGCATCCCTGCTCTGCTAGTAGTGGTCAAAAAGGTCTGCAAGTGTAGTCTTGCTCCCTGTTCCCAATTCTTGTGGTAGGGCAGGTACCATAGCATGAAGCTGAAACTAATGAGAGGGTCCCTCTAGTTGGGAGTTTGGTGTCTGTATAGCACCACGGCCCCTCACCAGCTCTTTCATACCATGTCAGTCAAGAAGCTGAAGTGCTATCGCTGTTCTGATGGCATACGAGACCAGAGCAAAACCACAGGCCTGGGGTGGAAATGGATGCAATGCTGGTTCCATGGTCTCCTCTGTTTTATCTTCTTTTCCTTTGCTGGATCCTGGAAAAGAGCTTACATAGTCTCTTTTGGCTTTCAGCAAAATGCTGTAACTGAACTATTTTCAGTGTCCAAAAAATTATGTTTTCAATGACAAATTTAAACTAATTGCTGTTTTTGCTGTTACTTCAGAGCCTTGCATTTTGTTCGATCAGCTCTAATATTTATTTGTGGGTGCCACTCAGGAAGCAATTTAGCCCATCATCACTTCTACAGTTAAGTGCCGCAAACTTGGTTCTAAGCCAGAGGTTACCACGCACAGGGTGAGTAACAAGCACAAGTGGTGATTTGGCTCAGACTGAGCTCTTCCTGGGATGCTGGCTCTTGCACAAGAAGCAATACTTCTGCAAGCCTTGAAAAGGGCAGCATTAACTTACAACTGCAGGACAGCAACATCTGTTGAAGCTTTGCATTCTACCTCTCCTCCTGTTCCAGGCCTGGAGGCTGACTCGAACCTCCAGGTACAGCCACAGAGCTGAGCCGACTCCAGACTTCTCAGTTCTGTAGATAAAACTGAGTTTTGCAGTGGTGGTAGAGTGGGAGAGAAAGGAAGTAAGGAGCAGAAGGGACGAAAATTCAGATTTAAAACAGGGTTTTGGTAAAGGGGCAGGCAGCTGACTGTGATTCTCGCTCTGCCTTAACATTTGACTCAGCCTCTGTTACAGATCATCCCTCCTTACCCTTCCTATCCCAAACAACTCTGTCCCCCCTGCAGCCTTGCTTTGCTCTTCTTCAAGTTTCTCTTTGCTCACATTCACAAGGGAAAGGAGGGGGTTGCTTTAGGTAAAACTATCAGAGGACTCCTGCTGCTATGGGAAGGTCCATCACCTGTAAGACCTGGCAACCTCATCAGCATCCATCTGAGGAGCAGGTTAGAGGTGGGGACAAGTCTTCAGCTTAAAATAGCTGATTCCCTCTAGTTTGCAAGCTGCCACCCTTCTTAGCCTATGCCTGTGCAGCCTTCCCTACAATGCAGGACACTCAGCCCCTTACTGGTGCTTCACTGGACAGGTATGTTGTCCTTATACCCATGTGAGATTTGGATCCATGCTCAAGAGCAAGTCTTCAGCCTTTTAAGCAATTAGACTACAGTTTATGTTCCTGTACGCTTAAATCTTAAGGCTGTTTTCACTTAGTTGTTACTCAAACAGGCGGCCTCATACCACTGGGAGCTATGTGCAAAATATCTGAGGGAAAATAAAGTACTGTTGTTGGTACTTAGCTCACAGGCAGGACTGAAGGACAGCAGAAGAATGATGCTTAGTCACCTCGATGGAAAAATAAAGTAACACCGTTTGAACAATAGCAACCTCTATAGGCTCTCCTAATTTATGGTAGATATATGCGCCATTCGGTTTTGGAAAAATTTCCTTCAGTCTGAACTAGGAGGAATTTAGCGCTTTCAGTGAAACATACCATCAATTTTGTTGTGATTGAAAACGAAGGAACATTTCCTTTTTATGTTTCTTTTATATCTTCTTTGTTATGACTTTTTTTTTTTTTAATAAAAGGTTCAACATGCAGGAAAGTGAAAAAAGAAAAGAAACAAGACCCTTATTTTAGTCCTTTTTTCCTGCTAGGTTTTAAAGTGAAATAAATTAAGTTTCTGCAGACAAACTAGTCGTTTTTTTCTTTGCCTCATTGTGTAGTGTGTGTGTGTGTGTGTAAAGGAAAGAGAAATCTTGTCTGAGATGTCTCAGCTGAAAATTTGGGTATGTCATTGGAAAGCTGCAATATTTTGCTTTATTTTTCACATGGCAAAACACTTACTGACACTAGAGGGACTAAGATGATGCAAGCCTCACTTGGGCTTCCCATTCAACAGTCTAGGATGGGAAACAAGGTAGCTTTTGAGCTGTAGGCAATGTCACTCTGTAGGCTAGCTGTGCATGACAGTAGCTTAACTACACCTGTGACAAAATACAGACTGCAGGGTTGTTTTGCTAGAGGAGGGATCAATAAGTCAAGACTTCGATTACTTAAAAAGAAAATAGGGAAAAAAAAGGGTGAAAAAGCAAACTGAAATTTGGAGAATTGCCTGCATCTATATATCCTATAGCAGAACAAGAGAGAAGTTTGCCCAGCAACAGAGGCAGTGACTGTCGCCTTCTGCAAAAGGAGGGTGAAGCTCCGTGACTCAAATATCTCCTTCAGAGCTTGGGACTCATATTCTCCCCAGACCTATCTATAACATGACAAATCAATAGGTAGATATAGGCAACAAGTATCATCAGGAGTGCCTGAGGTACTACTGCTGCATCTCAGTACTGGGGAAACATCCTGAGGCCTGGGAAGGTTGTGCTGCCGTGGCTGTAGAGTGGACAATGGACACATCAGAGATACTCGATAAATGTGTATTGTAGTAGCAGATCAGATCTTCCAGTTGTAGATAAGAAGCCTGAAAGTGTTTTGAACTCCAGAGAGGGAAAAAAAGAGATGCTCTGTAACGTTTGCCTCTCATGCTTTTCCAAAGAAACACAGATCTCAACACACATTCAGCCAGAGCGATCTCCTGTTATAAATGACCTACCTGTGCAGGGCTTTGAGTGCAAGTCCAGATTTGGGAAAGACAGAGAGTGAGGCCTTGGTTATTCATAAAACCCCAAGGAAGCTTTATGGGCAGGACTGTCTGCCAGACTTTAGCCCGGGGATTGACATTTTCAGAGCACTTCTGTTCAATCCCCCTGGAGCTGGGACTCAACTCTTCTTGGGGTGAGTAGATGGCAATTAGTATTTTAATCTTCAGTATTATCATCTTAAGTCAGGCACCCAAAATTGATGCATGCTTATTTGGGAGTCATATTTCTTGATGGAAGTTATTTTAACCTGGAAGAAAAAGGCACAAATTTGGTGAGGCTGATTATTTGCCAAATAATTTGTTTACTTTCTGATGTGTGTGATAACCTTTGTAGTAGGTGCACACAAGAACATGACATTTTAGATTAAGAGGAGCGTCATTGTGTTTACCTCAAATGCCTCTTGGCAGGCAGTGAAATGGCTGGCTGCATATTTACATGCAAAATGTCATTTATATAAATCAAATCTTGAACACAAATACCTAGAGATATTGTTTTCCTGTATGCAAAAGTTCATCATGATATTTTGTGTGTTCTTGAGTGCGAGGCATGAATTAATCATTTGAAACAGCGTTCGGGAGCTGCAGTCACTGCCCCTATCTTGGGCAGCATACAGAGAAATGGCGAAATCTGTTCCCCAAACCAAGGATTTTCAGATTTTATGCCGGAATGTATAACGTGTGAGAATGTCTTGCAGAGCAGAAGCCTATGCATTTAGGGAGTCTACACGGGAAACAAGCTATTTAATACCTTAAAAAATAGCTACTCACTCTTGAGAGATAAAAATCGGAAAAGAAAGAAAATGGAATGTCTTAAGTGAAAGAAAATGAGACAAGAAATAATGAATTACAATAGTACTTAAATTCCTCACTTGGGATTAGACTCCATCCTATGACATGTTCTGTACAAATATCTTCAATTTTAACACTGAGGAAGAGGAAGGATAGGAGAATTGAGTCAGAGAAGGCCTCAAGGGGATATTTTTTTGAAAGGTGTAAGGATGCTTGAAGATGAAGCTGGTGACTACGGGCATTTACAAACTGCTAATTTTCAGTGGAGTGAGGTAGGTAGTTGACTCTGGATGTTTTATTTGATGCCTGTTTACTCTGAAAAGGGTTTATCACTGTTATTTGAGGAACATTTCAGTCACACACAATGTATATGACAGTGTCTGCTCCTTGGTTCAGAATAATGTGAAATTTAGCAGCATCTTCTTCACATGATCATTCAGGGTTTTTTTTCTCCCTCAGAGTCATTCATTGAAAATGGACTCCACTAAACTACTGAATGGTGCTGAGCACAGCAAGGTATGCAACAGGATGTTTTTTGTCTCGTTTATGCCTGTGTTTCAAAAAGTCACCTGCAGTTTTGAGAGACAAACCACTGTTGAAATTTGTAGTTATCTTTAATATAAAAATAAGCCCTTCCAGTTGACCATTGTAACAATTCCCTACCCTCAAGGAAAATAATCCTTTGGGATTCATCCTAAACAAAACCAAGTACTAATCTGTTAGCAGGAAAAAGAGAAATTAGCTTTTCCCCTCCCCAGAGGCTCTTCTGAACGCCAAACAATAAGGTGGAATAAAACATTTTTGTTACAAAGTCTCTAGAAGGGACTGCGATAAATAAGGCTTATTGTATGGCACTCTGGTCTTCTTTGGGTCTGATATACTGCAGGGGCTCATAGGATTTCAGCCCAAGATAGAGGCACTAGCCTCCTAAAAATTGCTTCTTGTGAAATATTCAGCAATTCCAAACTGGATCCAAAAGCAACGGGAGATGTTCAATCTTTCCTGTCTCCCTAATGAGGAAAAATGGAGAACTGGACACATTTGAACAGGAGGAGCAAAGTTATTGCAATCTTAATTTCCATTCTCTGAGAAAACCCAGAGGCCTGATATGAGCGAGCTTCAATCAGATTGCCACAGAGAAGTCTGTTGTTATTTTATCCATCTGACATACGGGGAGATTGTCTTGTCATGGTCGTTTCAGTCACGGACATCCACTCTTCTCTCTGCTCCATTTGGTTTTACAAAATGTCTAGTTTCTGCAGGAAGACTGGTTTCGCTTTTATTTCTTCAGCTGAATTGCCTCTTGCTGCCTTAAGCAATTTTTGTTGGAGAAGCTGGGCACACAGGAATAAGGAATATTTAACACTACCTCTGTTTGCAGGACCCCTTCCTCACACGAGACTCAGAGACTAGGTGATTTTTAGGACAGTTTTACATCGTTTTGTGTGTGTGTGCTTGTAGTATTATCTACGGTGTGATTGTTATCAATGGATTTAGTTCATTTTGGGAATCTCGCAGGGTTATGTTTTATGGGGAGAAGTAATAGCTTTCATTAGCCAATCTGATATGGCTGGGAAGAAAAAAAAATGCTTTCTTGAGTCCACCACCTCTTCTCAGATCTGAAAAATAATTTGCATGCTTGCAGTAGGAGTCCTAGCTATGCAGCTGTCTCTTATCACACACTGTTCCCAGCTTTAAAATGTATGAACAAATGTATTTGGAGTGATGAATAATAAATAACCTTTATCTCAACACACTCTTTTATTCCACAAAGTCTCAAGGTACTTCACAAAAAGTAATAAACTTTCTATAAAGAATAAGGACCAACGTGCTGCCACCTCCACAAGGAGAAGTGGCAAATCCTTAGCAATACACAGCTACTCTGCAGAGGACAGATACACACTCACACACAGAGAGCCTTTGCGTATTGAAGCATGCATAAAAAATAGGAAGAGTTCTCAGGGTTTTGCCTTATATCCACAAACACTTGTCTGCTGATGAAAAGTAAATGGGAAATGAAAGATAACAAATGACAAAGGTTGCGTTATGCTTATTTCTGAACTGAAATCTTAACTGGAATTTAAAAAGGATAGTAGCCCATATTTTGCAATGTTGGGTGAACTTTAAAAATAAAGTAGGACTGACCAGCTTGGAATTTGCCCAAAGCATCAAGTTTGAGATACTTGCCCATGGGGAAACCACTCAGTCTCTGTCAAATGTCTTAGTTTCTCTGTATGAAGGGGCCCAGGACCTCCAGAAAGGGAAGTGCCCTCTCTGGATTCTGGGCATTTGCTAAGTGCCAACTCCCAATTTCCTGAAAACGTTACTGCACTGCAGTGTCATGCACTTGTCTCGCAAATTTTTCTTTGAGCTTTATGCTGCAATTCTTTATGTCATTGGGGCAGCTAATGTGAATTGGCTTGGGGGATATAACCCTTCACACCCTGAGGCTGAGGACTCCAGCAGTCTATGAGCCCCAGCCTGGTTTTACATAACACAATTGTCACCGTGGTAGAGTTTTATAGAGAAATGCTGTTACGGTGTGAGAAAGCCCATAAGCTAAAGCCACGCAGGATAAGAAAGGCAAAACAATAGACTCAACAGTATTTGCTGAGATGGGGTTACTTAAAGCTCAGGGATTCAAGAGGAAAATAGTGACATGAAAAG
>NW_009650250.1:2898966-2908167 GCF_000708025.1 Charadrius vociferus
GGAAAGAAAAGCAAAGAATAGGAAGACAGCAAGTCAGCATCATCAAAGATCAGTCTACACCAAGGAGCAAGAGGCAGACTCTTCCTCACCAGACTGATGACTGCCTGTTCAGCAGAGACCCATCCAGAGTGACAAGAATATTTGCGTGGCCCCATAGCATGGCGGTCCAAGCTATCCACTGCATATATTCACCAATAAATTAATGTTATGTACTCAGAAGTTGTTTTTCTTGCTTGTAGACTCTTATCGTTTCTTATCCTGTGTGGCTTTAGCTTATGGGCTTTCTCACACCGTAACAGCATTTTTCTATAAAACTCTACCACGGTGACAATTGTGTTATGTGAAACCAGGCTGGGGCTTGTAGACTCAAGTGCGGTAGAGGTACCCAACCCAAAGCAACAGGCTAAGGAATAAATGAGCCTTTGAAAGGGGAACACCTGTTTCCATCTCTCTTCCCCTCATTAATTCCCCACTATTCATTTTCTCTGGGAAGCCCAAAATATCAACTAACTCCATGTTCGTCGCAGCTGGTCATGGCTGGCTGAAGAGAGGAGAGGTGATACATTAGTCAAGCCTTTTCTCTCACCTTCCTCTTGGCTAAAGGAGAAGGGCACAATTAAGTGATAAAGGAAAAAGGAGCAGATGTGGGGAGGGAATCCAGCAAGATGAGGTGGTACAGAGTAGAACTAAAAATGAGTATTGCTGCCTTTGGTATGATGGCTGTGGAGACTCACGATGGATGCTAGTACTGATTTAACTAGGCTAGAGTCACTTTCCTGTTTCTGAAAGGAAAAGCAGGAAACTTAGCCTAGATCTAGACGTTCCCTGAAAAAGGGAAAACAATGATTTGGTTGCCTTACAAGTTCCTCTTCCTGCAAGAAATTCAGTAGCACACTACAATTTCCATCTAGTCTGGGCAGCAGGAGCTGGGGCGTTCGTTGCCAGCACCCACAGCCCAAACTGGAGTGAGCTGCCCAAGCAAGGCTGGGGAGGCAGCCTGTCTTCCAGAGAACTGACACCACTGGTTTGAGCAGCACAGGCCTATTCTGAGGCACATTAGCTGCGAAACCTGGCTTACAGCTCAAATCGGTAATCCTGCAAGCAACGTAGACTTTCTAGTTCAACGGAAGTGTTCCTTTCTTCCCATTTTTATGTTTTAAAAAGCTCTCTCTTTAAATCAGGGTTAAATCACAAACAAGCAAATGCTAATAGAAAAGATCACATGCATAACCCCCGTGGTGTATTTACCTATGTAAATAACATGTAATTTTCACTATCTAATTACTGTTTCATGTCCCATTTCCTGCTGTAATCTATATTTAAATTGCATATTTGCCTCTATCTACTTTCTCATAATGTGTCTTGATATGAATATTCATACCACCATTGAGTGTTTGATTACTTCTGTGCTAACCTTGAAAATACTACACTTGCAACACAGCAAACAGTCGGGTGCTGTGGTTGTAGAACAGTGACGAAAATAAAATACAATAAATAATGCTCAGACTGATTTAACAGCACTGTTTGGGATCAGACCATATTCTCCTTTGTTTTTTTTCCTCAGCAGGTTTTTTTTCCTCCTCTTATAAATTAAGCAAAGTTAGTCTTTACTGTAGTCCCCCAAATTATAACTCTGGAGACTGGATTTCCATAGAAAAGGATTGGTTCAAGTAATAGGCAATGCAGAATTCCTGCACATTGTACAGCCTTTTCCGATGGGAGAGAAAACCAGTTTCTATTGCAGCTGGATGCACATTCCTTTTTCATCATGTGAAATTTGAAAGAGCATTTTTACTGTTCTAAATCAGGAAAAAAAAAAAAAAAGGCACAGTCTGGACAAGTTCTCTGAGGACAAAAAAAGGGAGAAAGATCAACAGTATTACATCTACTGAAGTGTCCTGGAGCCAGTCTCAACTGGTTTACTTCCATTATGACTATTTTGTATTATGAAGTTTTGATGTTCAACTTATATTTCAGAACAAAGGCATTCTTTAAAAAATGAACAGAACAATTTCATTTGGAAAAAGAATGGAAAGGCTCATTATTTTAAGACTTCTCTGTTTCATAATTTAAGATCTGGGAAGAGAAAGATGCTGATTCCCTGATCTCTTTTATGGTTTAATATGTAGGACTGAATGAACCATGCCCTGGCAGTGCCTGTTTCCGCACACTGACTATGGAGGAAGCCCAGAGCTACTGGGGAAAAGGGTTATTTTATGACAATGTCATATCGACTCCTGGCCGCATATACAACTCTCCTGGTCTCCTTTTACGCCCTTTTGAGACACCTACATACCACAGTTTCCCTGCCTTCCACAGTTAAGCTACCTGAGGGCGTTTTAAAGATGCCTACATAGCAGCTGCCATTCACCCTTAGGAGCAGTGAGCTCACAGCTAGGTAACTTGTCCCACTTTTTTTTTTTTTCAGAAGAACTTGTTACTTCAGTCTACACTGCTTATATGTTCACCTCTGGGGGTTTCTTCTAAGTATCTTCACACTGAAGGCATCATTCCCTAACAACTTTGCAGTTATGAGTCAGTGACTTCAGAGATTTCCAGCCTACAGAAGCGGGAAAGCTGGTCTGAGCCACGAAGTTACTCCTGTGAGAAGCCACGGGGTGTCTCCCGCTGAGACACGATTTTATTTTGTGGCCTCCGCTGATTTATCATGTGCTATGGAGTAGTTAAGGAAGGGAGCTATAGCTGCTGAGAAAACACAAAAAGTTTAGGCTGATAATGATCTGCAGCTATTTAAGGCGTAGTGGCTGAGAGTTACCCAATTCTATTGTCTCCTCTGTTTGCTGTCTCCATTGCTGCCTGTAGAAGTAAGGCTCTTTAAATCTACTCCAGTGATGCAGCTCCACAGAGCCCGAATATATTCGCTCATGTTCACATTAGGAACACCAATGGACACAATCAGCATGGCAAGATTTTGATATGGCAAACTTTCTCCCAGCTCCTAATTATCAGATTTGTTACGGCACTGGGTAGGGACCAGGCTGAAATGCATCCCCGCTCTTCTGCACATGGGGGTTTCGTGGAAGGAACAACTCTAGGGTTAGCTTAACCGCACTTTGCAGATCCATTTATGAGTTTCATCAGTGATGCTGAGCACCAATGTTTGATAGGGGCTGGTTCCCAAAGGGTTTGAGGGGACTGCACCCCATATATTGGGAGATGACAAAGGTGCACTCACAGTCAGAGCCCGTTTTTGAAAATCAGATCTTAATCACTTCATTTTATGGGCAGATGAGAGCATTATTCACTGAGGACCGCTTCTTTCCCACACAATACATATAAAAGAGTTCTACTGGGATATAAAAATGTAAAAATGCAATTGCCCAAGTTATTAAAATTAGATCGTTGCTATGTAACATGCTGCCATTTTTTAATCTATGCAAGCTGCATCTTGCTCTTGGACACAGTTCAAAGCTGAAATGGACAAACTTTAAGCAACTCTATAAGGACCAGCAGGAAACTATAAGATCCCAGAACTGTTCTGAGCTTTAACTAAGTTTCATCTTTAATCATTCTGTTCAGCCTCCAAATAAACTGAATAATGACTAGAATCTAAAGCTTATTTAGGAAGTTGCCATAGTAACAATTAACTACCTCTAAGCCTTTCAGCTTTATTTTATCTTTTTTCACCGAGGTGCCCTAAATTACTTGAAACCTGAATAGCTACAGTAATATATCCATGTCTTTGAACTAAATGACATGGTTTTGCTAGAACCCTCATTATGTGAATATTGATTGAATTTCTAATTGGGACTAGGCATCATCTTGCTGACAGCATCACTGAGAGAAACCATGTGAGAGTGAGAAAGATTATTAACAGAAGTAGTAGAAAAAACCCAGAATGCTGTTTCCACTAGGAAAGCAGATAGGCTGATCAAGCTGAAGAAATTGTGAATGGAGTGGAATTACCTTAAATGATTAAGTTTATATGGACTACAGACCTCCTCCAGATGCAGTCCTGTGTGTTTCTGCTATTATCCTCTTATACTCTGTTAAATATAAAAATGTCGGAGGAACCCAAAGAGATGATTCTGACCTCTGGATTAAATAATTATTCATACCAGTGCAAAGAGCATATTAACCCTAATTATTCTAATTTAGGTGCGTTTTCCACTCACTTTGTCCTGACATGAACAATCCTGATAGTATAAATTATTTCATGAAATGTTGTGCCCTGTATTTTCCTCTGCCACTTTGTCTGTTGTTGTTTGACTTTATCTTTGATGAAGCAGAGCTTCTGAAGTGGTAGTGCTTCTGATGTAATTAAAAATAATTGTCATATTCTCAAAGCTTAAATTGTGCCCAGGCACCCATTCCTACCAACGCGCTTTAATCTTCATGTGCATAAATCTGAGCTGCAGAAGCTGCATTGGGATTGTCCTTGGTCTGAAAATCCCTGAAAGGTCCTTTACCAGTATTTTGTTTCCTTTAGAGACTTCAAGTGTTACTGAGGGTGGATGGTAGGAAAACACACCGTGCAGAATACCCTCACCCTGTGCATACAACCTCTGCACGCTGGTGCTGATCGGTATGCTCCGTGCACCTTTGGTTTTCTGCTTATCTTTTCAGTTGTTTCAGTGGATTGTTCTCTCAAGAGTCGCTCATAGCTGTAGGCACCTGGATTTTCTAAGTTACCTCTCCTGGGCATGGCCTGATTACCAAGGGGTACTTCAGGGCCTCATAAAGAGCAAAGTTATTAAAAGCCCCTCTCAGTAACGTGGCTGCTTGTTCTCCTTGCCGAGGCAAGAATGGGCAACTGAGGTGCCCCGTAATTGTCATAGCTCCAAAGCTTAATTTGGCTCTTCAGGATCCTCAGGGTAGCTGTCTCAATCTTCTCATTCCTTCTTGTGCTACTTCTGCAGTCAACTTTTACTGCACACCTCCAGAGGTGACCAGCATCATGCCACTGGTAGCAGCCAGGAGCTTCGAGAAGGAGTTTAAGGAACGCAGTGTCTGTAGTGTCTCACTCCTGTGTTGTAGGATTGCCAATTTGCTTTCAGCCTCTAAGGTCTTCTGGGATCAGAGTTGGTGCCTGCACCATTGCATTCAACAGTCAGTAACGGCCAGAAGTAGCCACAAATGACAAGCATTTATACACATTTCTTAAATAAGACTGAAGTCTGTAGCATTAACGCATGCTGCTATTCTTGTATCTGTTCTGTATTCACAGTATTTTGGTCACCCATCTAATCAATCCCACTTGTTTTGTGCGTGGCCCTCATTTATTGTACTAGAAAAAGGAGTGCATTTTCATCTTGTGTTGTTTTTTTACTATAAAGACAGTACATTTCTTCTTTCCAAATGAAAGCGGGAAAAAAACCCACCTATTAGTGGCGTTATTCAGAAAGCAAGTAGTCTTTCTTATGCCACGCAACTACAAGCAGTGACTGATAAAAACTGAACTTTAAAGGAATTGGAACAAAATAATTCCAATTTCACTTGACGATATGCCTTTTCTAAAGTCAGTCCTAAGGCAACAGGGAAAAAGCAGATGATTTCACTATTGCTTTGATGAAAACAATATTCATCTGGATTACCCTTAAACCTGTCCCGGGGTTTAATAATCACTTTAACTGCAGAGAGCTTAAGAGGAATAGCTCAATCCTGGTTTTGTATTATTTTTCCCACATCTTGAAAAGAATCTCTGCGAGTCTGCTGAATGCCTTTTTTGATAATAAAAGAACAATATCCTAAAGCAAAGATGTTAACTCCATCCCTATATCTGACAGGAAGAAACACAATCATACAATGCAAATAAAATCTGGAACAAAAGGATAAGATATGGTCATTTCTGAACCAAAGAAAACGATTCAGCAGCCACAGTTTTCTTGTCTGCACTGCAGTTCTCAGAATTTTCATAATTTACATGACTAAGAGATGTTTGGCTGCTCAACCTTGTAATTCACAGGGAAATAGCATCTGGCTATTTACACTGTTATATTGACCTTGGAGAGCTTCCTGTACATATTTTTCTCTTGCAAAAAAATGCCTATTGCTATCACATCATGCAAAACAGCAGTGACGCCAGTCTTCGGAACAGTATATAGCGTGAAGTAGACTCAGCTCCTGGCCCATACACTGGTTGCACTCAGCATAGGACAGGACAGTCATATGGAATGCAAGAATGAATAGACAGAGTTTTCAGCCACCGCTGTACTCTTTAGTGCAAGGTGCAAATTTGGACAGTACAAAAAGGTACGTATTGCCCACACACACACATTCCCGCCAAACCAGCCTTCTCCCTTACAAGCCAGCTGCCGGTTTCTGTCTCCTCTTCTTCTTTTGCTAAAATTCTCCTAACAGACTGTGCCTGGTGGGACAGGACGGCTGGAAGTGGCCGACCGTGAAACATCTGACTTGCATTATGGGGAAGATGGATGAGCAGAGGAGGGAGAGGCGCTGGGGCCGGGGGCAGTGTCGGTGCTGCACTGGCCGTGGCTATCACTCACTGAGTAGACGTGGGTGGCCTTATTGACTGGGGGATGAACCGGGCTGGGAGGCTAGAGAGGAAAAGCACTGTCCCCTCAGCGGGTGCAGGCGTGCTCGAGCAGGCGCAGGGCTGGACGCTGCTCTGAGCGAGCTGACCGCACGTCAGCCGGCAGGTGAGTAACTGCCCACCCACTCTCAGCACTGCTGGAACAAACATCCCTCCCATAGGCAGCTTCTGCAAGGGCTGCCTGCAAGACAAATGTGAACAGCTAGGAAAGGCAGCTGCAACATATACACCGTCTATTCAGCAGCAGTTTTCAGAAGCGGCTTCTGAAAGTACCTACCCCTTCCCCCCAGTTTTCTTCCCAGGATGGACACGCTGCATTTTCCAAAGACATCTCACTCTGGGAGCAGCTCCTTACCCTGGGCACTAGCCTCACAGCCACCACATCTTCGGGTCTTTTGCCCCCAGCTCCTGATGCCCTCTGATGCTCCGTCCTCCATCTCCTCCCTCCTTCTGCTTTGCTCGTGTGGGCCTCTGCCTTGATGGGGCAGCTCTTTGCCAGTCCTTTCCTCTGAGACCTATGCAGCAGCAGAGCAGACAAGCATCGCAGCCCCAGAGCCTGCCCCCCTCCACACCTTATTTTCAAGGAAGACCGTGACACCTCGCACGGAGGGTCTCCCCAACTCTTCCTCTGGCCGGTCAAGCTGGACATAGCCTCCACGCCGTGTCCCACGCCACCTGCGATGCTCAGCGCAGTACCTGAATGTACAAACACAACACGCTGCTTCCATACGTATGCTTCATTCGTTCAGCCCTATTTAATTCAGACACATTGATTCATGCATTTACTTTCCTCGGAGATATTAATACCAGCTCATACATACAGAATGAGAAGGGAAGTAGCAATAGCATTGAAATTGGCCTGTAACAGATGTTAGCAAAGATAGTTATAATGTCTGCCCGGCATACATCTTTGTTTCTTGGATGACGTGAGTGGTAGAGAAATAGAGGAGAAACAGAGAGAAGGATTGTAAACCTTCGGTGTGTGTTTGGAAATGAAACAATTTTGTACCTTCATTGCTTCTGTCTGGAGAGGAGACATCTTAAACCTCTATGAATTACTTTCTGAACCTAAGGAGAAAAAGCTATACCTTTGATTTCTTGCAGAAATGTGCTGTGGTTTTTCTGTAGCGAGCAGAAAAAAGAGCGTGCTTTCAAAAGTGGTAACTGGAGGCAGCTACAAAAGAAACCGGCTGTTTAGAGTCCAGGTGTCCTAAGGCTG
Organism: Charadrius vociferus; assembly: GCF_000708025.1. Taxonomy (NCBI): domain Eukaryota; kingdom Metazoa; phylum Chordata; class Aves; order Charadriiformes; family Charadriidae; genus Charadrius; species Charadrius vociferus. The sequence goes on from NW_009650250.1 coordinate 2,906,700, forward strand.
GAGCCTGGTGCAGAAAGGCAAAATGCTCAGATTAAGCCTAGTTTGTATCTTCAATTAAAATAGTCAATTTTAGACAAATGCACAGCTATTTTCCTTTTATATTTATGAAAGCACATTTGCATTTTACAAAGGAAAGCTTTTGTAGTTACTAGTCATGAAAGATGCAATAAATAAATGACTTGTTGTCAAACACCTCAAGTGGTGGTTGTGCTCACCAAAGTATGGGGTTTCTCCCTCTTTTTTGCTTCCCCCCTCCCCGTACTTCTGTGGTTCTTGAACCCCCAAATAACTTTTAATAATTAAAAATGCTTTTTAATCATTTTTAGACAGGGCTGCTAATTTACTTCTCATTACCCAAAACACTTACTGACACTGCTAATGTTCAATGTTACATATAAAGGTGGCTGATTTTTCATGATGATTTTAATGTTGTCTTATCTTGTGATGTGTGGTGTAACTTGTGGGATCCAGTGTTTCTATCACATTCACAGAAAGGCAGAGTCTATAAGCATTGTGATGTCTAAGACATTTTTTTGTTTTACTGACTCACATTAAATATTTGGGTTGGATTTGTCCTTTACTCTACACTGACCACTGAAATAGATTCACACCTAGTATAAAAAATAGACACAAGGCAATGGAAGATGTACTGGAATATCACAATGCTTGTAGTTTTCGTATATCTTAAATCCACGTAATTATGCTTTTCTTCAGAGACTCAGATTCACCGTTAAACACATACCACCTGAAGCACATCTGTATTGAAATGGTTAGTCAATAAATGTCAAGTTCTCTTCCCTAAACGGTAAAGGAAAAAACAAAACAGAAATATGCTGATTTCTTTATGAACTTTTTCAGAAGGAGAATATATATCTTATAAGCAGATAGTTGAGAGCAACTTTGTGCTTCTTTAAAAATTTATTTTTCACACTGTGTTAGCCTGGAATTTAATATGATTTACTATTTTCACTTGACTAATGCCATAATTAAGTATTATCAACAATGATTTCTTTACATCATGACATTGTCACTGGTGTTTTTGAATTACAGATTTACTGATTTTCACTAATTGTAAAAGCTCAGGTTTTCTCTACATAGGTATCCCTGTGTATTACTACTGGGTTAGCAAGACTGTTTTGCATGTCCAATATTGGGGGAAAAAAAAAAAAATCTCCTCTTTGAGTCTGTGCACTGGTTCATCTATTTTATGAACCCTGGTTTTGTCTTCTGATTTGATAGTATAACTTGTATGGGCAGAAAGTATCTGGTAAAAAAAAAAATAATCTCTTCCTGTAGTCATAACAGTGGCACAGGTTAAGGGTATAAGAAAAATACAAGAAGTCAGCCAGGGAGGCTGAGCCCGAAATCCTTTTTGTTTTGCCACCTGTATGAATTAATTTAATAGAAGATGTTACTTCTCCACTAAATTCGATGAACTCTTAAGAAGGGGCTGGGTGACGCTTTAAAG
>NW_009650250.1:2908186-2909352 GCF_000708025.1 Charadrius vociferus
TGCCCCAAAGCCCTCTCCCTAACTTTATTTTATACTGTACGATGAATCAAGCCTATGTTTACCTTTCTGCCCTTTCTGTCCCAATCACAGGCACAGAGAAGCACACTTTCAAAGACATATGTTCATAAATACCATGTTTGTGGTATTTGTCTTCTCTTCCCACAAAGTCTAAGACATCCTTGAAAAGTGAAACTTGAAAGATGCGCACTAAGGCAGGCTGAGTCCTGAGCCCTGTCACTGCTACACTGACGAGCTCCGAGGAGACAAATTCTCAAACTGGACATTGCCACAAGAACTTCAGACAGTTTTATTAGAAAGGTAATTGTTAAAAAGTCAAAAATAGAAATCCACACAGTAAAAAAATCCCCAATTCTGTACTCTGCAAACAGAAATCAGCATTTTTATAAACATCAAAATTATTTTTTTTTTGGGGGGGAAGAAAAAAACAGCTAAACAATTTACAAGATAAAGAAAATTTATACATGCACTCTGTACCCTTCAATACACTAAGCACTAATCAATTCTTCCTTATACTAATACTAGAGTTTTATTTTTAAAAAAGTAAAAATGCAGATCATCTTCACCTTAGCAATCTCCCAGTAGAGTCTTTTACCCATTAAAATGGCTTACACTTTTCTTGTTGCTAAGATACTCACCTATTTTTATTGACCGATTTTCCTCTGGTCAATATTCATTGAGGAATCTCATTCTTTTAGTAAGGTCAAAGCATAGTTCCCCTAGTCTCAACATGCTTGGACTTACTAAGCTTTTTAGATTTTACCTTTGGTTGGCTTATTTGCATTTGCACCTGGATCTCTGACCTTCACCCAAGTGGACTTCAGTTGTCCTTTGTGTTGGATCCAAGCTGTAGGCTTTGGCTGCATCCTCTGCAGATAATTTACAAGTCAATAATATTCTTTCAATAAATTACTTTAAAAAATAATTTAATTACGTGTCAGTAGATGCCATTACAGCCATTTTATTTGTCCTACGTTCTCTAGTGATTTCGAAGAAACAAAGATAAAAGCTGGTCAAGCTAACCACAATGGACAACGACACTAAGGTCATTTTTTGTTAGGTTGGTGTCACATTTTTAAAATTCTAACTTTTGGATTTTGATAAGAATTGAGCATACAGCTGTGCAAGGAAACAAAATCCATTATAAA
>NW_009650250.1:2909383-2911048 GCF_000708025.1 Charadrius vociferus
TCAATGGCAACAATTCCCTAGAGATACCTATTGAACAGCTATAACAGTCGATAAAATCATGCGACACATTATTTGCTCTGTTTAATAAAAAGGGATTGAAGACAGGTTTTTTATGCATTAATTAGTAAAAGTCATTGTTAAAAGCTCCTGCTCGTCAGATTTCAGAGGATTTTTAACAACAAAAGCTATCTAGAGACATTAAGTAATTCAGTGTAGACAGTGTTATAAAATACCATTGGTTAGGATAAAAGCTCATGCTGATTTCTTATTCTGTAGGTTCAAGGACAAGTCCTGAAGTATTTTACCTGAGGCAACTAAGTTCAGGAAAGTTGAAGTTAGAAGTTTAACAAAATGCAAGCAAGCTGGTTCAAGAAAGCATGCAGAGAAGCAGAACGTTTTTTTCCCCCCCAAGATTTGCCGTTAAATTTAATGTCTGTAAAAGCAGCTCTTTACTGTTTAATGTGATAGGTTTATAGCAACTAGGTGAACAGGGTTGAAAGCAGAGAGTTTTTATCCTACACGCATAGGCACAACGTAATTCTAGCACGCCCCTGCCCTCAAAATGAGCTAAGGAAACAGCTGGGACATTACTGCTGTAGTCTTTGCTCTCCCAATCCATCAGTGGATGCCCAGTATCTGCACTGCAAAGACTTTTCTGCTCTTTAATTATGAACGGGTAATATATACGAGGCTTGCTAGCAAGTTTCGCTTTCATGTGATCTTGCATCCTATTTAGAAAATGAAGCATTCCCAAGGGAACAGAAACATTCATGATTCATGAAGTGCTTTGGGCACAGACTCGGAATGACACTTACCAGCTCCATGCTGCGTATCCCTCCCTATTCAAAATACATCAGTTCAGACATATGCTCCAAGATCATAAAATTCAATAGGAATTAAAAACATGCTTAAATAACTTCCTAAGTAGGAAGGCATTCTTTGGAAGTATTGGGCTGCAAACTATAACTTCTTAAAATAAAAATGCCTGGCTATCACTTAGTCCAATACCTGTAGCTTTGGATACCTCAAAACAATCTGCAACTCTTCCCGCTAACATCTGTAAGTCTGGAGCAGAACCTTAGTTATCAAGTGTTTAAGAACAATTTTAACATTAATGACAAGTCTCTCAGCAATCAAAGTGCCACCAAATATTAAAAATCGACAACTAGAAATAGACATTACCAAGTACGCAAGAGCTTTGCTGAGTCTGAGTGTGTGAGAAATTATAGCTCTAACAGGGCAATGATGCAGAGAAAGTTTGTTTTCACAGCAATTAATTTGCTTGGAGATGGTCAGTTCCCTGGCTGATATGGTAAATATTTGGTTTGGTACCTAAAACTGGGTTTCTGAAGAGGATACTTTGTAATCTGCCTTTGAGTACCCAGGAATTTTAGTATTTGAACAGACATTCCGCAAACTGAGATCCATTGCCTTACATCAGAGCTTGCAGTTGAACGCACTGAAATGAAGGTAACATGCTGTATACACGCGTATTCCCATAACTTGCCTTAATTTTCAACGCCATCAACAATTGAAGTACATCTTGAGTCCTTCTCCATTTGATACTTACTCTGTTTCTACCAACTTTAGTCCATTTGCACTCTCTGCAGCTGTGGCAAGACATTTTTCTTTTGCTAATTACTTTCATTATTTCCTCCCCCCCCC
>NW_009650250.1:2911105-2947016 GCF_000708025.1 Charadrius vociferus
CCCCCCCCCATAGGTGCTTTAGGGAGCTCCTTTACCTCCAACGTGAAAATATCTGCATGCAATGAGAGGCTAATAAACTGACAAGTTGCAACCCTTCAACAGTTGTGGGGAGTTATTTGCATTGCATTTCATTTTGTGTGAATCTGCATTCGGCGGCACTGGAGGAGGCTGTCAGTGCCAGGGCACTGCTTGGACTTGCCAAGGCCTGAACACAAGGGCACAGCAAAGCACTTCAGTGGTTTGTCAGATCTCACCAGCACCACAGTGCACTCCCAGTTAGGCACCACATAGAGCGTTTCTTCAAAAATTGATTAGAGTGATCTGCATGCCATTTTCCATATGCTTTGAATTAAGGCTTACATACATCTGCTGAGCTCATCCCAGATGGGGTTCAAATCATCTTGAGACTGAGTTCGTAAAACTGACATCAGATCACTATGCATCTTGCACAAGGTGCTTAGTAATTTCTTGTTCATGTTTTCACATAGATTTATATTCACATCCCTGGCGACTATACATAGAGAGCGAGCTAGATAGATTACCAGGCTCACCTGGGAAGGCGTGTTTTATGTTCATATGGATAGCCTTCCTTCAAGGCAACCAAAAACATTAGCTCCCAAAACATTAAGGATATTCATCTCAAAAAGATGTTGCTCTTCTCTCTGGGGAATCCTGTCTTTCACGCTGCTTTGCATGGCCAGTCCCTCTGTCTGTTCCGAGCAGGGGAGAAGCACAAGGAAGACTGCGAACTGATCCGTGACGGACTTTCTGGAGGTCTTTAGGGTTTGGGGTTTTTTTTTGTTTGTTTGGGTTGTTTCGGGTTTTTTTTATGGTTAGCCTCTGCAGTGGCTAGTACCACTTCAAGTTAGTTCGCTGTTCTAAATGTCATGCTCCTTAGTTACCCATCGATGGTAAATAAATGCTTCACAGTGAATCCATTGAGTATATTGGGACTTGAACTGCAGCTGCTGCTGCTGAGGGGTATTGAAATATAGATAAATAGTAAGTCAAAAGTGATATAAGTCAGTGGAACAAATATAGTGGCAAGATACTGCTTTTAACTACGTAACACGAAACGGATCCTAAATCACATTGTATCTTTATTTGCTTGTCTTGGACTGCATTAAGGGAACAGTTTGCAGGCAGAAGCTTACTCTCTTTTCCTGTTCTACCTCCCACAAATCTCTATATTTATTGGTGAATGACCCTTCATAACTTGAAATTTATACTGACAGGTGCACAACAGATAATCACTTGCTTGAAGAGAAAATGGGGGCTGACAAATTATCCTGAAATTGTTTGATTTATGCTGGAACAACAGAGGTGAAAACCTTTTCCAGCTCAGCACGCTTGTGAGACACTCGTATCGTAACTGGGAATCCTGGAAAAGATGAAACAAAATCCAAAGCAGGGAGTTGCTGCTGGTTTTGCTGAAAGGCAATTCATTTTAAAAATTCATGTAGAGTTTACATTTTGCATCGCTTACCTAAGAACCACTTTATGGGCAGTCCTTTCTGGTTTGCCTTGCAAGGATATTATGGTTGCCATTGGGAGAAGTAAAGTAAAATTCCACTGTTTAATGTACTACAGTTTGACAGTGGCTCCTTTTTTATAACTGGTAGTTATCTTAATATGTAAATGTATGGATCACAGACTTCTCTCACCCCTTCTATTTGGGTTCCCTAGTGTCTACTGCAGCTTACAATTATGATTATGAAACTCTCCCTTTTATAAAGCACTCCTGTTGCCTTGTCGTAGATTTGATTTTGGAAAGCTGACTTCAAAATCACATTCCTGTCTATGTTGTACACCATACAAAACAGACCATTCAATAACATTTTGGTTTAGAAAGATTCACAGTGTGCATAAAGTAATCCAAACTGGACAGAGAAGTAGCCATCCAGACCCTTACCGCACACTGGTGAATGATTTTTCCACTGTGGGGAGTTTCATATCTCATCCAAATTCAGGAGTCCCAGTAGTATTTGAGATATCAGCAAATCCGAACTACGCCAGAAGTCAATCAATACTTCCACTGTGACTAACAGCAGAACTAGAAGTAGCTCCCATGAAAGCACAGAAATTAAAGAGGGGAAAAAAAAAAAAAGAGGAGCAACATACTGTTAATTGGCTCCTCAACATGTTACCATTTCCTACTGAGCCAAGTTTCAGATAAGAATTTTGAATGTGGAAAAAATGCGATAAGCTAGTTTTAAATGAGATACATAGAAATTGTTTCCTCGTCTACCTGCCTAACATTACATTGTACCATTAAAAACACTCAGTCTGAATGTATCTGCAATTTAAATATTTGAGAGCTTACTATGGATTGAAGAGTTACATAGCCTCAAACTTCTCACCTCTGCCATAAGCTTCTTGAGAAACCTGAAGAAGAAGCAGCTGTCAAATGCTACAGTGAGTTGTGTCAGTATGTGCAGATATCTATGTATAAGATTTAACGCATCTTTGAAGTACATCTTCTCCCGCCTAGAAAAATTCTGTGGCAAGAGGGAAGGGATCCTCATGAGAAATCACTAAAGAGGATCTGATGATGGATGAGAATCAAAGGAGTCAGTCTGCAGCTCGGTGTGATCGTTTGTAAAAGCTAACTGCTTTCTGTGAATACTGACAACTTTGGAGAAACACTGCATGGATTATAGATGAACAAATACTTATGTTCTGAATAGCAAAGACAATATCTAGAGCAATAATGAAGGTCAGGACGTGCTTGCTTTCTAATTCACCTTAGCCTGTAAACAATGGGTATGGGGGGCTGTTATGCTCAGATTCTTTGAAAAATGGGTCCATGGATTCATCAGGGCATGGATCCAGACGGAGCTAGCATTTTGGTAGATCACTTACTATAAGTAAGCATGAACATCTAGTGAACATTACTTATACATTACACTGCTTCTTGTTTTTAATGTAGCAGACTAGAAAACCAGAATTTTGAGGGCATCAAGGGCATAAATGAGATCATGACCTATTCTATATTATATGATACCACCATGTGTTAAATCACAGCCTCCTTTAATCTCATAAAACAAAGAACCCAAAGTAAACTGTCTTGTTTGGCATATCCTATACATTTTCTCCCTTAACTCCATAATCCCCATACTCCTCAGATGGCCCACCAGCAGGATAAAACAAAACATGGTTCAATGACTGGAATATTGGTCTGGGCAAGCGAAAAATCCAGCACACAGCACTGCTTTTTAACTGTGACAGCAGTTAACCATTTGCTGCAAGAAGATGCAAAACAGATTCTTTGGTTCTTAAACTCCTTCAACCAAGACCAGATTGAATATCATCCTCAAAACTTTGCTCTAACTCAGCCAGAGTTCATGAACTTGATCAAAACACCAGCCGCTGAAACCCTCTGGTGCCTCTTATGCAGAAAGTCTGATTTGATATCACAGTCGTCCCTCTTGGTCTTAAAATCTATGAATCTGTCTTCAGTCACGTCAGGTGCGATAGCTCTTCATACAAAATGGAATCTGTTTGCCTTTATTCTCTTGGCAATGGATCCTGCTAGCTACAATTAAGTTTGGCAAATGAAGAATCTCCAAGACTGACATAGTACTTTGGTTTTTTCAGACTGCCTGCTGTGTTCATTCCAAGAGACTGCCCTCTAGCCAGCCTTCACATTTTTTCACTCCATCTTGCATATGAATATTTTACTGCACTCCAATATAAAAAATTGATAGAATTTGAACTGAGGAAGCATAGATGAGACAAAGATATTCAAGCTCATCTTTATAAAATAAAAATGATTTTTGTCTTTGCTCTCTTACTAAAGCAATTGAGAAGAAAGTGTATTTGTTGCTCTGAGTTTTGGAGGGAAAGATATTTTATATTCTCATATTAATCAGGAAACATGTTTGGCTATTACAATCTATATCTACTCTATAATGACAAATGACTGACCTCAGTGGATAACCACACAAGCGATGCGATCTTTTCCAATGCCAAAAGAGAGATTGTTAATCCGTTCTGTTCCATAACAACTTTAGAAAGTCACACCCACAGAGCATCTTTTCACTAAGACTGAAGTGGTAAGAGGCCAGGCTTTTGTATAAAATTCTACTGATTTACTAAATGTCTTTGTGATAAGATTTTTATCATTTCCCAGTGAGCAGAACAGTGGAAGGAGATGGTAAAGACAGTTGACAAGTAAATTGGTTATGAAGTTCTGGGTATTTTGTTGACAGAAAGGAAAAAAATTAGGACCTAGTAGGTAGATAAATATACTCCAAGCTTGAAGGTATGGATTACTGAACTGAAAAATTATATCTTCTTGACTATAATTGCATAGGCCCTAAAAATAGCCAAAAATGTATTTGGAGTGTTGGGTTCCAAGAGTTTGAAAATTAATGATGAAGTGATGTAATTTGGGGCCAATATATTTCAAGCTATCAAGATGTGAGACGCGTCAGGATTTTTCTAAATAGAAACTGAAAAATGCTACCCACCTTGCAGTTACCATCTCCAAAATAGCCAATGCTATAAATAATAATACAAGTTTATGTGCTATCTCCTTTTTAGTAGAAGTTTTAAATGCATTGGCCTTGACAGCATACCCATGCTTCTGTCACTTCACTTTGTTTTTTCCATTTCCCAAACTAAGATGCCTGTACTGCAAAATTTGCCCATAAGAATCCCTTGAAACAATGTTTATTTTTAAACCTAAAAATTAATTTTAAAAAATCAAGTCAATATACTTCCCAAACTGCTCAGTGCTGTTAACATTCTTCTTTTGGCTTTGCATCATATGCAACGAGCATTTCATTTGCCTAATGAAAAACATATTTAAGCTAATGAGTACACAGTGTTTTTATTTACATATGCAATTAAAATTTATCACTATTAATAGCTGACAGAGGGGAAGAGAAAGTGTGATTATTCCAGTAAATGCGCACTCTTTCAAGAGGATAATGCTTCACAGACAGAACTAAAGACAGACTAAAAATTGGCATCAGTGTGAAAAAAATAAAACTTTGAGGTGTCCTAATTCACAGAATCAATGTCCTAGATTGGAAAAGACCTGTAAGATCACCTAGTCCAGTCATTAACCTAACACTGACAAGCCCACCATTAAACCATGTCCCTGAGCACTATACCTACACGATCCTTAAATACCTCCAGGGATGGGGACTCCACCACTGCCCTGGATAATGTGTTCCAATGACCATTCCCATGGCCCATTTCTGCAGACAAAGCAATGAACACTTTCTCCCTCCCTAGATACACCAGAATTTATCACCCCTTTGTAGGTTCTCTCAGCAGAACCCATGTCATATTTTATTCTGCAAGAACAGAGCTGCGGGGATCAGTCAGGCCATGTGCTTCTCAGAGTCTGGTGGGAGGTCAGTCAAGTACGAGAATATGCTGTTCTGCAGAGAGAGAAAAACTGCAGTAAATGTACACTGAGGGAGGAAGGAGAGCCAGGGCTACTTGCTACAAACAGCACAGGAGTGAAAAACCTGAAGATGGGGCTGCCTTCAGCAGACAACGGCTATCTGGCATTGACAGCGCACAGTGAAGTAAGATTAATCAAGAAAGAGTCAGTGGTACAGAGATCTTTAGCCCACCCCATTCTTCTTAGGAACAGAGTTCAAAGACAAGCATCGGACACCAGCTATCGCTGCATGGACAACCATGGCAAAGAGTGCTAAATCTTCCACCTTTCTGCTGTTATCTTTCACAGGTGTTACAGGACATGCCAGGGGAAAGCAGATTTCTGCTGAAAGCTGCCCCGCATGCAAACTCTTACTCAACAGTACTGTTACCACAGCACACTCTGTTCTGGTGAGTGAGAATTTTATAAGCAACACTATTAAAGGCACTCAACTCTATGGTATACATCATATGTCATTGATTATTGGTATGCCCTGACATGCATTTTTCTAAACATTTTTTGAATGGTGCAAACATAGCTAAGATGTGAAAAATAGTAGTAGTATACATTAAAACAATCTTATTGCAGTTTTACAAGCATCAATAATTTTGCTTTGATTTGAAACTTTGGGCCGAGTTGCCCATTTCCTATTTTAAAGGGGGACATGTGAAGAGACAGCATGAATAGAGATGAAGATTTAATAATAATACTACTGTACTGAATAGTATAATTATTTATTTTTTCTTAAACAGGCATTCTTGATCAAAACCTTTTCAAGTGGAGAGAGAAACCACAGTTGAAAAATCCTGATGATAAAAGCAGTACCTGTTTAGCACAGCTGAAGGATGGTTACCCTGCAGATTGCTGGCTTCAGTCGCTCTGTACTCATGTGAAATCTCCCTGTGTGCAGTGGGAGAGGGGTCAGCAGCACTGGTACCAGGGCTGATTGAAATAATCATCGCTAATTTGCTTGCACAGACAGACAGACACACACCCACATGTTGCAAGGCAGAAATGGTTTGAAAAACTGAAAGGATGTGAAAACTCCAAGTCATAACGTCTAAAGATTAAGTCACTGCAATAATTTTTTGTAGGGTGGGTAGTTTTTAAAACAGGTTAATACACTGAGAAGTGCATATGGAGTTCTGAGGTAGAAGTGGTTAAAGACATTAGGGATAGTTTTGCATACGCGATGTCTGTGCAAATACCTGGACATACCCATGGCTAACTGCTGCAGATCCGTAGAAGTACACCAGTTGCACGCTCAAATGTGTGGGTGCAGATTTAGAGGCTGTAACATTTCTGTGTCTCCAGATGGTGCTGTTACAAATTGAGTTTTACATTCTGTTTCTGTGAAAAATGCAGGATTTAGTTATCTCTTGGAGAAACTCGTCAGTTGTGAAGTTCATTGTAGAAGCTGAAAAAGTTATTTACTACCTATATTGTGCTAACGCTCAATTCTTAGGTGCTGCTGCTCTTCACAGCACAGGCCATACGAGGAAACAAAAGGACTACCCAATGCCAAAAGATGTCGCTTCCGAGTTAAACAGTCTTTAAGGAAATAGGCAAATGATCAAAAATAGGCAAACAAATCTGTAAACACAGACTAGAGGAACCACCAAGTGCTGTGTAAATTATACAATCAATCCTCTTAGTCACAATGCCAGAAGACAGCTTTAGAATCCTGCACTTTGGTAACCACTTCTTCCTTTCTTCCTCTTCTCTCTTTTTATTCATAGCCATAATGTATGTGCTGGGGGGAGAGTAATCAAGGGCATGGCTATATAAAAATATGTAACTTTTTCTGCTGTTCATCTTTGATTTGTTTGTCTTTTTCCAATTATACAGTCCCATAAAGCATGAGCAGGGTTGTCAGCACAACAGAGTCAATATTGCTGTGGAAGACTAAATTGTATTCTTTTCCACCTTACGCTACGTTAACAAAATTGCCTGTAAGTTCTAATTCGAGGACATTTGCAGTTTGCAGTAGCTGATGATGATGCGTGAAGCAGAAAGAACTCGTTGATTTTTAACTGGATTCAATTGTTACACTAGGAATATTTTGAAATTATTATTTCCAAACTCTTAAGATTCATAGTGGAGTGCTGTAACTATATTAATTATGGAATACCGAGATGTTATTTTAGGAGAGTTAATTTTGTAACTCAGCGCTGCATTGCAAATGTAGTTATTAGATGGTTCTAGAATCTCTTCACCACCACCACCCCTCACCCCACCCCCCATTAATTAGTATTTCAAAATTAAATAAATTGTGATGTTATGGTAAAATGACTCAGCTAGGTTCTAGAGGGCTGTAGTTGATACAGCTCCAGCGCCTTAAGTTCTGCTGACAGTCTGAGCTCTCAGGAGAGACATTAAAAAGCGTCTCAGCACATGCTTTATGGCTAACGATCCCTGAGTTCCATTAAAATATGTATGTACCAGTTTGAAGAAACACAGCATGTGAATTAACATGGAATGGCTTTCAAAAAGAACAGAACTACTCAGTGCACGAAGGTAAGTTGAGGCCCTGTCCTGCCTTTTCTTTAAGTTTATGGAGAATTTTTTTCCCCTGCCAGAAATTCATTGATGCTTTTTGCCTTTAAAAGTCAGCATATTTTCACAAGGGTAATTTCAAAAAAAAATATGTGAAACGTAGTGCTCAAATGCAAGGAAGTTGCACACAAAAAATAAACTGGCCAAATAATGTAGCTGCTCGAATACCTAGTGAGCAGCGTTTGCATCAGAGCAACCAAGTAAACAGGCTAGAAAATGAGCTTTGGCATGATTCCAGGAATTAGCATGCTCCATTTCTATGGTAACATTGATAAAAGGTTGTAAATAATAATTATATAGATGCAGAATAAAAACGGTTACGCTAAATAGAAAGACACTTATTGTAAGCTCAAGTGTTTTTCCTTTTTTAATATGGAAACACATGTACAAACTTACACACATCTAAACTTTGGTACAGCACAGACTGATGCGTATACTAATAGCTTAGTTTGTCAGCAAGTAAAGACAGATGTGTGATAAATACATATTTGACCTTGGATAGGTACAGGAAGACTGCTAAAATAGGCAAACGTATATAGGGATCGTGGTTGTTCAGGAGGAATTTTGTAAAATCATAGATTCATTACTGACTTATAATGAATTCAGGGTACATTAAAAGTCTTGGCAGTTTTCCTCTGACAAGAATGACATAATGACAAAAAACACAGTAGAAACTTTCTCAGCTAGGAAAATTTGACTAACGTATTTATATTCTTACACAAAAAATAATTTACTTTGCCTCCAACTACTTTTTGATCCAGATAGTAACAAATTATATAATTCTTATCTGTACATATATACATATTTATATACTATTATTGCTTTATAGACCTGTATCTAGAGAAATAATAATAATAAAAAAAGGTTCTTACCAGGGATTCTCAAATCTCAGTTGCACTGGAAGGAAAACCACAAATAAACATAGTGCAAATCTTACAATCCCCTCCCACTCCTTAGTGGAAAACATGTGGAGATTCCTAATGATACAGAGAAGTCTGATCCCATCCATCAAATAAATCAAAATCCATCACAGGGAAACAAGGAAGAGCAGGAGGGATGAAGAATAATAAAACCTCATCTTCATGTTAATCTTTGCTTCAAATACGATGTGAATGTGCAGCAAAGCTCTATCAGCTTTACATAAGCAAAGGCTTTTCATTCATTTTCACAGGGTTCTGTATTTCTAAGTTCCTGACAGAAGAAAAAAACCACTGAAAGTTGTCAAATGTTTCCAGTTTCTGGGTAGAACTGAATGCCTGTTGTGAAAGACTCTGATTTAGCAAGGTTTCTGGGGCACACTCGAAAAAATGCAAATAATTTAGAGCCACTGTGTGGGAGATGAAGCATCTAAGTGAACCAGCAGAAGCCAGAGCAGTCGGAGGAAAGCATTGTCTAAATCAACTGGAGATAAGACTAATAAAACACATACCGCATGTATGCTAGAAAAGGTATAAAAAGCTTTCCCTCAAAATAAAATATATTTGGACAAAAGATACAGTTTGAAGCAGGACAAAAGTTTCTGAAAGCAGCTATAGTCAGTGCTGTTCGCGGGCGTGTGTCTCAGCCTACGTTCCTTGGATGCCCACCTTCAGCTCCCTGCATTGTCTCATGCTTTTTCTTCCCATCCTTTGGAGGCCAGACCCCTACCCTTCCCTTAGATGTCCTCAGGTGTGTACAAGGGTTCACGCCTGCTTCAGATTTCCTCCCTCTGGGTAATTTAATGTGAAAACTCTTTGCATACAATCTTTTCTGTTTGATAGACTTATTTAGGACTAGAAAGAGGAGACTCCTTTGAGAGTCCCAGCCAGGACAGTGGCTGGATGACCACTGTAGCTCCGTGTGAAACGGACCCTGCTTGCCTTGCACCCCAGGCATACCACAAAGCCGCTCAGTTCAAGGTAGAAAGTGAAAAGTTTCATAACGTGTAGTTGCTTGGTATAGTTGCATAAAAATAACGAAGGTATTTAATTCTGCTGGCTGTTCCAGACTGTAGCTATTAGAAGGAATTGGATGACCAGCATCCAGCAGGTCACGCTTACCTGAACACGGGAGAGTGGACCTGCATGGGGGGTAACACCCGTCTGGATGAGCTGGAGCAGACTGGTCCTGACCTGTGAGAAGAGAGGTCATGAGCCCTCAGACGAGATTAGTTTTCTCCAACAGAAAAGTGTATATAAGCACCTGCGAGAGCATAGCTTGGGGAGGAGTGAAGACTCCCACCATGCTCCTGGCTTTTCCCATCAAAGGAGTCTCTTGAGATCAGCTTTCTTCACCTTGGAGATTAAGAAACATGAAAAAATGAAGCCATTGGAGACAGAAGTACAGCGTCAGAGTCTTGATATTGTCTCTTGACTAATGTATTTGATTAGTGCTTGCTTTTTCAACTGTTATCATTTAGATTAGCATGAACTCCTTGCCAAACAAGTGCCTGCTTGAAGTTTGGAGCTTTGCCTGGCTTCTCACTCTATCAGAATATCTCAGCCATCGTGGCTATCCCCCAGTTCCCTTATAACAACAGTTGTGACAGTATAACATCAGAGGAGCTTTATCTCCTTTCTTGTCCCCTATCATTGAAAAACAGAGTTAACACAAATGGTAAGAAAACGCTGGCAGGTGTGGGGTGCTTTGCGCTGGCCCTCCGAGCCCAAGCACATTGCTGGATGTCAAAACTTTGTAAGGATAAAACTTGCAGCGATAAGAACTAATTAAACATATTTAGTGAAGGTATTTCAGTCTGTAACACTTCCCACCACGCATCAGTGCCGTGTGCCTCCTTTCTCACTTACAGTTTCCCTGTGAAAGGAAACCTTTCCACTTGTTTCCCTGGGGAGTACACCGTCTCTTAAGGAAGATGCTAGGAAACGCTAGGGGCAAGGGGAGCCCTGGCAATTAATATCTGAATTGTTTGCAACCGGTAATCCTATGGAATTAAGCTAATTTGGGAAAAGCAACACAAAACTGAAATAATAATCTTCAAGTCACTCAGTGAAAACATTTCAAAAGACCATCTAAAATGCTCTTCTGAGAGGGATATGGAACATCATTTAGATGCCATGTATGTTACGCTAATTATTTTGGAAATTCAAGCTGGAATTTTCTCTAGTCATAGCTGTACACAATTCAAGATAATTAAAAAATTATAATGCATAAGATATGGGTCTTCCTGGGATGAAGAAAACTAATTTGAAGGGTAATTTTCATAAAAATGAAATAAAGAACAGATTAGAAGATGAGAAATCCATGAAATATTAAAAAGTTTCATTTAGGTACTTATTATAGGACTTTAACTTCAAAAAAAAAAAGTAATTTAAAAGATTGACTGGCCTCAGGTTGAAAGATGCAAAAACATTTGGATTATTAGTTTTGATGGATCCTTCATCTTGTTGTTTCTGCAGCTTCATCCTTTTTTCAAAATGTTAATAATTTATTTCTTTACAGAATCCTTTAACTTAGAATTCCTTACGTGAGGAGATTTGTATTGAGTTCATTTACACCCCAAACATGAAAAGACAGAATCTCCTCCCTTTTAATGTTACAGTTTGCATTACTTATGGTGTATTTGCACTGCAAGTCCTAACTGGTGCCTTAATTGATTGATATACTTCCTTTGTCAATTCTGCTAATTAACAAAAAACAGAGCCATGTCATAACCTCAGCACTATTTATGTAAAGTACTGAACAAACCCAGCCTAACAAAATTGACACAAAAGGTAAAGCAGAATCTGTTGTTTATCACTGTTTTTTTCCCCCAACAATTCTAAATCTGTTCATTCATACAAGATGGATGCTTTTGTCCTTGTATGTATGGCTGTCTCCATATACACTGATCTGTAGGAAGTGTTTATGTTTCTATAGATAATAATTACACTTTAATATTTTACTAGCACAATATTTTTTCTCTAGAGCAGCAGTATTTATTCCCGTACTTTACCTTCTTAAGCATACCATTCTCAGGTGCTTCTTCATAAATATGTTTCTTCCATCACTTCCCAGCTGCACTTGTCTCGACACATGAATTCATAAACGCCATGCATTACAAAAATTCTATTACATCAGTGCTTTTATTTATAAACACAGATTGAAATTGGTACAGAAATGTCTTGTCTTTTCCTGTTACTTGTGCCGCCAAGTCTAGATTAATGCTGGGACTCCAGCATAGAAACACAGCTACAACTCCTAACATCCTAAGTAGTTTCTCTTTTTAATCAATTTTGCCTTTAGCCAAAAAATTGTGGCAATGTAGAAATGAACCTGTCAGATGTAATTTCACTTCACCAGTTCCTCTGTTGGAAAGCACAGAGTCATGCTGTTCATCAGCATGGGTATAACTACTAGGAAGCCTTTAGCCAAAGCCCCCTTTTCAGTGTCTCTCTCCTTGCATGTTTTAATTTAAAAAGAGTATTAAAAAAGATAATCATTTGGATGTAGAACTCTTCCTCATATTCAGAGGGAAAGCAAAGATTTCATTGCTTAGCTCTCGCAGCATACTCTGGTCATCCCATTAAACACAGGTCCCAGAATGGGACATTTTTAAGCGTGCATTGATTCACTTTACAAGAGCAATACTTTGCCATGATTGCTTTTCTCATATCATTTATCCCTTTAACTAAAAATCAAAGTTATTCACCAACAGAGATTTATTGAGCCTGACCATTCCTGGAGCCAGCGCTAGCGATATTATAGAAAGCCCTCGTGCAGATAGAGGCCCCTGTGGTAAGCCACTGGGTAGGTGACAGCACAGAGAACCAAAATGACTTGCCAAAGAGTTTGAGAAAACTGGGAAAGCAATTTAGGAATAAAATCTGGGATCCAAGGAAAAGATCAGCTCACAGTCTCATCAGGCTGCACACGTGCCTTACACAAAGCAGCAAAATATTGCTCTTCCAGCGGTATGTGACAGGGTTATACGAAGCCCTGTGTGGTACATTTTTTGAGTAAGAGGGAACACAGTACCAAAATCACAGGGCGGCTGATGCTCCCAGCAAAGGCTGCCGTGGACCCTCCCACAGAGGGTACTCCTGGGGGCTGTGTGCCGGGGGCTGGAGCCCAGCCGTCCCTCCGAGGGCGAGCACTGATGCTCTTTGCAGAGAGTGCCCTCAACCAGGAGAGCAGCCTAGGGGGAACAGGGAAAAAAACACATGAAAAACACTGCAAGCCTTTTAAGCAGGTGTTTGGGTTTTTTCTTCTATTCTGGGCTGAATGCATACCTGGCAGTACTTTTGGAAAAATACCTTAGGGCTGTCTCTCACTGCTGTTCTTTGCACTTGAGCACACACTTTCAGGGCTTTGCCAACAGCCCTCACACACAGCTTAATCCTTATCCTGGCAAATCTTAATGCACAGGGATTTACAGGAAAGAGATGTAGGATACCTTAGTTAGGGCTATGTCATATGTATCGATTTCTCCAGGAGTACCTTTGAGTCTCCTTGTGGAAATAGTGCAATGCAAACAAGCAATGGTAACAGCCAGAATTTGGCCCGATTTACCTAATCTTAAAAAAAAAACCAAAAAAAAACCAAAAACCAAAAACAAAACAAGAAGCTACACTGTGTACTGAATTACAAGAAAATAATCTATGTTTACTGGACTAAAGCCTGGAGATCCTAACTTGATAGAGAGAATGGAAGCAGTTTTGTGGTGAGCCAGCCAAGAAAAACATCCGTTGCTCAGCATGGCATCCAGCTAAACTAATCTTTGTTTTCCACAGAAGATGCTTTTTCAATAATTTCTAAGAGCTAAAGGACTTCATTAAAAAACACACAAGCATTGATCCAGATGTTAAGCCTCCCTGTACAATGAGAGGCCCTCTTGGAAAGCAGTAAAGAATAATTGGTTCATTGTTATCTGGTCCAAAGAAAAGAGAAGAATATTGCCTATTTATTTAATGTTACTATATGGAGGGATTTATGTCATTGTTTACATACTGTTTGAAATACATTTAATTCTAATGGTTTTGTGTAATTAAAGTGTAGGTAAATATGCCTTTTTGTAGCACTGAAA
This sequence comes from Charadrius vociferus, assembly GCF_000708025.1. Classification (NCBI taxonomy): domain Eukaryota; kingdom Metazoa; phylum Chordata; class Aves; order Charadriiformes; family Charadriidae; genus Charadrius; species Charadrius vociferus. The sequence continues at coordinate 2,925,061 of NW_009650250.1, forward strand.
GTCATTATAGCTGCTAAGTCTAATCCAAAGAAAAGCGTAACACTTAGAGAAGTGAAACAATTGTCATTTTTAAATAACCAGTGCTAAGCAGAAGTAATATTTTTCAGTTGTTCCTCATAGATTTTTCTTTAGTTCTCATTTTTATATTGCTTTTCTATCAGCGTTAACCTTGGAAAATTATAATCTTGTAAAAGTAATTCTTAGAAGGGTAGACAGACACCTAAATTGAAAAGTAATCCCATTCATGATGCCAGAGAAATTTGTAGCATGTTAACTTCTCTTCACAAATTTTTGTATAGGCCTGGCAATACCATTTTAAATAAGGTTTTAATAACCTGTTGTCCTGTGCTAATTTACTTAGACTTAATAAACTAAGAGTAGGGAAAAAATACATTCCAAATAAACCTGGCTTTGAAAACTAAGCACTGGGTATCTTAAATGGCAACTGTTTGGAGGCAGTTTCTTTTTCAGTGTCTCAGCAAGTTAATCTCTTTCTGCTCCTTTAGTGGAGATTACCATGAATTTTCAGGAGAGTCATGCTTTGCTCTCCAGTCTCATTTAGGTCTGGGACATTGATCCTCCATCTTTCCTGCAAAGCCACACTGCTTCACTACAGTGCTTGCAGTGGAGCTGACCAAGCAGGTGCCTAATGCCAGTTCTGTTAAAGTCAGAAGAATTATGTCAAAATGATTTTTCTTGTTATTTTTTAAATGAAAAGAAAAATCTGCACTACTGTGTCACATCAGGCTTTGACGAACATCTCTGTTCCCACTGTGCTGCCCCAATTCTTCCTATACTACCTTCCAGCTAACTTACATCAGTGACTATGTCTATAAAACATATGATCTTGCTCTCCCAACTCCTAAAATACTTCACAGTTGTGTCCAGTTGTTAAACACTTGGGCTCAATGTTTAGACTCTTGTCCTCTGCCATGTTGGCGATTGCCATTCTAAAAATCAGCAACCTAGTGTTCTTTGGAGAGGTTTTAAAATTTAACGATGTGACATGTCCTGATGAGAAACATTTAGATCCCAGTCTATTCATGTGAAAGTCAAATGCCATCATCACTGCGTTCCCCACAGACAGCAAATTAAATCTGTAAGTAGCACTAAGCCCTTCTCTTCCTTCTCTGCAGATTTGGCACAGCAGTGTACAAAGAAAGAGGAGGAAAGCAGGTACCCCGTGACTGCTGGGTGACTGAATGATGATATAAGATTTCACTAAGCATTTCCTTGTAGGTCTTTGCCATTACAAATGGTCATAATTAATGGCCTTTTTCAATTTCTGAGGCTGCCAGGTAGACTTTAAAGCAATTTAGTAGGGAAATGAAGTGGGGAGGAAGAAAGAGGACTGCTGAAGCTGTGGCCTGAGAGTGGTTTTGTCATAGTGAACGCGTAAGACTTGACTAGCATTTGCGGTCCCTAACCTCAGAGATCAGGCTTCAAAGGTGTGTTTTCATGGGAAAAGCCAACAGCCTGTGTTGAGCCATGCATTCTTCAAGTAGAAGTTTTGCCTCCAAATCTGATACCAGGCATCTGTTTTCCTTTGGGGTATGTTCAATTTTGGGCACCACAGTTATAAGAAGGACACTGAGGTGCTGGAGAGGGTCCAGAGAAGGGCAACGAAGCTGGTGAAGGGTCTTGAGAATAAGTCTTATGAGGAGCAGCTGAGGATACTGGGGTTGTTTAGTCTGGAGAAAAGGAGGTTGAGAGTAGACCTTATTGCTCTCTACAACTACCTGAAAGGAGGTTGTAGCAAGGTGGGGGTCAGTATCTTCTCCCAAGTTACAACTGATAGGACAAGAGGAAATGTCATGAAGTTGCACCAGGAGCGGTTTAGATTAGACATAAGGAAAAACGTCTACACTGAAAGGGTTATCAAAGACTGGAACAGGCTGCCCAGGGAAGTGGTTGAATTGCCATCCTTGGATGTATTTAAAAGCCATCTAGATATGGTGCTCAGGGACATGGTTTAGAAGCAGGCCTGGCAGAGTTGAACTTGATGATCTTAAAGGTCTTTTCCAGCTGTAACAATTCTGTGGCAAATAAGGCAGATTTTGTCCTATCATCTGGATAGCAAACTTCCACTGCTAGCATACTAGCATGATTAATTCTGAAATATGCTATTCATCTTAGTTCCTCTCAGCCTCGAGAGTTAATGGATTGTTTCCATCAAGGAAAATTTTTTTTTTTTTTTAAAGAGTCCTAATTTACTGTGATCTTCGGTTGTTACAAAGAGCTGAACTCAAATCAAGTGAGAGAAAGTATTTTGACATGAAGAAGAACAGATCACGAATTGTAATTGTGTCATAGCTATGCAACCTACAAAAAAAATAATTGAGTAATATTACAGTAGAAGTTAAGAATTAAGTGTTTTAGTTTCCTTACAACACAAGCAGACAAAAAGACCCAGGTGAAACATCCAGAATGCAGCCATGGCAAATTGCGGCACTAAGTCCTGTTGACACGTAAAGAAGGGTAAGAGAGAGGATTACAGGGAAAGAAGTGGGCAGCAATTCAATTATCCTGAGTCCTGATAGCATGACAGAGTCTTCGGCAAGAACAAATGAACCTGAGTTTTATGGTTCATGGTTTGAACAAGGCAGCAGCCGCTGCTGCTTTCTGCTGTGTGCCTCCCCCTTCCTCAGGGCGAAGGAATTTGGGGTTTGTCTCACAGATGTACCTTGATCCTAAATCTGCCTCCTTCAGTCAAATACTGACTCCTTCAGTCAGAAAATGACAAAGTCAAAACAAAATTTAATTGAAACAGCAAGGACTGCAAACAGAAATGCTGCAGAAGTAAAAAGGAGTACGTTTCAGAAATCAAGTAATGATTTCAAATTCCTCTTAGAAAAAGAAAAGATAACAAACCAGAAGCAAAGGTAAAGGAGTATCAGGACAGGTGTTGATTAATTTGTATTTCTAACTAAAAATGTAATACATATGAAGCAATGGTAAATACCTTAAGTGTTTTTACATACAAGCTATTATAAATAAAAAAAAAATAGTCCAGCAAAACAGTTGATGTTAAAGAAAGATGTTTGGGCTCACGTTAGTACATTCTACACAGAGGTCTGATACAGTGGAGGAAATGTTAGACGATATTTTAATTTTTAAAAACAACTGAATTTATCTGGCAACTAAACCCCACTCTAGCTAAACCTCTCATAACACTGGAAATAGGCGTCCAAGGTTTTGGTTATAAGTTTCAACTTTTTTCTAAGTCAATTTCCCAAAGATTGTGGTGTGCTCAGAACTGATAACCAAACCATATTTTTTGGAACTGCTCTGCAATGGAACAGAACATGAATACAAGTGACTTAAAGAATATCCTATATCACTTACTAAATATGTCCTTTTTTTTTAATTTAAGCAGATACTTCTTGTTTGTTTCCAGACAGTTAACATTCATTGCTTATATTACTCACTTTTTCCTTAATCAAGCCAATTAAAGAAAATCCTGTAAATGCTTTGCTTTCTCCAAGAAAGTGAAAGCTTTAAAAATAAACTCCTCCTCAGATATATAAATTTATCCATTTTACTCCTCTGCATTTTTTCAAATCCTGGAATTCAAGCTTAACAAATTCTATTTTGATGCAATACAGTCTTATTTTTTTTAAGTAATATGGGACAGAGTACATATTAAATGTTGATTAGAATAACCTGTGCTCTCAGTGAGCTTGAAAGTGCTTGATTGTAAAAACCTGCAGATAGGGATGTCACCTCAAAAGAAGAGCACCGAGCTCTTCTAGGAGGGCTGAAGATATTCAAGCACTCCTAGAAGTGACATTTGAATGCCTGGATTATCTAAGGCCACAAAACCTGAACTAACAACCCCTCGTTATATCTTTTACTCATCTTTTCACCACAAAGGGAAAACCATTGTATCTGCAAGAATAATTTTAAACACACTTTTAACAATTATTTTACTTTACAAACATTATATATTTTTTCCATAAAAGAAAATAAACCCTCTGTAAGTAATAATTTCACCTAAATAATCCCCTCTCCACCTACTCTAGCCATACCTATTAAGTAGGAGATAGACACCTGCAGTGCTACTTTGCCCCTCAGAGCTTGAAGATGTTAGGCACTGGACCAATGTCCTTACTGTTAGACCATTTGTAACCCCCAAAATTAGCATTTGTCAACATTGAAACCTACTCTGCAATTAGTTTTAAAGGGCTCTTAGACTTTATTCAGAAGACTGGAGAGCATAATATTGGTTCCCACATTCCCAAGCAAACCATTGGATTGCATGCAATCCTTTCATGGTATTTTCACCTAGCTTTTATCACGTCAGATTGCCTTTATTACTATTTTTATCACCAAATTATTAGTGAATCAACATTAGTTCAATGTAAAGAAGGAAGGAGAAATAACCCAATCAACCATCCCATCCAGCTTGAAATTGGTTGATAAAATCAGAGCATTTCCACACTGAGGAGGAACATCAATTTGTTAACCTGGTCCTTTCTTAATAAGACAGTGATGGTTTGGGAAATTTCTTACCACATTTACAAGGTTCCAATCTTCAATATGCTTATGTCACTAAGATTATTGTTATTGAATAATTATGGGCAGGCATGGAAACTACCAACAGATAATACTAAAACCTTCAATCCAATAGAGTGTTTAATTCTCACCTAATTTGGGAACATAAAACTTCAATGAGTTATTCAAACGCCTCAGGCTAGGTAGACACACTTTCAGAACAGAAACCTTATTTACTGTCACTTCGAAGATGATCACAGAAACATCCAGCATCTACAGAACAGGTATAATATAACAATAAAAGTTTGGGGCATGTATGTGTATTTTTTTATTTTTTTATTTTTTTAGGTAATTGCAATCTCCTAACACTGCTAAGAATCCTGAAATAAACTTCATTTTTGTAGGGAGCATTTCAAAATTCAAACATGTCTGATAGAAAATAAATGCTTATTTTTTGGAAGCTCGGAAGTATCAGTGTTTTTCAAGGATTTGAAATGTGACACTTGCACAAATTGCACACTCTTCTTGTTCTGAAGGAATAAACTTAAGCTAGCTGATGTACATTACCTGCAAGAGTCCTATGGATAATCATTTCTTAAAAAGTGAGGAAAAAATTTTTTAAATAATTTGAGAATTATTTCTACAGCATAGCAATGTTGATGGATAGATTTGAATGGGAAAAAAAAATATATCTTTGAAGAGCAATGACTTGAAGCCCCGCTATTTCAGACACTGTAAACAGGATCAAATAAAGCTGTAGAGTATGTAAATATCTTCCTCTCCTGGAGGAGGAAAGGTTAGATTACTCAATAAGCTTCTCCATCTTCGTCTGCTTTGCCTCTGCTTCTGGAACCTAACATTTCCTCTCACAACAAATTCTCTTACCTTACCTGACCTAAAGGGATACTTGGCACTAAAAAAATAAAACCGTTTATGAGATGGTTATGGCAATGACCGACCACACAATCCCAGATGGAACTTCAGTTTGCTTTACCTCGATGTTCTTTTGGTTTCCAGTCCTTTCAATATGTGATGTACTGAAATGTGAGAATCTCTCAGTCAAAGAGTAATTATAACTTTATTCCAAGACTTGTCTCATTCGTTGAAGATAAGTATTATAACATTATTAATTTTTCTTCTGTAACTGCTTCTTGTTTACCTATTTCTCAGAAACCAATGTGTGAAAGGTTTATCTCCTAATAAAAGTACAGAGATGTTTTAGACCCAACAGAAATAAGAAATTCAATCTCTAATATTTACAACGTGAAACATCACACGTTTTGATAAAGAAAGGATATACATTTTAATAATACCGTCTGTATATGTTCTTTAGGAAATCTTGTGTAACCAGTTCCCCACACTGGCATCCTTTTGGATTTATTCATCCAAAGATTGAGCCAGCTCAAAAGAAAAAGGGTCTTCAGCACAGAAAATTTCCAGGTGTCGAGTGCAGCTTTTCAGCCAAATTACTGAAACTTAAAATTTCTAATAAGACTTTCCTTTTTTTAGGAAAATATTAATTTTCCTTAAAAAAAAATTAGATAGTAAAGTATTAACCACCTTTTATATCACCTTGTGTGATATACAGTGACAAAATATAAGAGTATGTTATTATCCCTTCTTGGAAAGATCACTAAGCTCAGACTGATATTTTCAGTGGCAGTGGCTTAATCAAGATTTTCTCAAGCAAATAAGTTGATGAACTTCAGGAAAACCAAACACAGAATAATTGCATTAGACAGTAAAGAGAATAACAAATATTTTATCAAAACACAAGCTTTTTCTTGGAATGTTTTCTAGCTCATTAGTACACAGGTTTGAGCCAAAGACCAAAATAAGCAGTACCCTAAAGACAAGAAAATACATTCATTAACCTTAGGTCAGGTTCTCTATGAATTCCAGTGACAATAATTCACCAGGAGAACGATGTTCAAACATCCACAATTTTCACATTTTCATTTCCCTTGCTGTCTCTCAGACACCCTTCTTTTTGTGGTCAAGAGTCTGCAACCCACCAGCACACAAAGTTTAACAAAGCTCAGGAAGAGACTCCCGGCAGCGTGAGGCCTTGATTTCCTGGACACTGAACAGTGATGTCTCTGGCAGCCACTCACCATGAGTGGGATCCTTCTCTTAAACAGATGGATCCTTAAGCAGCGGGATCTTTCTCTTAAATAGATTTGCCCACCAACTGCATTAAAGGTCCCTAATGCCTCGCTGGAAAGTTGCCTTTCAGAAATTTGGGAGTCCTTTCAATATATGGTTCTGGACATGTTCACTTCTTACGGCATGTGCTTTTATTTGAAGGTGTGTTCAAAAATGTAAGAGGCTGCATGGCCAGGGTCCAATATCTAGGTACCACCTGTGATCAGACTTTCATCTTCACCACTTCTTTATTAAAAAAGAAGGATAATATGCTTAAAAGTAATGAAAGAGAAGAGTAAGGGACTGAACAAATGTAAAGAAAACAAAATTGCTTTTTTGATTTGTAAAGTGTGCCAGATTATTACACTAACAGGCAGTTTAGAAATGCTTATTAATATGGGCAGAGAGACAGAGGGAATAAAAGGATAGATCTAGAAAGGCTGTGGATATAATTATGGGTGTCCTCAGAGTCTGACATATTAACAAATTTTGAAACTCATTCCTAATGAAAATCCTTTTAATGAAACATACTCATGAAATCTGCCATTGATATTATTGCAGGCATCCAGGCAGAAATTTACTTGGAAGAATTACTTCCATGCCAGTCAGTTTCTCCAATTTAATTTGGAGCAGCCTGAATTTACTGAAAAGTACAAAATTGATTGATTTCTGAAGATGACATCTTGTAGTAAATGGCATTGTTCTGTCTGGGGAAGGAATTTGCCTTTGTTTCTCTCATGTGCTTGGTGGAATTGGATCAACGCAGTTTCAAGCAAGAGCCTTGACTTTGGGGCACCTTCCTGCAGTGTGCTCTGGAGACAGGGCCGGGCACCCCATGCCAGGGGCTGATGGGCAATGCTCCCGGGCTAGTAAAACAAATCTCCATCTGCAAACAGGGGTGTGATATTTCTTCACAAACAATATGAGCAGATTTGAGCTTTCTGTAAATTAATCTGGCTTTTCAGATTTCTAGCCTTTTAGATTACCTTCTGAAATGTTTTTAGGCAGAAGTAAAGCAAATGCAAAAGAAGGGAAATAAAACTGCATTAAGTTTTGGGTTGAGGAAAAGACCCTGTTCTTTGTGGTTAGATCATTGTCACTACTAAACTTGAAGCCTAAGCCACTTCTGATTGAAACAGAATAAACAGTAACTGCTGATAGCTGTCAAAATCTGAAGGAAACGCATTGACCCTTCCCCCATCTCACTTCTAAGATGAAGAAATAGTAGCAGGAAGCCCTCTGTAGATCAGCAGTGCCACAGTAGATTCAGGGAACCACATCACTCAAAAACTGAATCATGCAAATACCATGAAATGAAGCTGACAGCCTTCAAAAGTGGCTGAGTGATGAACAACCCTCAAGCTATCAAATACCTCATTGATGACAACACCCAGATATAGGCTATTTATGGCCTACCTCAGTCTCCAGCAAAGCAATGGGAAGCTATCATCGCATTCCTGTATTACATTAACTGCACTGTCAGAGGTACATTCCTGAAAAGCGCAAGAGAAAGAATGCTTTTTTTTCTTAATCTTTAAAATGCAAACCAAAACCAGAAACCAAACTGTGCACTCTTTTCACCTGTGTATCTGCTACAGAATTCACACAGGTACCAGCTAAAAGAGTAAAAATATCTCTAAAAAAAAAATCCATCTCTATATTGAAAACTTTTTTTTTTTTGCAGATGACATAGATCCTGAAAGCAGTTTAAAAGCATTTACTAGAACATATTCATTTACAAACAATGTTTTCCAGCTTTGAGAAATATTCTTGATTATGGTTCTACCCTCTGCGATAGAAGGCAGATATGTTCTAAATGGGTGGGATAGGGTTATAAATATTGTGTTTCACTTATTCAGTACAATTTGCTCATATTTCAGGCTGCACACATACACACGTGTTCATTTGTAACCTGCAAGACACCCCTCTGCCTTAGCTAGTCAGCTGTGGTTGATGCTTGATTCACTTGCCAGTGCCTTACCGCCACTTCTGATGTTTCAGTTATTACAATAGGCTTTCCATTGCCCGTGAAGAAAAAAAAAAATTCACCTGCCACATACTTTCAAAGAGAAAAGCACATTTGTTATCATAAGAAATACAAATACCTCCTCTACTTCAGACATATAAACCAAATTTCTATTAAAACATTTTCTTCACCTGACATTGGGAACCGCAGCCAGAAGGGATATTGATTGCCCTGTACAAACGCTCCAGTGTTGGTTTTCACAACGCTGTCAGCCTGCTTCACCTATCATGCTAATGTATTTAGCAAAACCCAATCTGCAGTCTGTCATTTACACAACCACTGCGCATTCGCTATTTTAAATTCTTGTTCCATCACATTTATACTGTTACCTACATAGTCCCCCTTGCAGCACACCAATTGCTGTATCCATTTGAATTTCTGAAGCAGGAAAAAAGTGCCTAAGGCAAGGATTTTAATGGAGCCACACACACCCCGTCGCCTCCTTTGCCTTTTATTGGAAGCCCAGCTCCATCCCTCCATCTACAGCGAGCCTTTAGATGTAGGTTTTGTGGAGTATCAGCGCTCCGTAACTGAGCATCACTTCACCGTTCCTGCTGTAAAACAGAACAAGTTCATTGGCTGCACCTAAAAAAATTGCCATCAGCGCCTGCTCCGCAGGCAGGGCCACCTCCTGCCACCCACTGCTTCTCACAACCCACAACTTTCACGTCTTGTGCCATAAAACAGAAATAGTGATGTTTCCAGAGAATTATTTGCTCTGCACAGTTGTTTCAGGAAGTGTATGTGTGATCAACTTTTAAAGCAGGGAATTATTTATAAAACAATCATTGTGAGGGCTGAGGATTCAGTAATTGCTCAGTGCAATTAGTCCCCAAAGTAGTGAGACTGCGTTCCCAGATGATCCAAGCTACAGAAACATGACAAGCGCCTGAAAGAAAAACGTCCTCTCTAAAAGAGGTTGACTGGGACAGACGATCACTTTGGGGAGGGGAAAAAACAAAAAGGACTGAAGGTAGAACGCAGACCCAAGGGACTTTGAAATTATTTTCCTATTTTCTTTTGAGTCCTCTGTCTCCCCTAGGAGAAGCGGACACCTGCCATAAGGTGATGCAAGTGCTTTTGCTACAGCAGCAGTTGAATAATAGCACAGAATTTGGTATAAAGTTAAACATTATTAAAACAGAATAGAATGGTTTCACACCCCCAAATGCTACTGCCATCTCCTCTTCAGTGGGAAGGCACCAGTTCACAGATTATTTTAAGTTTTTCTATGTGAAAGCTTCCATCCAAATATCAAACAAAAAGGATTCATCACAGAAGAGACTGTCCAAAATTATGTATCTTTGTGGGTTTTTTTTAATTAAAATGTGCTCTCTTGCTCTCTCCCAGTACTTATGACAAAACCAGCAGACAAAGCACTTTTTCCTGTAGTAGATGAAGATGACAAATGGTAAATCTTCTTTGCCCCATCACTGGAGAAATACCACAAATGGAATTTATGAGTGTCACAAGGGCCACTAACTCCATGCCTTCTGGGATGGTGCGCTCTGTTCAGGGTAATGCCTGCCCGGCAAATGCACGGCATCTGCCCTCTTGAGATCAGAACAAGCAAAGTGCTTTTAGTACCCCATTCCTTCTCAAACCTGCCGCTGCAGGAGTCCTGCAGGACATTTCTGGTCTCCTGTTTGCTCTGATTTGGATCAGCAGCAGAGTTGAAGCATCTGCCCTATGGTTCCTTGCCCCTCCCAGACTGCATCCACCCGGTCAGATACCCAAGTTAAATCCCCAGAGAGCAAAAATGCTCTGTCAACAGGCAAAGGAGAGAGAGTGCTTTCTGCTGCTGGGAAGGTGAAACAGCACCAGAGCAGATGAATCACAGTGAAATGTGAGTGGCTGTTTGGGAAAATGCGTTTTGCCTTATGTGTAGATACCTGCACTTCAGTGAGTTTTCAAGTCCATAACTTAAACTAGTTACTCACAAGCAGATAGACAACATCGGCTCTCGAGGTCTATACAAAACTCTGAAGCGAGTGTGGGACTTGCTATTAACTTTTTGCAGTTTTTTTGTTCGTTATCTCAGGGAGTTCAACCCTCAACAGCAGCCAAAGATGAGGTGGGAGGGCTGCAAGAAGCAGATTCCCACGGCAGGAGCTCCTCTGCACTTTGAAGGAGGGAGATGCAAGAGGCTCCGAGGGTCTTTAAATGGTATTGGCCACTAGAATGAGACAAACATGTTTCCCAGGGGAATAACTGATGTTTGAATATGCCAAAACCATCTAATATAACTTCAGAAGAAATACTAGAGTTCATTAGGATTGTATTAAAACTTAAGTCTTGACAGCTTGGTCTGTTGCTTCAAATTTCAAGATTTTGATGTTTGGATTTACTTACAGAAGCCTACAGTTGATAGGTCTGGACTTTGCCACAGTCCAAAAGCTAGGTAGAAACTCAGAAACATGTCCTTGCTTGAATATTATTTCATCTGAAGTGCAACTAATAGGAAGGTCGTAGTCTACCCTTTTTCCTTCCCCCTCTCTCTTAAACACCTTATTTGCTACAGCCACAGAGATTTAGAAAGAAAAATCAGGGCATCATATAATGATTCATAGCCAAGCATTGCAGAAGCATTAATCATTCACATCTTTAACTCTAAAAGCATATAAACTTCCAAGGATGATCATCCAGTGAGACACATTTATATTTTAGCTGGAAATCAAATTTAGAAATGGAACACCCTGAACTCCTGACCAGAGAACAAAGTATGAAAATGGCTCTGTGGCATTTTGTAAGGAGTCCAAACGCATGGCTTCTACTCATGTGAAAACATATCCTTTCATATAAGCAATCCTATTATTTGCAATTCAAGTCGTGATTCTCGGGAAAGATGAGCCAGAGGAGCAGAACAGAGCCGAGCAGGCTGAGTCGGCCTGTTTCTCTTAACAAGATGACTAAAGGAAGAATGCTGATGCTTGATAGCAGAGTTCAAAACTGGAAGAGACCTAGTGTGATTTATCCTTCTGTCTGAATAGTCCTCTGTGGTCTTTCTAATGATTCCTATACATTTCTAGTTGGCCTTCTGAAGTTGGAAATGATGAAAGTGAAGGCACTGAATATAAGCTCTGTACAATGATACATGGCAAAAAGAAAAGGCGTTGAAAATATACCTAGGAAAAAAAAAACCTAAATCCAGCAGATAAGTGGCCAGCAGTGACAAAAATCATACGCAAGTAACGAGCAGAGGATGAGGCACACTATATGATATTTTTACATGTGTAGTAGCATTTTACAAGAGTCCATAGTCTGGAAACTGAAGGAAACCCCCTTCACCTCTTAGAGTCAGGGTTTCGTTGTCTGATGGCAATGCAGCAATACAGGCAGGTGCCCACACTACCACAACTTTCACTGGAAATTCAATGTGTCCCTTTTGCCATTCTGTATCTCCCTTTGTTTTCTTTACGAGAAAAGGAAATGCCTTAATATTCCCTTTTGCAAAAAGATAATACATATTTAATTGCACAGAAGAAAAACATTTTCTCATAACAAGCTGAATTTCTGTGTAAATTAGAAACTATCAAAGTTGTTAAACTCTTACAGATTTCCCAATTATACAAGATTCAGTAATAATTACTAGGCTAGAAGGAAACAGAAAAGGTGATGGCAAGACCCTCTCACACAAAAAAAAAAGATTTGGTTTTGTTAAAAAGAAAAGTTTAGGTTCCCTTTATACAGGCAGTTTTCTGTTAAACCAATTCATAATTATGTGCCATTTGCATTAACTTCAAACAATCTGAAAAAGTCATATTAAAAAAAGCAAACATCTTTTCCTTTCTTCGCTTTTACGTTTACTATACCAGAAGGTAACATACTATGAGTAATATTTGAACTCTGAAGCTATTCTACGTATTTAGTTGTCCCGACAGCAGCAGTATCTTCTGGGAAGAAGGCAGTAGGGAAAGAATTTTAGTGATACAAAAAGATTATGTTATACTGTTGATGGGGCTGTTCTGGATTCTATACTAGAAACTGAACCAGGACCAATGAAGTTCAGAGCAAGTTTGAAAAGCAGTAGCAGAGAAGCTGGCAACAAGCTCAGTTCTGTGGCTCAGAAGCCTTGGGACCGTGTTTCATTTTGGAAATTGTTTGTTGATACTCCCAAAGCAAACATTTCCTGGAAGCCTTAATGCTCTGGAAACTGAGGGTAGAGTGAGATTTGCTTCTTTTTTGACAACACCCCACTAGCTAGAAGTCTTGGTTTTTGACTGCTCTTCTGCATAGCGAGAAATGTACAAGGCAGCATCCCAATAAAATGGCATCTTGCATCCCACCGGAGCGGGGGCCATCCCTTGGCATTCAGAGCGTGGGCACCTCCCACCCGCAGATGCATTACCCGCATCAGCGTTATCTATGGAAAGTCAGCTTGCTTCTGTTACGGAGGAGAAACACTTACAGGATAATAAAAGCCGCTAATACAAGATAAGAACCCTTAGCGGGAAATCATTTGTTAAGGCTGAGAACCGCCTTGGCAGTCCTGTCCTGCCAACATGGTCACTGGGGACATGTCCTGCTTTACATAGCAGATAACACCCATCCTGACAGATACATCTTTCTGCCCATTTCCTGCAAGTTATCACCCACTGTTTTCCAGGTACAAGTTTCAGCTGCACACTCACTGATGCCTCTTGTCACCACGGTTCACAAACAGACCACAGTGGACACTACATACAAGAAATTAACCATCTCTGACTTCTGCACAACCTCTGTCTACCCTGGCTACTGCTGGTCCTGACCTGGCTTCCATTGCAGCCCTCCTGGCCAGGTGCGCTCCAAAAGGGCTACACCTGTACCCAACCTACACCCCAAGCACTGTGCCCCATGGGCACACACCCCGTTGCTGTGGGTCAGCGCCAGGGTCTGGCTGGAGCCATCCCCTTTGCTCCTTGCATGGAATAGCTGCAACAGGAAAATTCCTTATTACATCAGCTGCTCCATGCCTGCTCCAGATAGGACCAGCAGAGGCCAAAATTCCACCTCCCACCCCAGCAGCGCTTTGGCAAAGGAGGTTGCTAGAATTTATGATTTTTTTCTTCTGAGTTGTAGTTCATTTGTCTGTGTGTAGTAATCTGTGATCTACACTCCTTTCTCATTAATAAGAAATAAGAATATGGTAAGGTGGTAAAAATACCATTTTCTAGGATACCACTCCATACTCATTAATAACACATGACCAAATGTAAGAATTATTTAAAGGAAAATCAGAAGTTTGTTACCTCTATCATAAAGCCTGCTAGAAATAAAGCTAGGGTAGTGCCTGTGATTGCCAGGAGCCTCTAGCTACCAAAGGAGTTCAGGATAAACCATGCCATTTCCAGGGCTAGAAAATGGCTGAAACAAAAAAAAGCATTCTCTGACAGCACATTACTACCAACAAAATCTCTTTTGTTAGAAGTAGGTTTAGTAGTACAAGGTACAACTGTGGGTCAGGCTAAGGATATATGGAAATGGGGTTAAGGATCTTTTATAGCTCAAAGCAACAGACCTGTGTATTAACATTAGTTTGCAATACAGGGCATTTTAAACATCTCTGATGGGTTTAGGAATTCAGGTTTCCAAGATTTCTCTTGCTAGCACATAAACCCAAGGGCCTGTGTAAGTGCCGTTGGCAGTCATTAATTCCAATTAAAATTATCTATGCTCAGATTCTGGTGTAACGCAACAAAACAGCAAGAACGCCAGAGAGAATTCCATTCATTAAATAACTAAATCAAAACATAAAGTAAGTGACAAAAATTACTTTACCATTAGTGTTTCACATGCCTGAAAGGTGTACAGTCGAATGTAATTCTCTGCATTTATATGGAAATCAAGATAGCCTACCGACTGAATGTATTATTGCATTCTGCTTTAATATACTGACCCTTGGCTTTCTGCTGTTATGAGCTTCACCCTAGATGAGCCTGCAGTAATGGAAGTCTGCTCTCCAGGCAGCAAACTCTTTTTAAATATCTCCGCTCAGGGCACAACTAGCAACCAATTCAAAAAAAAGCTCCAGAAACCCACGAAACAGCAGTTTTCCATCAGAGATGAGAAGGGGGCTTGTGTACCTGCGTAGGAGGGGAGGGATGAGAAAGGAGTTTGGGAATACGCGGGGTGGAGAGGGGGGGCCGGTGGCGCAGCGGCATTCACCTGGCTCATCAAGCAGGTCTGCGGGCGAGCGGCAGCCGGCGGCGGGGGTGATCCAGCACCCGCCTCTGCACAACCAGCCCTCCACTGTGATTTAAAGCAAGAGGCTGTTTTTGTGCTTGCCAAGAGAAATCTCCCTCCGATTGCTCAAAGCTCAGATGAGCTACTTCAAAAGAAAATAAGCATTTGTTGTTTCTCCTCTAGCAAAAACATACCCTGGAGCCTCAGGTTTATTACAGACTCCTGCATTTGTGCTCCAGCTCCTAATAACGCCCATGGTGAATGGGCACTAAACAAGGAAAGAGCAAAACAGATAAAAAACCTGAGCAGTATGCTCATTAACAGTGTAATCAAGCACTCCCTGCTGTCAGCAGGTATCTTCTGAGTGATTTTGTTGGATCCTTGCTTGGATTTCATCAGTCCTTGATACCCGAGCAAGTACGCTTGCAAGGAGGGCTGGGTGAGAGAAAGGAGGTACACACTGACGAGCGTGACAGAGACAAGAAGGACAGGGACCCCATGTCCAACCCCCTCCTCAGGTCAGCTTGTGCAGACAGTAGCAGCATAAGCCAAGAAGAGTGCACGAGAAGGAGCTGTCGAACCCAAATTTGCCTGAACAAGATCAAGCTCCAATGGCTCTCTTCTCCTCTAGCCTAACCCGTGAGCATCACAGGTAAATAGTGCAAAGTCTCAGAGCCTGGGTGATTGAAAGTTCCAAATATCCTATTCTCCTTATCTTTTCTTAATTCCCCATTCTTCTTTAAACTTCTTACTTTGGTGCAGAACACTTCTATGCTTGGTAAGACACACCATTGTCCTTCCTAATCCAACCACAAAACAAAACCCAGTGCCACCTGACCAGGATGTCCTCTTTGAGGCACAATTGCTCACACACAGGAGCAATTCCTGTGTTCAAACACACCTGGGGGGGTCTCCAGCATAGGGAATTCATTCAAGGACATGAGGATGTGCTTAACTTTTCACATGCAGAAAATTAATCTCTGTCCTTAACTGTTGAGTTAGGCAGTTTTTCAACATTGTAACTGTATATAGACTAAGAAGCCCTTACTGCACAGTTACAAATAAAGGATCTTTAACACAATCTTAGTATTTTTCCAAAATCAGTTTACAAAGGAGACAGTAGGTATGTTCTCAGCTGTAGTAAAGGCATTGAATATCTGCCCATATCTACTTCAGCTGTTCCCCCTGCCCCTGTTTGCTGGCCTTTAGAAGATCCCTACATGAGTAAGTCAGAGGCGAGTCCCAGCAGCACACTGCTAATGCACTGAATTTTGCTTTGATTTCTGACTGTTCAAGTTGGATATGCAGGAAGCAGCTGGACAAAAATAACCTGAGACATACGAGCCATTTGGGAATGAACTGACATGTTGGTAAGTAAATCCTGCAGTCTGTGCCAACTATTTTAATTACGATTAAAAAAACTCAACATGATCTACAGTATTAATGAACTAAGTTGCAGTTTCTTCCATTGCAGTCTTTCTCCTTGCAGCTACACAAGACTGTGGATAAACATCCCATCGCAAAGTCGCAGTTTGTGGCTTGTCAATAGGCAGCACAAAAGTTCCAGCAGCTTTCAGAAATCCTGCTGCATCCCATAAGGGCGGGAGCCCTTCAGCAGCAACCGCATCACCTCCGGCTGTCCACTTGTTAGCTCTACCCACTGCCAAACTAGGGGAGCAAGAGGGCACGAGATGTCCACAAAAAAAAAAAGAGACCCATGTCCATTAATCCCTAGCACAGCACCATCCCGCTCCCATGGCAGACTGCAGAACCTGAAGGAGCATGGCCGCAGTTCACCAAGCTACAGCTGCAAAATCGTAAAGACCCTTTTTCCAACGCCTGCTGCATGTTATTCCTGCCACTGTTTCCCTTTGTACTGTAGGAATTTCACCAGCGTCAGGCAGTGATTTGTAGTGCCATACATGGCATCAGAATATTTGATGGCTGTATGGGTTCACCCACCTCTGCAGCTGTGGTTCAAGCCACTGAGATTTAGTTCCTTTTTTTTTTGTGCCACTCCTATCCTGTTCCCTCAGCCTTAGAAGAGCTGAGTACTACAGGGAAATACACCTGTCAGACTATTTTTTTTATCTTTGTAGTCTGAGCAATAATAGAATTAAACCAATAAATTAATAGAGAAGCAAAGAGCTTATTATAAAGCTGTTACAGGACACTGAAATTAAACAGCCTTTGTATCCTCTTTACAAGCTACCTGCAGCAGCAGCAGGGAATTAGCACTGGCTGATACTTGGCCTTTACTCAGCTTTCCAGGGCAGGTTTCACCAAGTGCCTCCTTATCTAGGCTGCACCAGAGCAGTATCAATTTTAAATTAATTGATGTAAAAGTCCAGTTTCCTGTAAGGTTATCTTGGCTTGAAAGTGAACCAACACCAACTACAGTGTAACATAGTCTACTATACAATCGCTGACAATTTGCACTGCTGTAATTAAAGGCTTCTAATGTTTCTCACCCTCTTAATACAGCAGTTCCTTTCACGGGGCACACAAGCTTTTGCATATAGCTTACAGTCTCCAGAATAGTGTTCTTTCAAAGCTTAAAAATAAGCAGGAGAGATGTGTTTATAAGCATGTGGTTGCACCACTTAGGAAATGAAGTGACCTGAACTCAGCCCTAGCTGTAAGCAGTCCTTCTTATCATATTTACCATGTTAACGGCCTTTGAGGAGACAGAAAACTCCACACTATGAATATGTTTTTCTTATTAAATAATCTCTCAATTTTGGATTGTGAAGAACGCTGCTCCGTGGTGACCCAGGGTGCCATTTGATAGAGCTGTTTGAACAGCCACAGCATCCTCGTCAGACTTTTAAAATGAAGCAGTACTTGGGGGGGGGGGGGGGGGAATGTAGGAAAGAGGAGTCCTCATCTGTGATGAAGATTTTGTTCTGCCCCCAGTACACATTCACAATGATAAATGCACACTTGTATATAGGAAAAACACATTAGTCAATATTGCTGCATAAGAGGGAGTTAGAGTCCTCATAAATTTATAGCTAGACATTAAACACACAGAGAAGAGGTTTCTTTCTTACCTGAAGTTATCTTTGACTGATTTACATCTTGAAGTATGAGCAATAGATCCTGCCTCCTGCTCTGTCATGTATCGTTTTCACCTACATCACTGTACTGACAGTACAAAATAAGTGGTGGTGGCTTTGCCTGGTGGAGGAATGAGTTATCCTGCCACAGCTTTGAACCTCAGCAAATCACACTCAAATTTTAGGAGAACAGGATTTGATGCCAGTGCAAGGTGATGCGTGCATACATTTAGGGACCAAATTAGACTTTTTCCACAGAAAAAGAATATCATTCTTAAACTATCGAATACAGCAGCAGGTTTTTGCTGTTCTGTTCAAGTCTTGCATTAATTCAGTATGAAGTTACCTGTGAAGAAGCCTTCTGCTCTCTGCTTTGGTTGTGGAGGAACCCCCGGCGCTGGGGAGGTCCATCCCCCTCCTCTGCACATTTGTAGCCCTGGCCAGGTCCCACCGGAGTCTGCCCAGTTCTGCTAGGTGCTATCCGAGAGTCTGCACGGATAGCACCTAGCAGAACTGGGCAGAGTCCCATAGCAGTGTCGCATGCTCTCTCTACTGGGGAAACTTTATGTAAAAACATAACAGGAAAAGCTCAAGGCTCCTGCTTCTAGCCCTTATAGCAAATCTGACGTGGTTTCTCTGAAACAATCTGAAGAGCCCCTTTCCTCAGCACAGCCTTGGCTGTGGCTACAAAACATGACACCAAGTACCCCTGTTAATTTACACCCGATTTCCTGCAAACGCAACCCACCTTCTCTGCTCACACTCTGCCAACATACCTGAACACTTGACTCATCGTTAGGAGTGGCTGTGAGGACAGCTGAAAGCAGCTCAGGGTTCCTCATAATTTGAATTCAGTGGATCATTCCTCTTGCATTCAAACAATGACATTTAATTTTCAGTAGATTATGCTATGCGTGTTTGAATTGTGGGCTACGGAGCAGTCAAAAAATGGGAAATAAATCCATTCCATCTCTCTTCTCCTTGTGCTTAAAATAACCCTCAGTTCATCAGCCAAGAGTCATTGTTGTGATGGGTTACACAGAGATAAGAATAGATTCATCTGTAGAATAGGTACCAATATTTGATGTACTTAAAACATCATGGCTCATGAACAGAAAGGATACCCTCAACATGTAATATACATGCCATGCAAAAAAGTAAAAGCAGCAACTAACACGCATCTCTTGACACCATCCCAGTCTTATCCTAAATATAAATGAAATTAGTCTTCAGACACTTGGAAGAAATGCATTTGCTCTTCTAACTGCCTTCAAAATATTTTTGACATGCTTTCAAACCTGATTGTCTGTTAACACAAACATAGTGCTCCTTTCAGTTTAACAATATCAAGACAAACAATTACCTTGCATTGAGGCAACACTGTCTTAAGTGAGAACAGTTAAACATATGAAAAGCAAGAGTATCAAAGAGAATTACCTAGTCAATAAAGATTATTTTTTGTTTAAGAGGTTTTCAGTGTGACAGACTGCTTCATTACTGCGCTGATTCATTTTCCTGCCTTTCTTTTCAACCCAAGACAGAAAAAAACCCCAAAGTAAATGCAATGCAGCTGCTGGAGACTTTTTTTAAAAAAGAAACTGCTGGAATATTCTTGTCTTTAAACAGACAGCGTGTACCACAGCTGGAAGATTCATAAAGAAAAGAAACACAAAATGACATGTAAAGAAACCCAACAAACATCTTCCCTCTGCAAGTGCTCTGAAGCCCGATTTCTCCAAACATAGCTTTGATACCTTCGCAGTTGTAGCCTTCCCCGATAATTGTATTTGACAGAAATTCTTTTAGAAGTCAAAACGAACCTATTGCTAAAGCACATTTGCTACAAAAGGAACAAAACAGGAGCTTTTACTAAGCTATTCATTTTTCTTGCATATTTTCACCTCTCTCTATATTCGTACCAGTGTTTGGAGCCCAGCTTTTGGTGTGTAGTTCAGTGTGTGTCCCCACCTGCTGCAGAAGGGAGGACTGTGCATTTCCCACCACCGGAGTCATTCCAGATTTATTTAACTCAGAGAGCAGACATCATTCCCCCCCCTACACAGCTAGCTGTGTCATTACTCACCCAGAATAACACGTTAATTCGCATGCCAGGGGAATACTTGCAGATAAACTGCCAGTTCAAGTGGCACCCTGAGCTTATTTTTGTTTAGCTCCATCTTCTCTGCCCTAAAACCCTGAAGTCTGTAACATTCATAATCATCTGGAAAGAAGTAGCAGCCACCCATCGTTAAAGAAGTGCTCTAGAAAAGCTTCAAAGGAAAGGCAAACTTTCTACTTTTTCTTTTCCCTTGCTGCACAAGCTTTCCTGGTGGAATTTAACAGAGGTTAATTTATTCTGCTTCTGGATGATCTGCCTACCATTTCTTTGATTCTCTGCAACAAATTTGCAGTCATAAAATGTTTGAAAGTGGCCTCTAGCCAGAATCTGACAAGGTTTCCCCAGGTGATTTTTCTTCACCACTTAGTTGATGTATACCAAACAACACTGTTTGTCTACACAGCACACAGGTACCAAAAAAAATTAGAAAAATATAAGCTCTGAGAGGCACCAACACACTACTTTTCTTAGCAAGCCATTAAAGTAGACATAACAAACATCATTCCATATATTGAAGTTGAACTGTGTTAAGGGAGATGGTCATACAAGGCATGTATTATCAGTGTCTGAATCAATGGGCTCCTGCTCTACGATGCCAATTCACCAATTTGGAAGCCACTAAGGCTAGCTGTGTTTGGCCACTTAGACAACTGTTTATGACCCCTTGAGCCACAGAAATAAGCTGTCACTCCACCAAAAGCATACGCTAACAGATGTGCATTGTGCAGGGAGAAGCCCAAATTCTCATATTACATTTTTTGCCCCAACTCAGTCGGCCACAGTTTATCTGTGAACTTCAGTGGCTGCACTTTTTATCACCATAGTGTTTAAATGACAATACTGGTCTTCAAGATGAGATATAAATTGGGGTTCTCCCCTTTTTAAATTCATGTTTTCCCTTATTTCTACAGAATCCATAAAATGCAAACATATGTTGTGGAAAGGAATACACAAGTGAAGTCAGCTGCTCTGCAAAATATTCATAATAGTTTAGCAGAAATCCTTGTTGGAAGTGCCTTAGGATGTAGGACCTCAGCGGCATCTGGTATTTCCTGAGAAATCACAAAAGGGAAAACACTAAACATGTTATGCAATTCTTAAAATTACATTTTTCTCTATAACTAACTTGCCATAGTGATTAGAAAGCAATGCAAAACTCTGACTTGAATAAATCTGTTTCACTGCCTGAAGTTTTTAGTTCTGTAGCATACACTGCAACATCCTTTTTTTTGTTAAAATTACTGAAGGCAGATGGAGACATTGAAGTCCACAGCTCTGCATTAGATAGAAAGATAAGATGAAGCTAGTTTTGTTTAAGAGGACACCTGAGTATTAACACAACTAATCCTTTCCTTTATACATTTGTTTTAGTCCTGGATACAGGGCATTGTTCAGACTGTGCTAATCTGATTGCAAATAAGAATGTAAGTATTATGAAGAAGGCAGATTTAGATTAGATATTAGAAAGAAATTTTTCACTGTGGGTGGTCAGGCACTGGAACAAATTGCCCAGAGAAGCTGTGGCTGCCCCATCCCTGGAGGGGTTCAAGGCCAGGCTGGATGGGGCTTTGAGCAACCTGGTCTAGTGGGAGGTGTCCCTACCCATGGCAGGGGGGTTGGAACGAGATGATCTTCAAGGTCCCTTCCCACCTAAACCATTCTACGATTCATTTACTCTACTTCTATCTGTTACGTATAATCTTTGATTATCTTGAGTACCTTCTCTCAGAATACAATTTTTAACTCTGCTTTATATCAACCAGTATACAAAACAGCTAACGGGGGTACCTGCACCCCGTGATGGGCTGGTTAGATTCAGGCCTGTTCACCTCTCATGTGCCTTGTTCTCATAAGAGGGATTTTCTTTCACTTGAAGTGATACCTGCATTGTTCTTGGCCAGCATAATCAAACCTATTTTTCCATTTCTATAATGATTTGTGCCACTACTCA